>NC_077248.1:33000005-33323755 GCF_947179165.1 Solanum dulcamara
ATTTTTTGGAAATGATAATAGGCTGCAAAACCAATATTCTCATCATGCAATCTTTGGAAATAACCTTTTTGAGGTGTAACATATGAGATGAATTGAAACTTAAACAAAGAATTACTACCTTTCCATTCTACAACTAGTTCATTAGGAAACTGAAACTTAACCACACAGGTTCTACAACATACAAAGGCATAACATGCATGAAATAATTATATAACAAGAATAATATCAAAATTATTCATATTAAGCTCTACTAGATCAATAGAGGTGACTTTATGAAAACTGAAACCGGACACTTTCTATACACTCTTTTAGACATAATCAACTCACCTACAAGAGTGTAAACACAAAAAGGCTCTATCAATATTTTGGGGCTAATTTCAAATCTCATGGCCATATAAGGAGTTACAGGATGCACAAGCAATATTTTCATCATGCAACCTTTGGATATCATTTTCTGAGGTGTAAGACATGAGATGAATTAACCCTTAAATGAAAAATTACTACTTTTCCATTCTAGAAATGCTTCATTAGAAAACTAAAACTTAACCACATAGATTCTATAATATACAAAGGAATAACATTCCTGAAGCCAGTTCATAACAAGAATAATATCAAACTCACTCATATTAAGCTCTACTAGATGCACAGAGGTGAATTTATAAAAACTGAAAGTGTACACTTTCTACAGAATCATTTAGCCATAACCAACTCATCTATGGGAGCGTAAATGGAAAAAGGCTCCATCAATATTTCGGGGCTAATTTCAAATCTTATGGCCATATAAGGAGTAACAAAATAAAAATTTGGACCTGGATTAAGAAATGCCTAAACATCATTATGAAACAATCGTCGGCAATATCATTGGGAGTCTCCTCCAATCTAACCTATCATGAAGAGCTTAGAATCGATTATTGTATTGACCATATTTTGGTTTCACTCGAGCACCATATTGAACTTGTTACACCCCATACTTTGGTACCTTAGAATGCTTCTTAAGCTTCTCATGTTTCTGGGAAGGCTCTTAAGTTTCTTAAAAGTCGTTATGTGAGTCGGATAGTTAATAATGCTATCAAATAACTCCAAGGAAAGGAGAACGAAATGCTTCATAATAAGGAAGATTGGAAATAGGGTTATAAAAATTCGAAAGGAGTTGGAGGACGAGAAATGAGTCTTAGGACTCAATTTACCTACGTAAGCTACCAACTTAGACATCTTACATACTTGAGTTTCTTAAGGACATACCAAGCTTACGTAGCATGGGTTACATAGGCTCCTAAGATAAGACGAGATTATAAACCCACGAGGAAGGGGAAAAGACGACACGTGAAAGCCAATGGAGGAGAAACACGTGGCAGCACCTCAAGCAAGTAGGTGACCCACCTACTTAGGTTCAAGTAGGTGACCCACCTACTTGGGAGGTGGGGCCCACAAGGACACGTGGCAGCCTAGGGGTAAGGCGTGGATCCGTGGCCCAATAGGGGCTGGAAACGTTTTACCATATGGGGATAACACGTGTCACCTCCTAGGACCACATATATACATCTATAGGTGTCTTATAATTCAGTTCTGATCCATTAAGCTGCAGCAAAAACTCAAGAACAAACCCTAGAACAAGAGAGAAAAACATGACGGCTTGGAGGAGAAAAATAGGTACGTCCCGATTTCGCTCCGTAAATTAATTAGATAAGGTATTATTATATCAAGTGGAGGTGGTTAACAACTTATCTTACCTATTTGGGGAAGCAAAAACGAGTAACAAGCAGCAACAACATTTCAGCCGCGTCTAGGAGGTTCCGAAGTTAATTTTCAGCGTGTTTAAAAGGCCATTTGATAAGATATGTCTTGATTCTATTCTCCCACGTTTTGTTAAGGGTTTTTAAATTTTATGAGGGTGTTAATAATGTAAAGTTAAGGTTTGGAGAAGCACCGAACGGACAGCAAACAGTCCACTCTGTTTCAGCACATCAAGAGATTTTCCGAGGCGTGTTTTGGCGTGTTTTGGCCAATTTTGGGAAAGGTAAAGTTTTACCTTATAATTTGAAGTTTATGGGGTTTTTATTTAGTGTGTTTTACACCTTTTATACTTCTGTAAGTATAAAAAAAATCGTGGAAATGCTCGACGATAGAAAAATCGAAATTGAAGTCGTCGTAGTTAAATTGTAGTCGAAATGGGGTATTGTACGTGTGGGGTGCTGCTGCAGGGGTGTGATGTGTTGTTGAAGGGCCTAAATATTTTCTAATTTGGGTTAGGTTGCTTCTGGTTGAATCCACATAACCCCTCGTTGCGTATAATGAAAGGCATTACAAAATAAAGGCTAGACGCCCTATTGTGCTACCGTATTTTTGAATAAGTCGTTCGAAATTTATGTTGTATATTGTTGGTGTGAATTGCTGCAGGTTATTGTTGTTGGTTGGATGTAGGTATTAGGTACCTAATTGGAAGTTTGGATAGGGCACATTATAGGGGAGGTGCTGCCCAATGTTCGTCGACGCCTTAGTGAATAACAGAACTAGTCGGGGAAACGACTAAGGAAATAGATTCCATTAATACTAAGATGTAACCTAGGGTTCTGGAAAGTAAAAAGGGTTGATATTCATACTAATTTCATGTTGAATAGGTTCAAAGGACGGCGAGGCAAGCAGGATAAGCAATAATTCACACAAGGTATGTGAAGCTTTCTTTTGAAATGTTTTCGGCATAAGTATGTAAAGCTTATCTTCTTTTCTTTTGGCATGTCTTAGTATTAAGTGAATTGTGTATGTAATGTGAGAATAATTCCATTCATAGAACCCCGAGTATGGTTCATCAATCTTATTCACTTCTAGATATTAGAACTCCTGCGATAGTTGAGTTATGGACTTGTAAGTCTTCTATATGCTGAAAAGTAGTGTATGTAAAGCTATTCCTCCTTCTTTTGGCATGTATTACATATAAGTTATGAATGGTTTATACATATGAAACATGGGAATAACTCCATTCGTGAAGTTTCGAGTACAATTTATAATTCTTATCCACTTCGTGATGGTAGAACTCCTGTAATAGTTGAGTTATTGCCGTTTAAGGCTTTTATATGATAAAAGGTAATATATGTAGAGCCTATCGCTTCTTTCTTATGGGACATCTTAATGTAAATGAAATAAGATATGATTTGAGTGTAGAGGTAGTTCCAGTTGTAAGTTCCGAGTATAACTCGTGACTCGAGTTCACTCCTAAATGCTAAGGGCCTTAAAGTAATTAAACTACGACCCTCGAGCCTTCTATAGACTGAATAGTGATTGGATGTGTAAGCTCCTAAACCTGGGGGTTCTTGGGCATACTTTACGATAATGGTTGAGGGATATTTGATATGTTACAGAGTTTTGCGTGCACTTATATGCATTATGATATATATATGGATCGAGCCGGACGTACCTCGACACATTTTGCTATGTAAGGATCGGGTCGGACATTCCAGGATAGATTATGCATTATACGGATCAGGCCGTCGTACCTCGGCATTATTATGCATTACACGGATTGGGCCATCGTAACTTGGCATTATTATGCATTATACGGATCGGGACGTCATACCTCGGCATTATTATACATTATACGGATCGGGCCGTCATACCTCGATATTGTTATACGATATATGGATCGGGCCGTCGTTCCTCGGCATTATTATATGATACATGGATCGGGCCGTCGTTCCTCACCATATACTTTCTATATACAGGGATCGGGCTATACATCCCACAGCGTTAAGGGCATATATATACCTAGCATGATAGATGATGTGTTTGTAACACCGAGTCCCCGAGCGGGCCAGATATGGTATGTGATAGTGGTATACATGACTTTATTTTGTGAGGTGCAGGCACAGTACCCTATTAAATGTTATACTTGGTTTCCTGCATCCCTGGTTTAGTTGTTATCTCAGGTATGTTTTGCTTATATACTTAGTACATATATCGTACTGACCCCCCTTTCTTCGGGGGGCTGTGTTTCATGCCAGCAGGTACAGATGTTCATTTTGGAGATCCGCCAGCTTAGGATTTATGCTCAGCTATGTTGGAAGTGCTTCACTATTTCGAAGCCTAGCTTTTGAGTACTAGTTCTGTGATGTATATATTTGTTTATGCAGGGGTATGGCGGGGGCCCTGTCCCGCCATATGTTGTTGTTCTTATTGTTAGAGGTCTGTAGACATATGTGTGTGGGTTGTTTAGGAGTTTATTTTGGTGATGCTTATGTGATATATTGTAATAGCTATTATATTGTGGAAGCCTTATCGGCTAGCTTTCCCTTTCATGACATGATTCAAATGAAAGAGGCCAGACGTGTATGAATATTTTATCACCCACTTGGTTTATGTGTTTGGTTCCTATATCTAGGAGGCTATATGAACATGAAAAAGTTTTAACCCATTGAGGTTTTTGTGAGTAGTATCACATTATACATAGTCCAATTTGACTGTAGTCGACAGTTATGTAAATGGGGGTCCAGATCGGGCCCCAGTCGTGGCCTACGGGGTTGGGTCGTGATAGCAGTGGTATCAGAGTAGTTCGTCCTTGGAGTGTCTACAGACCGTGTCTAGTAGAGTCTTGTTTATCGATATGTTGTGCACCACATCTATAGACAAAAGGCTACAGGACATTTAGGATGTTACCTTTATTTCATATCTACGATCGTGCGATATAGCTGAGTCATAGGGAATGAAATTCCTCATACTAACTTGTGATTTCAGCAGAAGGACAACATCGATAGAAGAAGTTTACTGATGATATTGGAAGTTTCACAGCACGCAGGTAAGTAAGGCAGAAATGATAGGTGCCAGGTAACGTATTGAATTACGGTTGACATGTAAAGTTGAAAATTGAAAGGAAAAGTAGACGGAAAGTCTAAACAGGTGCAGTTCAAGTTGGATATACGAGGTAAGTCCATCAGTTTATACTATTGTTGATATTGGGTGCCCTGTGAGACTGCGATATGATGTGATATGATACGTATATATGTATCTTTATGCGTATTACCCCTGTAAGGCATTGTTGGCATTTTCTGCGTGCAGGTGTTGAGATAGTAAGGAATACAGAGGAAACTCTGCCCAAATTTTCCTTGAAATAAAAGGAAAATGATTTAGGAAAGACTGGTAGTTCTGGATAGAATGATATATTAAGGATAAGACTAACCAAGAAGGGTATGTAACCCACAGTAAGAATCGTGAAAAATGTTAAGAAGTGCTATACTATGGGGTAGAATGCGAACAGGATATGATATGAATATAATGAGGATAGATATGAAAATAAGTAAAGCCTTATGAGAAAGTGGCTTCGAATAAATTGCTACGTCACTCAAGTACCCATAATTAGACTGGATTAGCACCTCATAATTGTGTTAAGTTGTCGTACCTGGGCAACCAAAGGTATGGAAGATATAAAGGAAGGCATAGGTATGGTGCAATATACCGAATGTGTTGGAAAAGAATAATACATATTGGAAAATTGGAAATAAAGGCGTAAGGTAGAACACAACAGATAGTGACATGGGTACACCCTAAAGGGGGGAAGTGGCTTCAAGTGAGATCCCATACTAGCACGAGTTAATAAGATCTAAAGGCAAACAATAAATGAATAGAAGCCATGATACCAGAGACAGTGCGGAGAATTAATACCAAGGACTTAAATAGTATGACATAAAAGAATAGGTGCATACAAAGGGGATGAATACAATAAGAGAATTACGATGAAAACTTAAACATACTGTAAGGAATAGCCAGGCTATACTCGACTGAAGGTAAGATGTTGGTAACAAAGTTACTGATTACTAATATTATGGTGTACAAGCAGCAAAACAAGGAAAGGATGAGAGATCTCTCCTATACTGGAATATGAGGAAACTCAAGGGTAAGTAAAGGAAGGAAGTAAGAAACGACACAGGTTTACGTATAGACTAGTATGGCGATGCTAAAGTATCTTCCGGGCTACTTTAAGCTCCTACACATGTTCGTGTAAAGGGTGCAATATGATGTGTGGTAAAGGAACTGGAAAGAAGAAATGGAAAAGAAATATCACCTGTTTCCTATGGCTACAGGTAATCTACCTTCTTAAATAGACCATATGAGTTAATACAAGGCCTATGAACGGCAGCCAGTACAGGAGAATCCTGAAGCACTCATAAGACCTTATAAGGCTAATTTACATTCGGGGATGAATGTTCTAAAGGGGGGAAGGATGTTACACCCCGTACTTTGGTACCTTAGAATGCTTCTTAAGCTTCTCATGTTTCTGGGAAGGCTCTTAAGTTTCTTAAAAGTCGTTATGTGAGTCGGATAGTTAATAATGCTATCAAATAACTCCAAGGAAAGGAGAACGAAATGCTTCATAATAAGGAAGATTGGAAATAGGGTTATAAAAATTCAAAAGGAGTTGGAGGACGAGAAATGAGTCGTAGAACTCGATTTACCTACGTAAGCTACCAACTTAGACGTCTTACATACTTGAGTTTCTTAAGGACATACCAAGCTTACGTAGCATGGGTTATATAGGCTCCTAAGATAAGACGAGATTATGAACCCACGAGGAAGGGGAAAAGACGACACGTGGAAGCCAATGGAGGAGCAACACGTGGCAGCACCTCAAGCAAGCACCTGACCCACCTACTTAGGTTCAAGTAGGTGACCCACCTTCTTGGGAGGTGGGGCCCACAAGGACACGTGGCAGCCTAGGGGTAAGGCGTGGATCCGTGGCCCAATAGGGGCTGGACACGTTTCACCATATAGGGATGACACGTGTCACCTCCTAGGACCACATATATACATCTATAGGTGTCTTATACTTCAGTTCTGATCCATTAAGCTGCAGCAAAAACTCAAGAACAAACCCTAGAACAAGAGAGAAAAACATGACGGCTTGGAGGAGAAAAATAGGTACGTCCCAATTTCGCTCCGTAAATTAATTAGATAAGGTATTTTTATATCAATTGGAGGTGGTTAAAAACGTAGCTTACCTATTTAGGGGAGAACAAATGAGTAACAAGCAGCCACAACATTTCAGCCGCGTCTAGGAGGTTCCGAAGTTAATTTTCAGCGTGTTTGGAAGGCCATTTGATAAGATATGTCTTGATTCTATTCTCCCACACTTTGTTAAGGGTTTTTAAATCTTATGAGGTTGTTAATAATGTAAAGTTAAGGTTTGGAGAAGCACCGAACGGACAGCAAACAGTCCACTCTGTTTCAGCACATCAAGAGATTTTCCGAGGCGGGTTTTGGCGTGTTTTGGCCAATTTCGGGAAAGGTAAAGTTTTACCTTATAATTTGAAGTTTATGGGGTTTTTATTTAGTGTGTTTTACACCTTTTATACTTCTGTAGGTATAAAAAAATTCGTGGAAATGCTCGACGATAGAAACAATCGAAATTGAAGTCGTCGTAGTTAAATTGTAGTCGAAATGGGGTGTTGTACGTATGGGGTGCTGCTGTAGGGGTGTGATGTGTTGTTGCAGGGCCTAAATATTTTCTAATTTGGGTTAGTTTGCTTCTGGTTGAAGGATCAGGTCATACGTTCCAGGATAGATTATGCATTATACGGATCAGGCTATCGTACCTCGGCATTATTATGCATTACACGGATTGGGCCATCGTACCTTGGAATTATTATGCATTATACGGATCGGGACATCGTACCTCAGCATTATTATGCATTATACGGATCGGGCCATCGTACCTCGGTATTGTTATACGATATATGGATCGGGCCGTCGTTCCTCGGCATTATTATATGATACATGGATCGGGCCATCGTTCCTCGCCATGTACTTTCTATATACAGGGATCGGGCTGTACATTCCACAGCGTTAAGGGCATATATATACCTAGCATGATAGATGATATGTTTGTAACACCGAGTCCCCGAGCGGGCCAGATACGGTATGTGATAGTGGTATACATGACTTTATTTTGTGAGGTGCAGGCAAAGTATCCTATTAAATGTTATACTTGGTTTCCTGCATCCCTGGTTTAGTTGTTATCTCAGTTATGTTGTGCTTATATACTCAGTACATATATCGTACTGACCCCCCTTTCTTTGGGGGGCTGCGTTTAATGCCCGTAGGTACAGATATTCATTTCGGAGATCCGCCAGCATAGGATTTACGCTCAGCTATATTGTAAGTGCTTCACTTTTTCGGAGCCTAGCTTTTGAGTACTGATACTGCGATGTATATATTTTTTTATGCAGGGGTACGGCGGGGGCCCTGTCCCGCCATATATTGTTGTTCTTATTCTTAGAGGTCTGTAGATATATGTGTGTGAGTTGTTTAGGAGTTTATTTCGGTTATGCCTATGTAATATGTTGTAAAAGCTATTATGTTGTGGAAGCCTTATCGGCTGGCTTTCCCTTTCATGACATGATGTAAATAAAAGAGGCCACACGTGTATGAATATTTTATCACCCACTGGGTTTATGTGTTTGGTTCCTATATCCCGGAGGCAATATGAATATGAAAAAGTTTTAACCCATTGAGATTTTGTGAGTAGTATCACGTTATACATAGTCCAATTTGACTGTAGTCGATAGTTACGTAAATGGGGGTCCAGGTCGGGCCCAGTCGCGACCCACGGGGTTGGGTCGTGACACAATTTGACCTCTATGAGTAAGTTGGCCTTGATTACCACAATCCTTAACCGTACACTTCTTAGCATGATGACCCGACTTGCCACACCAATATAACACATTAAAACCTGCTAGACATTCTCCCTTGTGGTTCTTACCACACTTCTTACATGCGGGGGTAACTTGGCCAACTAGGGAACCTTCTTTAGGCTTAGGGTTGGGCATCCTATCTTTTTCAAAAATTAGAGTCGTAGCATTTGAAGAAAATTCACCAGAATACCTTTGACAAAAATAAGGATGTCCACTACTTATAGACCTAGCATGAGAGAAATCATGACCATTAGTCCATGCCCTTTTACACTACCTATTTTTGTCCCTTACTTTCTCTTTCTCTATTTTCTTTGAATAGGACATAAGTCTACAGATGTCCATTTCTCAAATCAAAATGGCCATCTTGCATTCCTTAGAAACCAAATCCAACACACCTGACAAGAACTTGGTCATACGAGCTCTTTGGTTGGCAACCATGAATACAACATATTTTTACAATTGGGTGAACTTGAGGGCATGCTCCCTCACACTCATACCTCTTTTCCTAAGATTGCTGAACTCTTATATCTTGGCCTCCCTCTACTTCAATAGAAAGAAGCGATCAAGAAAAACTCTTCTAAATTCTTCCCAAATTATATGATCCACCTCTCTAGGCCTCTCACTCTTCCATTGTTCAAACCAAATTCAAGCAACAACCTTCAATTGATATGTATCTAAATCCATCTTCTTAATCGAGATAATCCCCATTATCTCCAAAATCTTATGAATGCTTTCAACAAATTCTTGTGGATCCTCATCTGCCATGGAATCCCAAAACTCTAGAGTATTTATCCTCATGACATCATGAATGGTTGTTGTTATCGTGCCCATATTTGGGTTCATGGGAGATACCACCTCATGATTCAGTTGGGCTGTCATGGCTTTAGGATGTACTTATAAAGTCACTCGAAATTCAATATTAGTCACTTGTTCATTAAAGGGATCATTCAGAGCTTGTGACTCCTCTTCAACATCTCATTGAATGGGAGATCCTCATGGAAACATGATTCTATACTTGCAAAGAGAAAGAATTAGAGAATTACACCTTAGAGTTCAACTCTATTGTATGATGAGATCATGAAAGAAGCGAAGTGTATCCTAGAATGCGTTTTAGTCTCCTATTCATACATGTTACATAGTTTACACCGATGTACAACACTCTACGTGATGCAGTATGTTAGACTCCCTAAGACACTTTAACTTTATGCTCTGATACGAAGTTTGTCATGACCCGACCTAGGGCGTAGCACTAAGATGGTGATTAAAATCTTAAAGGATTCCAATTAAGACATCTTAGCGTACAAAGAATACATAAGGTAATTAATAAAGATAAGATAAGTGGAAAATAAGCTAAACATAGAAGTAAAAGGGAAAAATAAAATCAATCCCAATGTCCAAGATGGACAATGTCAAATCTCATTATCTATACATGCCTCTAAACTAGACTTGATAAAGGCTTAGGACAAGCCCCTAGCTCGCCTAAATCATAAAAGAGAGTCAAAGTAAAAAATGAAAGAAAAGTCATATTTTTGGTGAATGAGAACTCACCAACTCTTCAAAACTAAACCAAACTATAGCCACGAATATGAGGAGCGTGATTATCGTCTGTCTCTATATTATGAGATAATGTATGTAAAATATGTGTTAGTACATAAAAGGTAATAAGTAAGTGAGATATGCATGAACAAGTAATAAGACATCAACAATATGATGTAGGATTCATGACCATTCATAATGAACATGAATAAAACTTAAAAGCATTTGAAAATATAAAAAACTTGTGGTCAATACATCATATGCTTCATAGTAAAACATATATCTTTGCATATAACTTGTGTGGGATAAGAACTTTAACCGACATCTATGCTCATGTGGGATATAAATGAAATCTGATGTAACTCATACTATAAGAACTTTCTTAGATCATGATTAATCATAATTGTAACTTTCGTCATTACCTCATGAATCTCAACTTAATTTATAAGAGCTTTCTTTTAAAATCATTGAACTCGTAATAAAAATTCATGTAAATCATAATTAAACCTCATAATCTTAATTGAAAATATCTTCATGCATGGGCATTCATAATTCAACCAGAAATAATGAAATTAATTTAGAAACATACTTATAATGATCATTTCTAATGATTAATAACATAATTGAATCAATCCAATGCAATTCATCAAACTAGGGTTACAAACCTAATTGAAATTAATGAGATTTCAAATAAATATCTTAGGACTACAAGAGTGAAAGGAACCCATGGATCAATCCCCACATGCCTTGAATGAATTTGAACTTGTAATTGAGAAAGGATACTTGTTCTTAAAGAAACCCTAGCCAAAAACCTTGATGAAAAAGGTAAGTTCTTAAAGGAACCTTGATAGAGAAGTTTTAAAGTTAGTTGTGAGTTAATGAGGGAAAAAAATACACTTAGTATTATTTAGGACAACTACATAATAAATCTAGTCCTAAGAATGTCCACATACATTAATGAGGTATAGGGAGAACACTAAAATAACCCTCACAAAAACTTAATTAGAAACCCATAATAGGCCATTAACAGACCATTAAGGGAACTATGGTCTGTCGTCCCCTCTGTGAAGAAGAATATTGGGAATGCTGCCCACCATGAGACCCACTACATCTTGTTAAGGGCACCATGATCAGTAATAGTTTCCTTGGACTAACATTCTCGGAGTTTGAAAGGATAGTTTTAGGACTTCCTTTATAGAGACCATGAAGGTCCATGAAATTCATCATGGTCCGTAATTAAGGGTAGTGATGTAGGACCTGTAGGAGGGTTTGAAGGTGTAACACCTCAAAAATTTCTATGCCAAGATCCAAATTATTTTTTATAGGCGTATATGCTTGAAACCGATGACTTCTAATTTTAAATATTATTTAGGATTAATTCCTAAGTAAATTAAGGTTATTATATTTAGTTTAGGGTCATAAGACATCGCTAACACCAAGCCAAGTCCAAAGAATTTCTATCGGCTAAGTTTTCGAATGAATCCGTATAAGGGTCAACTTCAAAAGACCATATCTCCTAGAATATAAGGAATTGGGTGGCCCATTACCTATAAAATTAAAGGACATTGAGTCTTGTTTCCAAATCCACTAATGTTACCTCATTTGGAGTTTGGAATAGAAAGTTATGGTCATTTTACCAAAGCACATATAGAAAGGACAACTCGGCGAGCTCACCAGCCAATTTGGTAACTCGCCGAATAGTTCAGCAAACCATGACCTAGCTCACCGAATAGTGTCCAAAATCCTTCAGAAACTGTTGGATTGGGTGACTTAAAGAACTATTCGGTGAATCGCTGAATAGGTCGATGAGGAGACCTCCAACTCACCGATTTAGCCTACGGAACTCATTAAAATGTCATTTTTCTAAATCTTATAACCTAACAACATTCTTATACTCTCAAATCTCCTCCTACAAAAAAATCCTCTCAAACTCAAGAGATTCAAGGCTCTTTATTGAAGACCAAACATCAAGATTTCTTCAAACTTTACTCTAAGGTATGTGGGTTTTAATAAATGGGTTCTTCCACCCATGGAGCACAAATGCTTTCTCAACTTAATATTTCAATTTTAAATGATGAAGTCCTATGTGTTTTTATATGATGGTTCCAAATACATAGATTATGGTGTATCTGAAGTTTATTTACTCATATTGATATATATCTATATTGACTCTCAATTTCAATTGATGAGTTTTTTATGGGTTTTCAGACTACGATTCTAAATGTATAGATTCTTGAATATTTGAAGTTTATTTACCTATATTGGCTTATGATGGTTCTTGTTTATATGAAATGGATAGTTTATCAAGATTCTTATATGAAGGTTTGAAAGGTAGTTTTAAAGTTCCTATGGTGGGTCTTTTTAAGAGGTTTCATTTGATGCATTTATATCACTCTCATGCATACAAGTATTCTTTAAATGTATTTGAAGGTCTTTATGAAATAAACCCACCTAGTTTTTATGATAAAGCAAAGTTGAAATGAAGTTTATCTTCAAATGAATGTTATGAAATAAATGCTTATGAAAGGAAGTCTTTATGAAATGATTATTTGATGAAAGGGCTTCTTAGCCAAAGTAAGGTTTCAATGTGAAAGGAAAATTATCACATTGAATCCAATGAAATGTTTAAGCTTATGATATGACATGTATGACATCCTTATTGGCTGTCAATGCTTTTGAACATTTTTCCAAAAAGGAAGGTTTGATTAGCATGGTACCCGGAATACCATCACAGATTATAGATCCAATTTTTTTTTATAAATCAAGGTTCTTTAATAGAATGGTAAATAGGGCATAGCATCCATGATGATATTATAAACCAATAGTTTTAATGATCTATTCCACCAATTGATGTTTTAATGTTAAAGTTATATAATTCTTATGCTTTATTGATGTTTAAATGTTTAAATGTTATTTCGTGGGATTTGACCTAGCACCAAATATGATATATAGATGGGGACTCGATCGAAGGGTTTTTTAAGTAAAGACTCATGTTGCATAAACTATGTGCCACCATAGGAGCCCTTGTCGGATAGGCCTTTGTATCCATCCAATATTAAAATTAAAGTTAAAGAATGTTTTAAAGTTGATCGGAGTTCTACCCCAGGAAGGTAGTCTCCCTTGTCTCGATGCAGGAGTATCGTCTTACCCCAATGCAGGAGTTATCGCATTTCATATAATAGCTCGCATGATCTTAAATGTCGGTTATGGTCATTTCCCATAAAATGAATATTTTAAGGTTTCATATGATGTCTATGCATGCATCCACTTATGCATATTTCTTACTCATGTCTCTCTTATGTTCTTCGTTTCATAAAAAACTCACATACTTAGTACATTCAAAGTACTAACGCATACTTTTGCCTATATGATATAACTATGTAGGGACCGGTTTTCCTCCTCCTCCACGTGGTTAGTTTGGATCATTTGAATGCCACTTTTGGTGAGTTCCCATTACTTCTGAGATAATACTCCTCCCCTTTCTAAAATATGTTATGTTGAGGAATTCAGACACCTATTTTGGTATTACAGTGTTAGTTTATTTGAGGGTGAGTAGGGACATATCTTAGCCCTCGCCAAGTCTTTTAGTAGAGGTATGTTCAGACATAATTTTTTGATGATCTAAGGTTAATGATGACTCTTATTTTATGAAGTTCTCTCCTAGTCCCGCTTTCCCCTTTTCTTCCGCTGATATTTATTGTCATTACTGATAAAAGGATAAATGAATGCTAAGAGGCTTGGATGAGGTACCTCAGGGTTCCTCATTCACCATTTTATGTCTAGGCCCTAGTCTTGGGTCATGAAAGCAGGGTTGCTGACCACAGAACCCACCATGGTCTATTAAAGGCTATATAGCTCGTGGTGGTGAGGCATTGTCCTGCTTATCAGAAAATTTTTGAGCGCTTTAGGGGATGAGTCGCCATGAATCATAGTTCTCATCACGATCCACGGTCCCTTGTCATTGTCCCTTCTTTGAAACAATGTGTTTTAGTATCACCACCATAGTGGATCACCATGACCCGTGGTGATGACTACGACTAGTGATGGCCTTTGTTATCATCACCTAGGGTCAAAATCTATAATTTTCTAGGATTTCACCTATTGTTCCTCATTTTCTGATTTTTCAACTTTCAGGGTCTTACAAGTTTATTGAGAAGGCTACATGGGAAGCCGAGTAGGATATGAAAGACAAGTATCCACATATATTAATTCTTCCTAGTGTCAACGTTGAAGGTAATATTCCAATTCCTATTTATTAGTTTACTACCTTATTGAGTAGTTAATCTTTAGTCGAGTTTTGAGTTAGCTCATTAAATTTGTTCATTAGATAAATTCTAAGCCTTGTCATCATTCGATGATGAATGATCTCAAAGGGTAAGTTTTTGTAAAATCTCGTGCTATTCTTAGTTAGATCAATCTTAAAAAACCATGAGAAAGTGAGAAAATATAATCTACCAGTGAACCTATGAGTAGGACTTACAACACATCATAGTTTGTATGAGTCGTTGGTGGGGCTCGTAGAGTCCAACCACACTTAGAAAAATATTGAGTTCTAAGATAAGTTCTACATATGAACTTCACGACCCGTGAACTTTGCTACGACCCATAGTCTTTCTTCATAGACTCAGTGATACATTCTAGTATCTACTGGAATGTGCCCCTTTATCTATGATAAGGTCTATAACCCGCAATAAGTCCTACAAACCATAAAATGGTCTGTAGACCCCATCCTCAGTTTCAAAGTTGAGTTCAATGAATGGAATCCTAAAGAAGTAAAAGAGTCTATGAATCATAGAGATGGCTCATAGACCCAACAAGAAAAAAACAAATGATGTTTTATTTTGGGCAAAACTTTCTATGATTGGTTTTCTACGGTCCGTAGAAGAACCAGTAGCGACCCATACCCAATTTTAATTGAGGGGTAATTTATATTTTCCCAGCTATCCTAAACTAAAACACGATGTTTTAGGACAAAATAAGTCCCATATTAGTAACTAATGAGGGCTTTCTCTCATTAACATTTAGAATGTTTCTAATGCTCATTACTTGACTATTAATGCATGCACTCACTTATTTACTTTATTTATAAATGTCTTAATGCTTTTATGTTGTATTGCCCATATACTTAGTACATTCAAACTACTAACATATACTATATTGCCAATATAATATCACCATGTAGGGACTGTTGTTGCTCCACACTTACCTCCAGGTGGCTAGTTGATTCATTAAAGGCTACATAGTCGATGAGTTCCTATTTTTTGGGAATAACATCCCATTTCCGTTTCTAGCTTATGACATGTATAGACTTTTGGTTATCTTTTGGTAATTTTGATACTACATTAGACGGTGATCTAGAGACATATCTCAGACCTCACCAAGTTTATTAGTAGATGTATATTTGGATGAAAATTTATAATAATCTAAGATTGTTGTTGGCTTTTATTCTATGTCGTATCCCTTAGTCCCATTATCCCATTTATTTCCGCAGGTTATTAATTTTCACTACCTATGAAAAGCTAAATGAAAGCTAAGAGGATTAGGTGAGCTACCTTTGGGTGTCTCATTCGTCGTGTCACATCTAGGCCCTAGACTTACGGCATGATAAACTTGGTATCAGAGCTTGAGGTTTTGAATGGTTCTTGGAGTTCAACATACTACATTGAATAGGGTCTTATTCATGATTGTGAAGTACACCACAACTATAAATAGGAGACTATGGGACATTTAGGACAATTTTCTCTTCTTTCAAATTCATGTTGTGCCCTAGAGTGTCTTAAGGCTTCCTCTAACTAACTTATCGTGACCTAGAGTGTCTTACGGCTTCCTCTAACTAACACATCATTTAATATGTTCTAGATCATGCGTCCATGAAAAGTACATACACCTATAGAAAGAGTTGAAGATGAGGACCAAGCTCCTCTAGTTCCTGATGCTCCATATCATGAGAAAAGAGTGACATATGTGGAATTCTGGAACATTATCACTTTTTGGATAAAGCCATAGCCAAAAATAATAACCAAGGCATTGTTCCTCCTCATCCTCAAAAGAATAAATTCACCTAATTTGATGTCTCTAAAGTGGATAAGAACCCTATGGAGTTCATAGATGAGGTCTATCGGATTGTACCCATCATGGGTGTTTTCCCATAACCTCAAGGATGTGGCAAGGGTTTGGTATGAATATTGTGTTATTGAGTGGGTTGAATATATAGAGCCTATAGATTGGAAAGAGTTCAAATATGCCTTCCTAGATCGCTTCTTTTCTTTGGAGCTAAGGGAGGCAACGATCTAAGAGTTCATCAATATTTACCATGGGGGCATGAATGTGAGGGAATATGCCCTTAAATTCACAAAAATATCTAACTATTCACCTTTTATGGTCTCCGATCGAAGGGAAAAAATGAGCAAGTTCATTTCTGGCATTTCTAGTTTGGTATCCAAAGAGTGCAAGATGATCATGTTGGTCAAACAGATGGACATCTCTCCACTTATGACATATGCAGAATGAATCGATGATGAGAAGTTGAGGGAGAGGTCAAGAGGGTTAAAGAAGGCTAGAGTCGATGGTGGAGGGCTCAATCCTCAAAGGTCCGATTATGGTGGTGGTGGAAAGAAAGAATGTTGGTGCTCAAGCTTCGGGGGAGAACTCATAAAGGGGAAGGCTTAGCCGCCTAGAATGCTTGCTTCAAGTGAGGCAAGATGGGCCACCATACTAGAGATTGTACAAGTGGTGGTAGTATGCTTCACTACAAAATTGCTCATGGTTAATAAGCTCAAGGAGGTGGCCAATGCACCAATCGCTTTTATGCTTTGCATGGGAGAAAAAAGGTTGAGAAAGCACCTAATGTTGTTACCGGTATGTTAATGGCCTTTGGTTTTTTGTGTATGCATTATTAGATTAGAGTGATGATTTGGCATTTGTTAGTCCATTCTTTGCAAATAGTTTTGATGTGTCACTCGAAATGCTATTAGAACCCTATTTAGTGTCTACTGCCATTGTCAAGTCGGTTGTTGTTATAAATTATTGTCCTATGTCTATCTTGCATAAAGTTGTTCCTTACAATCTCATTGATCTTGACATAGTAGATTTTGACATTATTCTTAGGATGGGTTGGTTGCATGCCTCTTATGCCTCTATAGATTGTTGGACTCATAGAGTCAAGTTTCAATTCCCAAATGAGTCTATTCTCGAATGGAAGGGTCATGATTCAGAAGTGAAGGGTAGGTTAATTTCTTGTCTTAAAGCCTAAAAGTTAATTTCTAAGGGTTGCATCTACCACATTGTGAGGGTTAGGCATGTTGACTCCATAATTCCTTCTCTGGGGTCCGCTCTCGTGGTCAATGAGTTTTCCAATGTTTTTCTCGATGTCCTTCTATCACATTCCTCAAAATGTTCATAAGTTCCTTAAGAATGCCTTGGAAATATATTTCTTATGTAATGCATTATCCATATTCTTTTTTGGCAAATCTGAGTCAGGAATATCGATTAGGGGGTGAAAACCTGAGGAAAAATGGTCTCATGGATTTTTAGGACCCATGTATCAAATGTTAAATTTTTCAAGAAATTGTGCAAAATAGTGAGGTGTATGGAAGATTTGCGTCACCACTTGTTTCCGTTAAGTGTAATATTTCCCCGAGTCAAAATCTAGCCAGAAATCTCACTCTCTAAAAATTGGCCTAGCATAGAATAGCTTTGCGTGGCAGACCAGGGCATAGTTTTTTATCCGAATTTAGTTTTTAAGTAAGGTAATTTTAGAATTTTCCCTAGTTGTTAGTTAATCAACCTAGACATTGTTTGGGCCAAATTCTACTCTATAAACTATCCTAAACCCTTAATTCTATTCATTCTTCGATAATTTACCTACTCAAAATATTTCTATCTCCATCAAGGAATCCATTGAAGATTTCCAAGAAATTCACTCAACATCTCCATCAAAATTTTCAAATTCTTTTGTCTTCTCCCTAAATCTGTATGGGTATTGATTTATGGATTCTTTCATTAATGAAACTAGTAAGTTTCTCAAGTTTTCTATTAAATTCAAGTATGGGATTGTATGAGTTTTATGATCTCTATTTCAATTACATAAATTATGATTCTAACTATTATTATGAGTCTATTTTAAAATAAATTTATCGTTATTGCATTGAATTGAAGAGTTTTCCCATCAATTTTCCTATATTGATCATTAAGGTTCGTATTATATTAGGGTAGTTCCAATTATACTCCCAATGAAATTATCTTTATGAATTCAGTATGGGCTGATAGAAAGTATATGATCATGCATGTTTTCAAGTCAATTTCATAAATTTTTAAATCAATTGATCATGCATTCATGTTTTACCCTAATTTCCAAGTACTATGATTATGCATTTTACTTATGATCATGAATTATAAGTATATCTCAACTTATGATTTTCATGCAAATTATGGAATAGGTAACTTAGGACCCAACCTGGTGCCTCAAGGTATGATATGAATTATGTATGTATGAATTGTAGTGTAGAAGGACAATACCCGCATCACACTTATGTTTTGTAATATGGAAGGAAAATACTCACATTGCAGTTACATTATCAAAATGAGCTACTCTATCATTTTAAACCTATGATCATTACTGTGATATATATTCATTATGATTTCTATGCTATGTATGTATTCCGTGAGATTTTACTTTGCACCGAGTGGACTTGAGGTAGGGGACATACTAAAAGCCCTAGTAGAAATTTCATGTCTCTTAATATACGTGCCACCATAGGTTGCCTTCATGGTCTAGCTAGTGGATCCACATATAGCGTGTGTTATTACCTGCCAAGCGGGGTAGAGTCCACCTTGGCAAATAGATTTCCCTTTTATCGGTGTAGGGGTAACATCGAGATTCCACGTTATAGCTCAATGGTCTTATTATCGATTATCATTTCTCTCCCACGTATGTATGATCTATTATGTATTTTCACAATCTCAAGTATGCTTTTCAAATGCTTTGGTCATTATGATTTTATCATGGTTTACTTATCTTATCTTATCATGCACTTTACTTGACCATTGCATTTCATTATTTACGTTGTATGTCATGCCCTCATACTTAGTACATCCAAACTTATTAATCCATACGTTTTGCCTACATTATCTCATAATTTAAAGTTTGAGGTTGAGGATCATGTCCATCCATGTGGCTAGTTTAGCTTTCCTATCCGGTGAAGTTGTGATGAGTCTTTATTTATCAAGAACTAGTTATTGAGTGGGTTATTGTTTTCAAAGAGTTTTGTGTCACGACCCAACCTCGTAGGCCGCGACTGGGGTCCGACTTGGACTCTCGTATATGTATCTATCATATATAGTCAAGTTGAACTGTGTGTGATGTGATACTATACACAAAAACCCCAACGGGACAAAAAATTTTCAAGTACATGTAGCCCCTTTCATTCGTACCATATCATGGAAGGGCATGCAAACCGATAAGGTTGCTGTAACATAAAAATATTTACAACACAACATATAGGCATAGATGAAACAAACTTATAAACAACTCACTTACATATGTCTATAGACCTCTACGATTTATGAACGATAACATATGGTGGGAGTGGGCCCCCGCTGTACCCCTGAATAAATAAATACCGACATCAAATGACTAGCACCAAGAGCTAGGCACCAGAATAGTGGAGCCCTTCCAACATAGCTGAGCAGAAATCCTAAGCTGGAAGATCTCCGAAATGAACATCTATACCTGTAGGCATGAAACGCAGCCCTCCAAAGAAAGGGGGTCAGTATGATACATGTACTAAGTAGATAAAGCATAACACAACATAAGTGAGATTACAACAGTGAACTCACTGTACCTGCATCTTAGGACATGTAGTCATATATATTCTCACACATTGTACCCGGCCCTCTAGTGAACTCGGTGTCCTAATCATTTCATTATCTTAACATGTCATCATATCATCATATATATTACTTCATCATATTGTTGTATACGACATCATTTCATCGTATATAGTATAATCTTATTGTATATGTCATCACATTACCTCTGGTTCTTTATGGGGCTCGTGTCACAAATATATCACTATATTTTCATATGCATGCCTACATAAGGTATCCGGCCCTTTAGTGAGGGCCTCGGTGAAAAATCATACTATCATAATAATCATACCATCATATATTATACCGACCCTTTATGGAACTCAGTCGTACCCATCCCTTTATGGGATTTGGTGAATGCTGCTCATATCATCATATATCATACCCGACCCTTTATGGGACTCGGTCATACCCTACCCTTCATGGGATTCGATCATACCCAGCCCTTCATGGGACTCATTGGAAGATTTATTAACAGCATGCACGAGTAGAGTAGTGAGGAACCATATGCAATTAACTCATCATCTGAGACTCGGTATAACAATCGTCATGAACTATCATTTGAGGATCAAAATGATCATCATCTCAAGTCTCCTCTAAATGCCATTGGGGCCATATCAAATGGAGTCTCAGGAGTTATAGACTTTTATTAAGATAATGCAAAATGGGTTATGCAATCACAGACACTTGTTATTATAGAGTCCTTAGGCACAGGAGCTCATACATTCAATTACTATTTCACATATAGAAGGCTCGAGGGTGATAGGTCAACTACCTTAAGAGCCTTTTCCATTAGAGAGTAAATAAGAGACATGAATCGTATACAAGACTTAGGAATAGAGTTACCCCAGAGCTCATATCATACATCACCTATCTCTGAGATATGCCAAATGACAAGAAGGAACGGAATTTACATACTTACTACTTTCCTTCATACAAAAGACTTGAGAGGCAGTATCTCACTTATTGTAGGAGTTCAAACATCAAGAAAAAGGTAAGAGGCATGAATCATTATCGAAGCTCTATGAATGGAATTATCCTCAAAGTACATATTACGTTTCACTTATATCTAAGACATGCAAAAAAAAGAAAGGTAGCTTTACATACTCATCACTTCCTAACGTATGAAAGGTTTAAGATGCCCCAGTTCACTTACTATAAAAGTGCTTTCATCAAGAAGTAGGTAAGGGACATGGATTATGCTTTGCATTTCTGAGTAGATTTACCCTCAAGATCATATCATTTATTGCTTAACTGGAAGACATGCCAAAAGAAGAGAAAGACAGCTTTACATACCCTCCACTTTTCATCATATAAGAGACAGTGGGAGGCACTAACTTAATTAGCATAGGAGCTCTCACTTCAAGCAGTAGGTAAGGGTCATGAATCATCTTCGGAGCTTTATGAGTAAATTTGTCCCCAGATTTCATATATACATCATACTTAAGACTATGACATGCCAAAAGAGAGAAGGGGTAGCTTTACATACCTGTTATGGGTTAATCGCATCCAGACGCGCTTCGCTACTCCTTTAACATATTTAACACAAAAGTAATTCTAAGGTTAGTGACCTTCAAATTTCCATCTTATAATTATACTACCAATTACCCATAGGAACCAATCCCTTATCCATTTCCTTCGACTAATTCATTACTAGTTCCGAAGTTAGCGGAAATCGGGCATCATCTCTCTTATAACTTGCCCTACCCAAACTTCCATTTTAACCTCAAAACCTTAGAATATATATTAATAATAACAACCAGAAGATATACATCATTGAAATACTACAGTACGACACAATACAAGTTCCCAACGACTCGCCCAAAATCATGATACAAAAATAGGGTTTTTAGTCCTTATTTCATAAAATATTAACCACACTAAAATGAAGGATTACATGGATGAAAAAATAAGCCTATGCAGTCATTTTTAACCATGTTCCATCCCTGAAACAATACAAAACATCTCCCAACACAACACCACAATAACCACGACTCTACCCAAACTTTAACCCAATAGAATAGTGTCAAATCAGCCCCTACATGACCTGCAATGTTCTTTGGTCGTATCCTGTATATTTTCATATTTCCAATACATATTTATACCACACCATACCTTAGCGAACGACTTCCCAAACTTGCTGAAAATTGGTTTTGGAAGCTCTTTAACGTGCTGAAAATTGGTGGGGCTATTTGCTTCACTTCCTTGCTGCCCCAATGAGTAGTTTATGATATTAAACACCATTATTTAACCTTAGGATACCTTAAATAATTAATTCATGGAGAAAACGTCGGGGGCTTACCTTGAATTGGAGCAATCCGTGGCTGCCTTACTCTTGCTCTCACATTTTTCTCTCTTTTCTTTTCCTAAATTCAGCTCAAGAATGAATACTTAATCATAAGACTAAGTATATATATCCACTTTTAGAGAGTGATACATGGCAGCCCCTAGGGGTGATATGTAGCAGCCCCCTTAGGGCACCACCTTATCCATGCGGCCACTCACATGCTGCCACATGGAAGTGTAGGGTCCACCCCAAGCAGGTGAGTAACCTACTTGGTATAAGTAGGTGAATCACCTACTTGCTTCCAGGTAGGTGCTATGCCTCATTCCGCCTCTTTTGTGGGTTCGTAATCTCGTCTCACTTTAAGAGCCTATATGTTCCTTACTAATTAAGCTCGACGTATACTCAAGTAGCTTAATTATGTAGGACATCCAAGTTGGTAGCTTACGCAAGTAGGTGGAGTACCACAACTCCTTATTTGGCCTCCAACTCCTTCCAAAGCCTTCTAGACCTATTTCCAACCGTCACTACTCACGTAGAACTTTATAAATAACCTAGATCAAAGGTGCGGGGTATAACATCCTTTCCCTCTTTAGAATATTCATCCTCGAATATTAACTCCCATAAGGTCTAAAAAGGATTTTAGGAAATTTCTGTAATATTTGTCATATACAAGCCTTTATCAACCAATATAACCAAGGTATGAGCTGTGATTACCTGTAGACATGGGGAACATGTACATATATTTATTCTTTATTTCTTCTTCAGCTTCCCAAGTCATCTCTTAGTATCACAAGTCTTTATCCTTGATAGGTATCTGAGGTTACTTCTAACCCATCTTAGTCTCATGTCAAATTTACTTTAATAGTGGTCTAGGCTTCGCGCTCTTTTCTTACTATACCTTCAGCTCGTAGCTATCTATTCCCCTTCTTGTATAACACTCATACTTAATTGAAAACGTCTATCTTGAGTGCTTCCGATAGTAGTCCTCATATTTTTCTAGCCTATGGCCATTTTTTATGCCCAAGGAGTTTCATGTTACTCCTATATCCGTTAGAAAATACTAGGTTTACATAACCTTCCTTTCTCATTTTTAAAACATTTTTTGTTCACTCATATTCTTAGCATACCAGTCATTTCTGGCATTCATCCTGTCCTATTTCTCGTCTTCACTTTCGCTACCACTTGATCTTTTATTCTAAGCTCTCCCTATAAATTTGTGCAAGTCCTTCTTATTCGTTCACTATTTGCCCTTCTATTCTCCATAAACCACATTGTATCCTTGTATTACTTCTTTACTAGGCTTTTCTTATTCTCATAATGATCTTCGTTATATTCACATATTATCCTATTCGCATTCAATCCCATAGTATAATACTTCTTTTAAATATAACTTGTCACAATTTACCCTTGTGTATCACTTTAATCGGTGCCTTAATATCTCAACCTATCAAGATCTACCAGTCTTCTCCAGATTCTTTTTCCATATCAATATTAACCTCCTCGTTACTATTGTCATCACTTCAGCAACTACCTTATTTCTCGAGGTCATCCCTACTCGTAGTTTGGTCAAATCTCATTATTATTATGGGCAAGGCATATTACCACCTTGTATCTTATTCTCCTTTTATTTCTAGGAAAATTTGAGCAGAGTTTCCTCTATATTTCTTACTATCTCAAACCTGCACGTAGAAAATACCAATAATGCCTCACAGGGCCAACACATATATTCATATCATATAATATCGCAGCCTCACAGGGCACCCAATAATAGCAGTATGAAAATGGACTTACCTCGTATGTCTACTCAAATTGCACCTGTTGCACTACCCTGTCTATTTTTCTTTCAATCTTTAACTTTACATGTCTATCGTATTTCAGTACCTTATCTACGTGCTTTGTAACTTCCAATATTGTTAGTCACTTTCTTTTATCGATATTGTCTTTCTATTGAAATCATAGGTTAGTATGAGGAATTTCATTCTCTATGACTCGGCTCTATCGCATGATCTTAGATATGAAAGAAAGGTAACATCCAAATTATTCTGTAGCCTTTTTTTTTGATAGATATGGTTCATAACACACCGATAAACAAGACTCTACTAAACACGTTTTATAGACACTCTAGGGACGAACTGCTTTGATACCACTTCTATCATAACCTAACCCTGTAGGCCACGACTAGGGTCTGACCTGGACCCCCGTATACGTATCTATCAGCTATAGTCAAGTTGAAATGTGTGTGATGTGATACTATACACAAAAATTCCAATGGGCCAAAACTTTTTTAGGTACATGTAGCCCCTTTCATTCGTACCACGTCATTAAAGGGCATGCAAGCCGACAAGGCTGCTGTAAGATAAAAAAATTTACAACGCAATATACAGACATAGCTGAAACAAACTTATAAACAACCCACATACACATGTCTACAGACCTCTAAGAGTTATGAATGGTAACATATGGCGGGAGAGGGCCCCCGCCGTAGCCCTAAATAAAAAAATGACAATATCAAAGGACCAGTACCAAAAGCTAGGCTCTGAAACAGTGGAGCCCTTCCAATATAGCTAAGCGGAAATCCTAAGCTAGAGGATCTCCAAAATGAACATCTGTACCTGCGGGCATGAAATGCAGCCCCCGAAGAAATGGGGTCAGTACGATACATGTACTGAGTATATAAAGCATAACACAACATAAGTGAGATTAAAACAGAATTAGGGATGCAAGAATCAACAATCTTACATAAGGCGTGACAGGGCCCCCACCGTACCTGTGAACAAATAAATATATACATCGAGGGTTAATACCAAAACTAGGCTCCGGCACTATGTAGAACTTCTGAACTACTGAGTGAAACTCCTAAGCTGACAGATCCCCAAAGTGTGCATCTGTACCTATGGGCATGAATGCAACCCCCCCCCCCCCCCCCCCGAGAAAAGAAGTGTCAGTAAAACATATGTACTAAGTATGTAAAGCATAGATATCATAAGAAAATTACAGTTGGCGTAGGGATGCAGGGGCCAGTGTGACATCTAATCATTTGTTGTACCTGTAGCTTATAACATAAGGTCGTACATACTATCATCACGTACTATACCCTTCCCATTCGGGGACTTGGTGTAATGACTACATCATTCTGTTATCATAAGCATCTGTATACTATTAGTGCTATCTCATAAAATAATGCTGAGGAACGTTCGGCCCGATCCATATATTATATAGTAATGTCGAGGAATGTTCAGCCTTATCCCTATATCATATAGTAATACCGAGGAACGTTCGGCCTGATCCGTATATTATATAGTAATATCGAGGAACCTTTGGCCCCATCCTTATATTATATACCTTACCCGGCCCTTTATGGGACTCGGTGTCATCCTATCATCATATACCATACCCGGTCCTTTATAGGACTCACTGTCATAATCATCACATACCGTACTCGGACCTTTATGGGACTCGATGTCATAATCATCATATACCATACCCGACTCTTTATAGGATTCGGTAAAAGATGTATTACAGTATACACGAGTAAGGTAGTGAGTAACCATATACAATCTAAATCATTATCAGAGACTCGAAAATGTAAGAAGATTAAGCTATTATTTGAGGACCAGAATAGTAGTGTAGCCATCTCGAGTGCCTTCTAAATGCCCTTATGGCCTATACCACTTAGGATCTTGGGAACCCTAGACATGTACTAAAGTAATACTAACAGTTCATAGAATCAAGGATACCCGTCGTCACATCTTCCATAGGAATAGGAGCTTATGTATCAAGTACTTCTCAACCTATGGAGTTCAAGGAAAGTAGTTCAACCTACTATAAGAGTTTGACATTCAGAAGTGAATAAGAGATACAAATTACATTTAGGACTTAAGAGTGGCATTACCCCTGAGCTTGTATCACATTTTACTTACAATTAGGACATGCCAAATGAAGAGAAAGAATAAGCTTTACATAGTATCTACTTTTCCTTATAGAGTCATCATTCACATATATCATACCTGGCCCATCATGGGCTCGGTATCATAAACTTCTAATTGCATTACCTTACCATCATAGCACCACACTTATGTCAAAGACATATCAAGAGGAAATAAGGGTAGCTTTACGTATTTATGCCAAAACATGCCAAGAGAAAGGAGATAACTTCACATATTTACTACTCTCCATCATATAAAAGCCTTGAGAGGTAATAACTCAACTAGTATAGGAATTCTACCATCAAAAAGTGAATAAGACTTATGAATCATACTTGGAGTTCTATGAATGGAATTATCCCCACATTTCGCATATCAATCACTTAAGGCTAAGACATGCCAAAATAAAAGAAGGATAGCTTCACATACCTCTTACGGATTATTCTTACACGAAAGTAATACTAGGGTTAATAACCTCTCACTTTCCAATTTCCAACTCTACACCCAATTACTCATAGGAGTTATTTCCTTATCCATTACCCTTGACTAGTTTGTTTCTAGTTCCGAATCTACCAAAAATCAGGCAACATCTCTCCTATAACTTCAACATTCCCGATATTTAAACTTGGCCACAATATCAAAAAAAATACCACCAAAAATAACCAGAAGCATATTTACAAGTAAATCACTTCAACCCTACACAATACAAGCTCCAAACGACTAGCTCAAAATTACGATATGAAATTAGAGTTTTTAATCTTTATTTCGCAAAATCTTTAACTATACCAAATGGAGGGTCATGTGGATGAAAAAAGAAGCACCCACATCCTTGTTAAATCAATTTGGATCCCTGCAAAACTCAACCCAATCAGCTGCACCCGCAGCACCACAACGACAACCAACTACTCGACTTCGATTAAACGCTAGCTACTTCAATTTAGTTTGTTTCTAGAGTCAAGCATCCTTATGAAATTATTCCACTTCCAGCATCATTTAAGAAATGTAATATACACAATAACAACATCATAAACTTAAATTTGAAAGGGAAAGCCTTACCTTATCTGAAACTCGCCAAAACTTGTCGAAACTTGCCTCGGAAATTCCTTTAGCGCGCCTAAACCTTCATGGCTGTTGGATAACGTTTTGGGCTGATCCAAACCATAAATTTTCATTAATAACACCTTCATAACATCCTGATGCAGCCTAGGTAATTAATTTGCGAAAAGAAATCGAAGACTTACCTTTTTTCTCCTCCAAAACCGAAGCTCTCTCTTCTCTCTAGCTCAAGTTTCTCTTCTCTTTTCTTCTAGACTTTTCTTGAATTTTGCTTTTTGATAAGATGAACCTTAAAGGATAAGGATGAATTAGAAGTCATAAAACATATATATATAGTCCACCTTAAGAGGTGACACGTGTCAACCCCTAAGTGGTGACACATGTCA
The DNA here is from genome assembly GCF_947179165.1 of Solanum dulcamara. NCBI lineage: Eukaryota > Viridiplantae > Streptophyta > Magnoliopsida > Solanales > Solanaceae > Solanum > Solanum dulcamara. Next base: position 33,027,736 of record NC_077248.1, read on the forward strand.
AGCCCTTATAGGGCCAACGCATCACCCCCTCCACTGAGGGGCTGCCATATGGCACGTGGGTCCCACCATTGCTGAAGCTACTGCCATATGGCACTACCTCATTCTTACACATGGCACTACCTCATGGGATGCCATGTAGCACTACTTCATGGGATGCCACGTGGCACTACCTCATGCTTCTATGTGGCAATACCTCATGCGCTGCCATGTGTCACTTTCTTTTCCTCTTCGTGGGTTTGTAATCTCGTCTTTCTTTACGAACCTATGTAATCTTTACTATATAACCTTAGTATATACTCAAGTAGCTTAAGTATGTAATATTTTCAAATTGGTAGCTTACGTAAGTAAGTCGAGTCCTATGACTTATTACTTGGCCTCCAATTCCTTCTGGATTCTCATAACCACATTTCCACATTTCCAATCTTCCCTTCTATGGGGTGCCACATTCTCCCTTCCTTACAGTTGTTTGATAGCGTCATAGATTATACATCTTACATGATAACTTATAAGAAGCTTACGATCCTTTCAAGAAAATTAAGAAGCTTAAATAAAACTTAAGAAGCTTAAGAGGTTCAAAAAACTTAAGAAGCTTAAGAAGCTTGAGAACCTTCCAAGGTACAAAAGTATGGGGTGTAATAGAGTGGGTGTCCCGTATTGTGATGATTGAAGTATGATTATTCTATTTAAGATTATACATATGGAGGAAGATCTAGAGGGGATCTTATTCTGTGCAATAGATAGATAAGATGTCATGACCCAACTCTGTAGGCCATGACTGGGTCCGACCTGGAACCCCATATAAAAAATTATCAACTATAAGAATTATACACAAGAATCTAGAGGGTGGTAGAAAATTCATCTGCATATAGTACCTTTTATTTGCATCATGTCATTCAAGGTCATGCAAGAGAACAAGGCTGTCGTTGGGAAGAGGATGCTTCGAAACATAAGTTGCACTAGTACAACTGAACCATATATGGCTGGTTCATATTTACATACACCCACACAATTATCTACAAACCTCTAAGAATATCAATAGTAATATATGTCACGACAGGGCCCCATTGTACCCTTGGATAATACATATATCACTAGATCTTTACTAAAAAGGCTAGGATCCGAAGACAGGGGATTCAGTATGATATATGTACTAAGTATATAAATCATAACATTTCATAAACAAAGTCACATCTAAAGTAGAGATCTAGGAAACAATATGATACTCAATAAGGCACTATGCTTGTGCCCGTTGAGACAAATCATGCACATCGTTATCATATATTGCACCTGGCCCCTTGTGGGGCTCAGGGCCATAATCGTATACCATACCTCAACACCAAATCCTCATATTATATCACTGCATACATATACCATACCCAAACTTTTATGGGACTCAGTGTCATCATATTATCATATATCGTACCCGGCCTTTTATGGGACTCCATGTTAATATATCATCATATATCGTACCCGGCCCTTTATGGGACTCGGTTTCATTATATCATCATATACATACATAGACCTTTATGGGAATCGTTGTTATAATCATCATATACCATACCCAATCCTTTATGGGACTCAGTTCCATAATCATCATATACCTTACCCGGCCCTTTATGGGACTCTATGTCATAATCATCCTATTATCATCTGAGGCTCAATAAAATGATCATACTGGACTACCATTTGAGGTTCAGAATGGTACTTATCCCAAGTGATCTCTAACTATCATTAGGGATCGTATCAACTAGAGTATCAAGAATCATAGGCATTTATCAGGTAACACCAAATAACTTATAAAATCAGAGGATTTTCCTCATGAAGTCATCATATGCATATATCGTACCCGGCCTGTCATGGCTCGGTGAATAATTATAGCATAATAGCATCATACTTATGTCAAAAGCATACCAAGAGGAAAGAAGGATAGCTCTATTTACTTATGCCAAAGACATGCCAAGAGAAAGGAGATAGCTTCACATAGCTTTTCAAGGATTAATCAAAATCCGACTTGTCTTGATACCTCCTTAACCTATTTGACATGAAAGTAATACTAAGATTAATAGCCTTTAATTTTCCAATATTCCACTCTACAACCAAGTACTAATCAGAGTCATTTCCTATCTATTACCCTCGACTAGTTTGTTACTAGTTCCGAAGCTACCAAAAATTAGGTAGCATTTCCCCAATAGCTTTAACATCCCCAAGATTTCAACTCGACCACCATGTCAACAAAGATACAAAAAACAAAAACCAAAAGCATATACATAAGTAAATCACTTCAACATTACACAATACAAACTCTAAATAACTCGCCCGAAGCTATGATATCAAAATAGAGTTTTTAATCTTTCTTTCGCAAAACCTTTAACAATAAAAAAAGAGGGTCGTTTCGATGAAACAAGAAGTACCCACACCATTTTCATAACACTTTCCATCCCTGCAACACACCATCCAATCAGCTGCAACCGCATCACCACAATTGCAACATACTACTCGACTTTGATTTAACTACGACAACTTCAATTTAGTTTATTCCTAATGTCAACCATCCTTATGCAGTTTTTACACTTAAAACCTTGTTTAAGACATTTAATATACCATATAACAATATCATAAACTCCAATTTGAAAGGGAAAACCTTACCTTACCCGAAACTCATCAAACTCATCAAAACTAGCCTCGGAAGTTCCTTTAGCGCGCCTAAAACTTTATGGCTTTTTGATAATGTTTTGGGCTGATACAAGTCATAAATGTTCATTATTAACACCTTCATAACATCGTGGTTCACCCTATATAATTAATTCACAGAATGAAATTGGAGAACTTACCCTTTTTTGGCTCCAAATCCGTGGCTCTCTTTCTCAAGTTTAAGGTTTCTCCTCTCTCTTGTTCTAGATTTCTCTTCTCTTCTTTTTGTCTCTATAAGTCTCTTGATAAGAATGCATAGAGGATAAGTATGAACTAAAGTCATAAAATATATATATATAGGCCACTTTTAGGGGTGACATATGTCAAACCCTAAGTGGTAACACGTGTCAAGCCCTTATAGGGCCAACGCACCACACCTCCAACCATGGGCTACCACGTGGCATGTAGAGACCACCCTCTTACTCCAGCTTCTACCACATGGTATGCCTCTTAGATTAATGTGGAACTCCCTCATGCTTCCATGTGGTAGCTTCTTTTCTCTCTCGTGGGTTCGTAATCTCGTGTTACTTTACGAACCTATGTAATCTTGCTACATAAGCTTGGTATGTACTTGAGTAACTTAAGAATGTAAGCTTTCCAAGTTGGTAGCTGACGTAAGTAATCCAAGTCCTATGACTCATTATTTAGTCTCCAGCATCTTCTGGATTCTTACAACTCTATTCCCTATCTTCTCTATTATGGGGTATCTCATTCCCCCTTTCTTAGAGGTTTTTGGTAGCTTTATAGATTATCTGGATCACATGGTAATTCTAAGAAGCTTGAGAAGGTTTAAAAAGCTTTAAAAAACTTAAGAATCCTTCTAAAAACATAAGAACCTTTCTAGATATTTAAGAATCTTAAGAACCTTCCAAGGTACAAAAGTACGGGGTGTAACATAAGAGAATGTTGGTATTCCCTTTGGTAGGAGATAATGCAAATGCGGATGTAGAGATGCTAAGGTAGACATGTAAATTCTTAAGCAATGTTGACTTTGAGGGAGCCACAAAGTGGTTAGAATGGTAGGCTTGAATGTGTAGTTGTCGACATATGAATGATTTTAGTAGGATATTAATGATTTCTTGTTAAAGGCTTCAAATTAGTGTAGTAGAATGATTATAGAACTAGGATTGAATGTGGTGTTGATTTCATGTGGGTGAATGTACGATGTATTTGGAATTTCTTTACTATGTATCGTGATTAGGGAGAAGAGTATGGGTGGAATAGCATGAAGAAGGAAATAGTGGAGTTTGTGGCTAACTGTCCTAATTGTCAACAAGTTAAAATTGAGCATTAAAATATTGGGAGGTTTAGTTCAAGGCATTGAGCTTCCTACTTGGAAGTGGAAAAATGTGAGTATGTAATTTGTAATAGGTTTTTCTCGTACTACGAGACAACAATATTTTATTTAGGTTGTTGTGGACCAAATGACTAAATTAGCACATCTTCTATCAGTTAGAACTTCTTATAGTGCCGATGACTATGCTAAGTTGTACATTTGTGAATTTGTGAAACATCATGGTGTATTTTTGTCGATTATACTGGATAGAGGTACTCAATTCACTCACTTTTTTGGAGGTCATTTCAAAAGGTTCTTGGTAGTAGAGTCAAGCTAAGTATCGTTGTCCATCCTCAAACCAATAGACAAGCCAGAAGAATGATTCAAATATTGGAGGATATTTTAAGGGCATGTGCGATAGATCTTAAAGAAAGTTGGGATAAGCATTTTCCATTGATTGAGTTTCCTATAATAATAGTTATCACTCTAGAATCTAAATTGCTCCTTTTGAAGCCTTGTATGGGAGAAGATGTAGGTCTCCGATGGGATGGTTTAAAGTGGGTGAGATGGCATTGATTTGTCCAAATTTGGTAGTTGATGTAATAGAGAATTATTTAAATTAACTTAAAGTCGTTAAAAGTCCTATTGAGACACTAGGAGGAGAGAGCTTGAATTTGATGTGGATGATTGGGTGTATTTGACGGTTTCACCTATGAAAGGTGTAATGCGATTTTATAAGAAAGGAAAGTTGAATCCTTGATATGTAGGACCCTATAGAATATTAAAGCATATTGGAAAAGTGGAAATGAGTTAGACTTGCCATTTGAGTTGGCTATGGTTCATCTAGTATTTTATATTTCAATACTGAGGAAATTTATGGATGATCTAAGCTACATTATTCCATTGAAACTTGTGAAAATTGAAGAGAATTTGACTTATGAGGAAGTCCTGGTGGAAAATTTAGACCGGCAAGTGAAAAGGTTAAGAAATAAAGATGTTGTGTTGGTCAAATTCTTGCGCAAGAATCAACAAATAGAGTGTGCTATGTGGAAAGCGGAAGTTGACATGATAAAACGTTATTCGTATCTCTTTCCTTCCACTCAAGCTTAAAGATACTAAGTTTTTCATGATCAAATCAATTAAACTCCTACGTTTTAGTTACATTTGTCGTTCATATGCATGTATGATTCATCAAAATGATTTTTCAAAGGATACTTTTTATGTTACGTGTGAATTTACATGTTCTATGCATTTTAAGGTATCCTCATGTCCATGTTGGGTTGCTAGTCCTCTTTACATGTCCTTCCTATGTTGGTTGAATCTCATTCGAGGACAAATATTCCCATGGAGAGATATTATAACATTCATCAAAATGCTCACAAATGCCTTAAGAATACCTTAGGAACACGTCACTTGCGCAATGCATTATCCATATTCTTTTTGGCAAATCTGAGTCTTAATTATCGATCAAGGGGTAAAAACCTATGGAAAAATAGTCTCGATTGATTTTTATGACCCGTTTATCGAAATATAAATTTTTCAAGAAATTGTACAAAACAGTGAGGTGCGTGGTAGCTCTCCGTCGCCCACTTATTTCTATTTGGTGTAAATTTTCCCCGAGTCAAAATCTGGCCAAAAATCTCATTCACTTAAAATTGGCCTAGCAGGGACCAGCTCCGCGTCGCGGACTTGGGTATGGTTTTTTGCTCGAATTCAGTTTTTAAGTAAGGACACTTTAGACTTTTCCCTAGTTGTTAGTAAATTAACCTGGACATTTTTAGGGCCTATTTCTACTCTATAAACTATCCTAAGAACTTAATGCAATTCATTCTTCTATAATTCACCTACTCAAAAATTTCTATTTCTACAAAGGCTCTCAGGGACTCTATTGACGATTTCCAAGATATTCACTCAAACTCTCCATCAAAATTCTTAAATTCTCCTAAAAATTTTTCTCTTCTACCTCAAGCTATATGGGTATTGATTCATGGACTCTTTCATACATGACGCCCAACCAATTTCTCATGTTTTTCTATTAAATTCAAGTATGGGATTTTGATGGGTTTTTTGATCTATATTTCAATTTCATAAATTATGATTCTAATTATGATTATGAGTGTATTTTCATATAAATTGATGGTTATTGCATTGAATTGAAGATTTTGTCAATGAATTTTCCTATATTGATTTTTAGGTTTCATGTTATGAATTATGGGTACTTTCAATTATACTCCCCATGATATTTTCCTTATGAATTATGTATGAGCTGATATAAAATAAATGATCATGCATGTTTTCAAGTCAATTTTATGATTTTCAAAATAATTGATCACGCATTCATGTTTTACCCTAATTTTCAAGTACAAATTATGATTATGTATTTCACTTATGCTCATGAATTATAAGTATGTCTCAAATCATGATTTTCATGCAAATTATGGAACAAGTAACTTAGGGCCCAATGTGGTGCCATAAGGTAGGATATGAATTATGTATGTATGAATTGTACTGTAGAAGGAAAATACCTGCATTGCACTTATGTTATGTAATGTGGAAGGAAAATACTTACATTGCAGTTACGTTATGAAAATGAGCTACTCTATGGTTTCAAACCTATGATCATTACTATGATATATGTTAATTACAATTTCTATGCTATGTATGTATTCCATTGGATTTGACTTAGCATTGACTCGACTTGATGTGGGGCCCATGTAACACCCCAATTCTCTTTATATCTTTTTCTAAAAGATTGCCATGTGATCCATGTCATCTATGAAGTTCTATGTGAGTAGCGATGATTGGAAATAGGTCGAAGGATTTGGAAGGAGTAGGAGGCCAATTAATGGGTCGTGGTAATCAACCTACTTGCCTAAGCTAACGACTTGGATGTTTTACATAATTAAGCTACTTGAGTACACGTCGAGCTTAAGTAGCAAGGACTACATAGGTTCTTAAAGTGAAACAAGATTTTGAACCTTCAAAAATAAGCAAGTAGGTGATGCACCTAGTTGAAGTAGGTGACAAGTAGGTGATGCACCTACTTGGGGTAATTAGGTGAAACACCTACTTGAGGTGGACCCCACCCTGCCACATGGCAGCCTAGAGTTGGAGGCATAGCGCGAAGTGGCACTCCTAGGGGACGAACATATGTCGCCCTTAGGGGCTTCCATGTGCCACTCTCTAAAAAGGGTATATATACATGTATTTATGACTAATTCATCATAATTTTTCCTTTACAATTAGAAAGTGAGAGAAAAGATAAGAGAAACGTAGAGAAAAGAGATGCAACCACGAATTTGGCTTGAAACAAGGTAAATCCTCCGATTTCATTCCGTAACATAATTATCTAAGGTATCCCTCAACTAAGTGGAGGTTTTTAACAACGTAAAATTTATAGTCGGGGCAGCAAGGAGGTTCTTTTTGTTGTTAACAAACCTATTTTTGGATGAGACTTCTGTTAGAAATATTAGTATACCTCCTTGTGTAAAGCTTTGTTTTGCGTGATTTAAGATGTTTTAGAAAGCTATTTAATATGGATATAACTTTCATTCAGGATCTAAAATCCATTTTTGCTTTTATCTTCTCGACAAAGGGGGATGAAGTATAGGGGAGGTGCTGCCCAGATTTTGTTTTGAAAATCCTACATGGACTGCTGTTGGTATTTTGGGCATATCTTCTTGTACAAAATTTTTAGAGGGGTGTTTCAAAATTGTATGTGACCCTAAGACACATGTATATAACTTTCATTGAGGCCACAAAGTCTATTTCCCCCATTTACCCCTTCAGAATTGAGCAACAATACAAGATAGTAGGCTGTCCAGAATTTCAGTTTGAATAGTTTGGATTGATTTTTATTAATTTCATGTTTAGTTTCAATATGATGAGACTCTTAAACTTAAATAGTTATTTTATTGTGTATTTAAGGTGTATATATGCTTATACAAGCTAAGAGAAATTATTTGACGAAGTGGATTTTGGTTGGTCTATGGTGGAGAGGAATTGAGCTCCTGGAGTTGTGGTTGAACCTGTTGTATGTTAAAATGCCAAGGTTTGTGTATAAACTTGAACTTGGAATATTTTATTTTTCTAAAATTTAAAGTATTTTGATGGGTTGTTTTCTTACTCCTTGTCTTGTATTATGATATGACTATTATCTCAAGTATTGCAAAACATTCGCTAAACCGCCTACGTGTACAAATTGCTTGATCATTTTGCATTCTTGTTGGGACCTTGTCCTTTTTGTTATGGTGACATGTCATCAATATTGGCATGCTTCTCAATTCGGATCTTGCCCATCTTGACTTTGGATTTACATTTTGTCTTGACGATGGGGTTTCATCTATTCTTGAGTACGAGTAGAAAGCCACTTTCAACATGGTTCTTGATTCTCTTGATATTGGGTGATGACCCTTCTTGATTTTGGGGCTTTGGTATGTCTTGATATTGATTGTGCTTAGTGTGGAGGCACGACACACCTATTGGGAGAAATTGAGTATTTGAAACTCTTTTGAAATTGAATTATAAGTTTCTTGATACTTGAGCCTTCGAATATTGATATTGATATTTTGAAACTCTTCAAGGTTTGTATTCGATACTTTGATATGCTTGTTCACTTGGACTTTCTTTTACCTTATTGATCCACCTACGATGAACAAGGGAATTGAAGAATTTAATGGTTCCAAGACCAAAGTTTTTACACCAATAAGCTTTATGCTTAGCGATAGTTGTTTTCTATTGTAGGTAATGTGCAGGACTAGCTATGAAGATGACCATTTGGAGTAGACTTTTTGGAGCCCTTGTGAATATCACATATGTATATGCATCTAATTTTGTAAATATTTTGGGGACTTGTATAGGTAACAAGTGGCACTTATGTATGATATTTTGAAGGCTTGTGAAAACAAAATTATATGCTTGTAACTTGAACAGGGTGAATAGATTTGCTATTTTGGAGTGTTCTTTTAACTCAAGTCATGCATGTTCTACGTTTATATGTTCATTTGTCATTTTGCACAAAGGAAGATAATAGTTTTGTAATAGCTACTGGTTCGAGTTTTGTGTATTTTATGGACCAACAATGGATTTGACTATTTGTGATTTTAAAAAAAACTATCTATTTGTTTCATAAGTGGTATCCTCCTAAAGGGGGGGGGGTTTCTACAGCCCATACCAAACGCCTTAGTAGGAACCTTGTGTCTCTTGCCTACACGGCCTAGCTAGTGTCCACATATAGGTGAGATGACCTTGATGGGTACCGACTTGGTCCTGGAGGCTTTGAAAAAGTTGAGAGTCATTATGTCATGACCCAACCTCGTAGGCCGCAACTAGGGTCCGACTTGGACCCCCGTATACATATCTATCAGCTACACTTAAGTTGAACCATGTGATGTGATACTATACACAAAAACCTTAATGGTTTAAAACTTTTTTTTCATAACTATAGCCTCATTCACCTGTATCTTAACAAGAAAGGGAACGCGAGCCGATGAGGCTTCCATACCGCAAAACATTTGCAATACGTCGTAAGAGAACAATTGAAACGAACTTACAAATAACCCACATACACATATCTACAGATCTTTAAGAGTAATAACTGCATCATATGGCGGGACAGGGCCCCCGCCGTACCCCTGAATATACAAATATATACATATTACATGACCAATATAAAAAATTAGGCTCTAGAATAGTAGAGCACCTCTAACATAGCTGAGAGGAAATCCTAAGCTGACTGATCTCCAAAATGAACACATGTACCTGCAGGCATAAAACGCAGCCCCCTGAGAAAAACGGGTCATTACGATATATGTACTGAGTATGTAAAGCATAACACATCATAACTGAGACCATAACTGAAATAGGGATGCAGGGGACAAGTATAATAATTTAATGAATTACTGTACTTGCACCTTAGGACACGTAATCATATACATCATCGTATATTATGCTTGGCCCTTTAGTGAACTCGGTGTCATAATCATTTCATCACATTCACATGTCATCATATCATTATGTATTTTATTTCATCATATCATTGTATACGACATCATATCATCATATACGGTATAATCTTATCGTATATGTCATTATATTACATCCCATTCATTATGGGGCTCGGGGTCATAATGGTATCACTCTAATCTCATATGCATGCCTACATAAAGTATCTGGACCTTTAGTGAGGGTCTCGGTGAATGGAGTAGTGTACTTCTATAGCGTACCATCATAATATATATACTATATCCATCCCTCTAAGGAGGGACTTAGTGTTCCTTCCTTATTTCTCCACATATACCATCATATTACAGTCAGCCTGGGACTCAATGAATAATCGTATCATCATAAAATATAACATATATCACACCTCACGTATGGAATCATCTCTTCATGCGTGGAACTGTACAAATACAGCACGGGACGCGATGAAGGAAGTAGTAAAACTATGCACAATAACATTCCCGGCCTATCATGGGACTCGAGGTAGGATGAGTTACAGTATGCACGAGTAGAATAATGAGAAACCATATGTAACTACGTCACCCTCTGAGACTTAATGAAACAGTCAAGTGAACCATCACCTGAAGACAAGGAAGGTAATTATCCGAAGTTTCCTTTAAATGTCATTAGGGATTACATCAATTAGGGCCTCAGGAATCACAGTTATGCATCAAGATAATGCCACCCAATTTATGCAATAAGAAGTATAGTTTATGCAATCAGAAACACAACTTATGTGGCCAGAGACTAAACTTATACAATCACAGGCATTTGTCATTTCAGAGCCTTGAGGAAGATGAGCTTGTATCTCCACTTACCATTTAACATGTAGATGGCTCAAGAGTAGTGGGTGAACCACATTAAGACTCTTAATATTCAAAAGTGCATACAAGTCACAAGTAACACTCAGAGTTCATAACTAGAATTACCTCTAAACCCATATCATATATCATTTCACTTAAAATTAAGCTATTCCAAAGGAAAGAAGATATAGGATTTACATGTTTTACTTCTCATCACATAGAAGACTTAAAGCCAACAACCCAGCTATTGCAGGAGTTCTAACATCAAAAAGTAAATGAGAGTTTTGACTTATATTCAAGGCTTTATGAATGGATTGAATCCCAAATATCATATACATATCATTCATAACTTACATCTAAGACATGCCAAAAGAAAACAAAGATAGCTCTACATACTTATTCCAAAAACACGACAAAAAAGCTTCACATACCTCGTATGGACTTCTATTAATCACGTCCACGATGTCGTCCTCCAAACCTATTTAACATGGAAGCAAGGCAAGTATCAACAACCTTAAACTTTTCAGCGCCTTCGGTTGCACCTTAATATTCACATAACTCATTTCCTCACTCACCTCTTCGACTAGTTCCTTAACTCGTTTAAAGAATTACAAAAAATTGGGCAGCATCTCCCCTATAATATGCCCTATACGAATTCCTAATTACATACCTAATTACTACAGCCAACCAACAACAACAACCTGCAGCTCATATACAAGTAAACCATGGAAACATTACACAATATAAATTCCACCCAACTTGCTGAAAATTATGATATCCAAAATAAGGTTTCTAGTTTCTATTTTATGAAACCTTTAACCGTACGAAGCGGGGGATCATGTGGATGCAACCAGCAGCTCCCATCCCTCTTTTCGAACACATTTAGGCCCCGTAACACACCACCACACACCTGCAGCAGCCCCCACACGCACAACGCCTCATTTCGATTATAATTTAACTATAACGACTTCCATTTTTGATTGTTTCAAACGTCAAACTTTTCTATGATATATTCACATTTCCAGCAGCTTAAACAACATATAATACACTTAATACCAACACCATAACCTCTAAATTGAAATTAAAGACCTTACCTTAACTCGAAATTGGCCAAAACTTGCCAACACTATCAAAATGTGAATTCTAGACAACCTACTATCTTGTATTGCCGCTAAGTGTCGAAGGGATAATTGAGGGAAACAGGATTTGTGGCCCTAGTAAAAGTTATATATATGTGTCTCAGGGTCGCATACAATTTTGAATCACCCTACAAAAATTTTTTACAAAAAGATATGCCCAAAATACCAACAACAGTTCATGTAGGATTTCCCAAAACAAAATCTAGGCAGCACCTCCCCCATAATTCATCACTCTATTGCGAGCAGAGAAAAGTAAAACTGGGTTTTATATGCTAAATAAAAGTTATAGCCCTATGAAATATATTTCCAAAACATCTTGAATTAATTAAAACGAAGCCTTATACGAGGAGTTATACTCATATTACTAACAGTAGTACAATTCAAAAATGGGTCTGTTAATAAGAACAAAAACCTCCTCTTTGCCCTAGCGTTTTCTCTCTTTCTTTCTCTCATGTTTTCTCTCTTATTCTTGGCTGAAATTTGGATGAGAATCAGATTATTAGTCATATAACATACATATGTAGGGTGGCTTAGAAGGTGATATGTATCATCCCCATAGGGTGACACATGTCCAACCCCTATTGGGCCATGGATCCATGCCTTACCCGTAGGCTTCCATGTGTCCTTGTGGGACCCACCTCCTAAGTAGGTGGGTCACCTACTTGACCCTAAGTAGGTGGGTCACCTGCTTGCTTGAGGTGCTGCCACGGGTCACTCATCCATTGGCTGCCACGTGTCATCTTTTCCCCTTCCTCGTGGGTTCATAATCTCGTTTTATTTTAGGAGCCTATGTAATCCATGCTACGTAATCTTAGTATGTCCTCAAGTAGATCAAGTATGTAAGATCTCTAAGTTGGTAGCTTATGTAGGTAAATCGAGTCCTACAACTCATTATTTGGCCTCCAATTCTTTCCAGATTCTTATGACTCTATTTCCAACCTTCTCTACTATGGGGTAACACATTCTCCCTTCCTTAGAGTCATTGGATAGTATCATAGCTTATCCATCTCACATGATAATGTCTAAGGAACTTAAGATATATGCCGAGCTCGAGAGTATGGGGTGTAACATCCTGTCTATAGGCTGCGACTGAGGTCCGACCTGGACCCCCGTATACATACCTATCAACTACACTTAAGTTGAACTGTGTGATGTGATACTATACAGAAAAACCTCAATGGTTTAAAACTTTTTTTTCATAACCTATAGCCTCATTCACCTGTATCTTAACATGAAAGTGCACGCGAGCCGATGAGGATTCCATACCGCAAAACATTTGCAATACGTCGTATGAGCATAATTTAAATGAACTTACAAATAACCCACATACACATATTTATAGACCTTTAAGAGTAATAACTGCATCATATGGCGGGATAGGGCCCCCGCCGTACCCCTGAATATACAAATATATACATATTATATGACCAGTATCAAAAATTAGGCTCTAGAATAGTGGAGCACCTCTAACATAGCTGAGAGGAAATCCTAAGTTGACGGATCTCCAAAATGAACACATGTACCTGCAGGCATGAAATGCAGCCCCCTGAGAAAAGGGAGTCATTATGATATATTTATTGAGTATGTAAAGCATAACACATCATAACTGAGACCATAACTAAAATAAGGATGCAGGGGATAAGTATAATAATTTAATGAATTATTATACCTGCACCTTAAGACACGCAATCATATACATCATCATATACTATACCCAGCCCTCTAGTAAACTCGGTGTCATAATTATTTCATCACATTCACATGTCATCGTATCATCATGTATTTTATTTCATCATATCGTCGTATACGGCATCATATCATCATATACGGTATAATCTTATCGTGTATGTCATTGTATTACATCTGGTTTATTATGGGGCTTGGGGTCACAAATGTATCACTCTAATCTCATATGAATGCCTACATAAAGTATCTGACCCTTTAGTGAGGGACTCGGTGAATAGAGTGGTGTACGTCTATAGCGTACCATCATAATATACATACTGTATTCATCCCTCTAAGGAGGGACTCGATGTTCCTTCCTTATTTCGCCACATATACCATCATATTACAGCCAGCCAAGGACTCGGTTAATAATCATATCGTCATAACATATAACATATATAAATACCTCACGTACAAAATCATCTCCTCGTGCATGGAACTATATAAATCCGGCACAGGACTTGGTGAAAGAAGTAGTAAAACTATGCACGATAATGTTATCGGCCCATCGTGGGACTCGAGGAAGGATGAGTTACAGTATGCACGAGTAGAGTAGTGAGAAACCATATAAAACTAAATCACCCTTTGAGACTGAATGAAACAGTCAAGTGAGCCATCACCTGAAGACAAGGAAGGTAATTATCCGAAGTGCCCTTTAGATGTCATTAGGGATTACATTAATTAGGACCTCAAGAATCACAGATATACACAACTTATGTGGTCAGAGACTCAACTTATGCAATCAGAGACATTTGTCATTTCAGATCCTTTAGGAAGAGGAGCTTGTATCTCCACTTACCATTCAACATGTAGATGGCTCAAGGTAGTGGGTGAACCACTTTAAGACTCTTAATATTCAAAAGTGCGTACAAGTCATGAGTGACACTAAGAGTTGATAACTGGAATTACCTCTAAACCCATATCATATATCATTTCAGTTAAAATTAATCCATTCCAAAGGAAAGAAGAGATAGGCTTTACATGTACTACTTTTCATCATATAGAACACTTAAAGGCAACAACCCAGCTATTGTAGGAGTTCTAACATCAAAAAGTAAATGAGAGTTTTGACTTATATTCAGGACTTAATGAATGGATTGAATCCCAAATATCACATACATATCATTCATAACATACATCTAATACATGCCAAAAGAAAAGAAAGATAGCTCTACATACTTATTCCAAAAAAACGACAAAAGAAAGCTTCACATACCTCGTATGGACTTCTCTTAATCACGTCCATAACGTCGTCCTCCAAACCCATTTAACATGGAATCAAGGAGAGTATCAACAACCTTAAACTTTTCAACACCTTCGATTGAACCTTAGTATTCACATAACTCATCTCCTCGCTCGCCTCTTAGACTAGTTCCTTAACTCATTTAAAGAATTACCGGAAATTTGGCAGCATCTTCCCTATAATATATCCTATCCAAATTCCTAATTACATACCTAATTACTACAGCCAGCCAAAAACAATAACCTTTAGCTCATATATAAGTAAACTATGGAAACATTACACAATATAAACTCCACCCAACTTGCTAAAAATTATGATATCCAAAATAAGGTTTCTAATTTCTATTTTGTGAAACCTTTAACCGTACAAAGTGGGGGATCATGTGGATGTAACCAGCAGCTCCCACCCCTCTTTTAGAACACATTTAGGCCTTAAACACACCACCACACACCTGCAGCAGCCCCCACACGCACAACGCCTCATTTCGACTATAATTTAACTATAACGACTTCCATTTTTGATTGTTTCCAACATCAAGCATTTATATGATATATTCATAGTTCCATCCACTTAAACTACATATAATACACTTAATACCAACACCATAACCTCCAAATAGAAATTAAAGACCTTACCTTACCCAAAATTGACCAAAATTTGCAACACTATCAAAATATAAATTCTAGACAGCCTATTGTCTTGTATTGTTGCTTAGTTTCGAAGGGGTAATTAAGGGAAACAAGATTTGTGGCCTCAATGAAAGTTATATACATGTGTCTAAAGGTCGCATATAATTTTGAATCACCCCTACAACAATTATTTACAAAAAGATATGCCCAAAATATCAACAACAGTCCATGTAGGATTACCCAAAACAAAATCTGGGCAGCACCTCCCCCATACTTCATCACCCTTTTGCGAGCAGAGAAAAGCAAAACAAGGTTTTATAGGATAAATTAAAGTTATAGGCCTATGAAATATCTTTTAAAACATCTTGAATTACTTGAAACGAAGCCTTACACAAGGAGTTATACTCGTATTACTAACAGCAGTACAATTCAAAAATGGGTCTGTTAATAAGAACAAAAACCTCCTCTTTGCCCTAGCGTTTTCTCTCTTTCTTTCTCTCATGTTTTCTCTCTTATTCTTGGCTGAAATTTGGATGAGAATCAGATTATCAGTCATATAACATACATATGTAGGGTGGCTTAGAAGGTGACATGTGTCATCCCCATAGGATGACACATGTCCAGCCCCTATTGGGCCACGGATCCATACCTTACCCCTAGGCTTTCATGTGTCCTTGTGGGCCCCACCTTCCAAGTTGGTGGGTCACCTACTTGACCCTAAGTAGGTGGGTCACCTGCTTGCTTGAGGTGCTGCCACGAGTCACTCATCCATTGGCTGCCACGTGTCATCTTTTTCCCTTCCTCGTGGGTTCATAATCTTATTTTATTTTAGGAGCCTATACAATCCATGCTACGTAAGCTTAGTATGTCCTCAAGTAGCTCAAGTATGTAAGACCTCTAATTTGGTATCTTACATAGGTAAATCAAGTCCTACGACTCATTATTTGGCCTCCAATTCCTTTCGGATTCTTATGACTCTATTTCAAACCTTCTCTACTATGGGGTAACATATTCTCCCTTCCTTAGAGTCATTGGATAATGTCGTAGCTTATCCATCTCATATGATAATGTCTAAGAAACTTAGGATATATGCCGAGCTCAAGAGTGTGGGGTGTAACACATTAGATAAAGGTTGAAGACGGCTCAAAGTAGGAAAAAGTCCTATTCTAATATTAGAAGAAGAGATATTGAGTTTAGTGTAGATGACTGGGTATACCTAAAGATTTCATGCATGAAGGGTGTAGTTCGGTTTGATGAGAAGCCAAAATTGAGCCCTAGGTATATAGGGCTGTATAGAATCCTGAGATGTGTTGGTAAGGTTGCCTATGAGTTGAAATTTCCATGGGTAATTGCCATGGTTCATCTGGTGTTCCATGTGTGGGTGATCCTAGTTCCATTGTCCAATTGGATGTAGTGAATGTTGAAGAATACTTGACCTAGGAAGAGGTTTCGATTGAAATTTTTTATGACCAAGTCAAATGATTGAGGAACAAAGAATTTGTATCCATTAAAGTCCTTTGGAAGAATAAACAAGTTGAAAGTGCTACATGAGTAGCAGAAGGGGATATGATGAAACTATACCCTCATCTATTCCACTCTAATCAAGCCTAAGGTACAAAGTTATTCATGATTTGTTTAAGACTCCTACGTTTCAGTTTTTCCTAACTCTTCATATGCATGCATGTTAATGAAATTGAATTTTAAAGCCATTTTTTATGCTAAGTTTAAAGATCTCATGTTCCATGCTTACATTTCAAGTGTCATTATATATATGTTGGGTTGCTAGTCCTCGTGCCGAGTCTTTTTCTATGCTAATGATTTTCATTTGAGGATGAATATTTTTAAGGTGAAGATATTATAAAACCTCAAAAGTTGAAATGTCCTAATACAAGAAATAAATAATGAAATTGTAGAGAAATGCAGAAAACTAGCACCAAATAAAGACTATGGAAAGCCATTACGAGCCGTGGTTTGCACCATGCCTCGTGGTAAGCCACCATGATGGAGATTTTGAAACCCAACCCTATAGGGAAGGGACTACGATGAGGGACCATGGATCGTAGTGAGCACCTCATATTGTAGTGCCCTCCGTGGTGACCCCTCCCTTAAGGTCTTAGAAAACATTCCAAGGCAGGGACCATGAATCACCACAATAGGCCGTGGAGCTCTTTAGGAACCATACTAAGCTCCGTGGTGGTGACTCCTAAAGGTCCTCCTATAGGTCCTGCACCACGACCCCGATTCACGGGCTGCGATACCCTCCACAAACCATGAAGGTCTCCATGGACTTTCTCTGCAAACCTTGAGAATTTTCCTCCAAGTAAATAACAAGGGAACTTAACCACCGGCCATGGTGAGCACCACGGACTATGATGGTTCCTCTGTGATGTTCAGTCTAGGAAGATTTAAAAGGGGTAGTTTGGTCTTTTTCTATGTTTTAATAGCAACATGGTGTCATTTTGGGTACTGAATTCACCTTATCTAAATGACCCTAAGCCTTTCCACACACATTTACTCTCACTCATATTCTAATACTCAAAACCCTAACCTCTCGAGTTTCTCTTAAGGTCTTCCTCTTCACAAAGAAAGCTAGGGTTTCATTCCAAAAGCTCCAAGACTCTATTTTCAAGCTTGCATTGGTATTTATTTTCCCAAGGTATATGGATCTACTTCATGTGTTCTTCCTCCCATGGAGCCCAAGTATTTTCTAAACTCAATAGTTCAATTCAAATGGTAAAATATTATGGGTTTCTATATAATAATTCCCAAAGTATAGATTATTGACTATTTGAAGTTTATTTACCTATATTGGTTTATATTGGTTCTTAATTTCATAAAATGGTTGATTTTTCAAAAGTCCTTTTACAAAGGCATGAAAAGGAGTTTTATAGTGTATTGGTGGTTTGCTTTAAAGATGTTTTAAATTGATGCATTACATTACTCTCATGCATGCTATCATGGATTTGAATGTTTATTGAATATAACCCATCTAATTTTACTATGTTACAATGAAGTTGAATTGAAAACTTTGACTCCAAAATGAAAGCTTACGAAAGCAAATGTTTATGATCAAAGGAAGTCTTATGAAATGAAAGAATGATGAAATTCCACTTGTGAAAGACCAATTCTCACTTGTGTGAATCAAATGAAAGGTTATAATGAGCTATTCTACCGAATGATGTTTTGATGATCTAAATATATGCACATGATTATGTTCTTATGTTATATGAACTATTCTGTGGGACTGACTTAGCACCGAATGGGATATGTAGGTGAGATTCGTTAAGAGAATCCTAGTTGAAACCCCTGATCTTATTAACTATGTGCCAACATAGGAGCCCTTATAGGCTTAGGCTAGTAGATCCACAATTAGCCCTAAATGTTAAAGAAATGAATGAAGTTGACGGAGTTATACCCTCCAAGTAGTCTCCTTATGCCAATGTAGGGGGTTATGTTAGATTCCATGTAATAGCTCGCATGGTATTAAATGAAAGTTGTATTCATCTTCCCACAAATGAATATTTCAAAAGCTCATTACTTGACTATTCATGCATGCACTCACTTATGTACTTTTCTTATACATGTCTTAATACTTTTCATTATGTCGCATTGCCCACATACTTAGTACATTCAAAGTAATAATATATACTCTATTGACTACATGATATCACCATGTAGGGTTCGACGTTGCTTCACACTCACCTCCACGATGCTAGTTGATTCATTGAAGGCTACATTGTCAGTGAGCTCCCATATTTTGGGAACAACATCCTATTTCCTTTTCTAGCTTATGACATGCATAGGCTTTTGGTTATCTTTTGTTACTTTTGACACTATAATTGAGGGTGAGCTAGGGACATGTCTTATCCCCCACCAAGTCTATTAGTTGAAGTATGTTTGAATGAAAATGTATAATGATATAAGTTTGTTGTTTGCTTTTATTCTATGTTATTTTCCTTAGTCCCATTATCCCATTTATTTTCACAGTTTATTGAATGTCATTGCCTATGAAAAGCTAAATTAATTATAAGAGGCTTTGGTGAGGTACCTCCGGGTGTCTCATTCACCGTATCGCGTCTAGGCCCTATGATTGGGTCATGATAGTATTGGACGAGCAATGACAAAAGTTTGTTGTATCATCATGATTTTCATAGTGATGATTGTCGGATATAGAAACTCTTCGAAGAGCAAAACATACTATTTTTATACTGAGTTACATTTAATTATTTATATTTTGTAAAGCATTTTCTATTTCAAATATTGCATGCTATATTGAGTTGAGTTGAGAATTCTTGAGTTGGTTTTTTAGCTATTTTAAATGCATTATAACTCAAAGTCATTTAGACTCATAATGACCGTGCTCAAAAATGAGTGAATGAAGGACTTCTTAATCTCAAACTCAAACTCTTTTTCATTTAAAAATTTTGATATATCATTATTTCATCTTAAATTAATGCATAAAATATTTGCAATGTAAATATACTCAACTAGGGTTCATGTGAATGAAAACATGAATGATAAATTCATGACTCAAATCATGGAAATCATCACAATATACTTATACATACAAAGAACTCAATAAAAAATTACATAGATAACTAAAGAACTCAATTTTACGGGATTGAAACTCAAACTTAATCTCAAACATCACTTAATGAGGACGAGCTTAGTCCTATATTTTTATTTGCCTTACATAACTAGAACATCAAGATCTACACAAAACTCAAAGAAATTGGTAGAAACGTTTGAACCCTAGCTTTTCTCCTTCTCTCTAATCCTTGCTCTCAAAATGTTATAAATATTAATGAGAGAAAAGGAATGTCAGGTACTAATAAGGTACTTATTCAATCCCAAAATATCACAATTTTGGTTTGGAAAAGGTGGGAAAAGATAACTTTTCCTCTCTTAAAATTGGGTCTAGATCTCTATGATTCCTTCTACAAATCATAGAACTTTCTACAGACAAAAGAACAGCGGTCGTAGAAACTTGGGCACAAAAATGGACCTCACTTGTTCATGGATTGGGGGTTCTACAACCATACTTCTATGAGTCGTAGACATGAAGATGGTTCATAAAGGATCATCATCAAATTCCACTGAAGCAGTTGGGACTTAGGTCTACAGACCGTCCTACGACTAGTAGGAAATGTTACGGTTCATAGAAACCTCTGTAGTACTAAGTACACATTCCTATAGCTATTGGAATGTGACATAGGGTTTACAATGGGGCCCTACGAGTTGTACAACATCATACGGGACGTAAAGTTGGCTCGTAGGAATTGTTCTCACACTAAAAAAATGGCTAAGTGTTAAAGTGTTCTATGGGCCCCTCCTATGATTCGTAGAACCCTCTACGGGTAATAGAGTCTACTCATAGGTCACTGGCAGTGATTGATTTTCTCACATTCTCTTAGCTCTTCAGAATTAATCTATGTTAAAAAAGCAAGTCTGTTACATAAGGCACCCAAATTCTCTACCAAGGTTTCTCTCGTAAATCAAGACTAGGGTTTCATGTTAAGATCAAGTCTCCACTGTTAGAATCTTGTATTAGGGTTTTGATTATCAAGGTAAGTGAGAATTTAGCAATGGATTTTTTTCATCCATTGGGTCCCAAAAGATTTTAATTCTCCAAACTTATCTTCACCCATTTCAATGAGAGTTTCATGTTAATTTTTCATGTGTCTTTTATATTTTAATTAAATTGATATTATTCTATATTATTATGAGTTAATTTACTATGATACAAGATTTTCAACTTATTTCTTATGGACCCATGAAGTATGTCTATGATTTTCACCTATGAACAATGAGTTATGATCATGAAGTGTATGAAATATTTATGAATATTTTATGAAAGTAATGAATGATATTTCAAGGATGTTTTCAAGCATGTATCAATGAATTCTTAAAGTATCTCTCACAATATAAATGAAAGCGTGATTTCGACGCTTAGAAAGGTAAGTATCTACATGAACAATGTTATAAATCATGATTTTTAAGGAGCTACTCTTACATGATTTTATGATGAGGATTGACATAGGTTTATTGTGTTCCTAATAATATGTTTAAAATTATTTTATCTATTCCATTGAGATTTGACTTAGCACCAAGAGAAATTTAGGTGGAGGGTTGGTAAGGTAGCTTCTAGTAGAAACCTCTAGTTTAAACTATGTATCCACATAGGTTGTCTTAAATAAAATATATAGTGGATCCAAAATAGTTCATGATGAATGAAAAGGATTCTACCTTAAAAAGGTAGCCTCTCTTGTTTATTGTAGGAGTTACACCAGATTCCATGTTATAGCTCACATGGTCTTATTGTTGGTTACGATTCATATCCCACAAAATAACTATGTTTTTTTACAAATACTTAATTGTTGTTTTATGATGCAATAACATTATAACATGACTTTATCATTTAATTTACGCTATTCAAGATAATTTGGTCATGTATCTCATAGTCATATTTATTATGACCCTTTATTCACATTATGAATGTTTTTCACATACTTGGTATATTCCATGTACTAACACATACTTTTGCCTATATTATTTCATAATACAGGTCTCGACGCTTCTACTCATTTCTGTGGCTAGTTAAGAATTTCGCTAAATGTTAGCTTATTTTGTAAGTATTCATGATTCTAGGAGAACTCGCTATGACTTTCCTTTATGCTCAGAATTATGTACTTCTTCTTAATTAGGTGACCTAGGCCTTGTCATACACCCACGTCAATATATTAGATGCATTGTCAGACTAAAAGAGTATGATTCATTCATTTTGAACATTATCTTTTGATTTCACTTATATCGAGATTTGCATATTTTAGATTATCTTCCGCATTTAAAGCTTTTTAAAATTACAATGAATGTATAACATTCTATATATTCTAAGAGGCTTGGTTGGAGTCTCTATGAATTTTCATTGTTGTGTCACCTCTAAGGTCTAGCATGGGTCGTGACAAAGCACATTATTTGGCTATAGATGAATAGGTCCAACTTACATCAAATGGTATCATTGTGTATATAGTAATAAGAGTTGGGATATTCATCATCCCTATGGACTTCATATTTCTGACTTTGAAGAAAATGATAGTATGCCGATCATTTTAGGGAATCCTTTCTTAGTTATAGAAGGAACACTAATCAATGTAAGATGACAATGAATGTATATAAAAAATAGATAATTTTCAAAATCTTCAAAACCTTGACATTATGAGGATTTGTGCTTGATTAGAATAGTAGACTCAAAACCTGTAAAAACAAAGATACTATTGCTTTCTTTGCGGGATTTAATTGTAAGAGATCTGAAGAGTTAAAGGGCTACTTTGCAACCCTTGGTAGAATAATTTTCTCCAGCACTTAAGAAATATTATGAGACTTTGTGCTAATAGTAGTAGTGCATTAATATCTAATGAAATGTTTAAAGTAAATATTTTTTATACTCTCTTACGAGTGAAGAAGAAGCAACATGCAACTAGATGAGATTGACTCTTCGCAGAAACTAGTTCAAAACT
Organism: Solanum dulcamara; assembly: GCF_947179165.1. Lineage (NCBI taxonomy): Eukaryota > Viridiplantae > Streptophyta > Magnoliopsida > Solanales > Solanaceae > Solanum > Solanum dulcamara. Next base: position 33,050,759 of record NC_077248.1, read on the forward strand.
TCATACATAGGTGGAGTATGTCAGCTAGGAGAATGCAAGATGTCTATAGTATAAGATGTACCTTGTACCATGTGTGACATGGGTCGATAAAAGATTCAATTAAAGAATTGCTGGGTCAACCTCACCCGTATTCCCTTTTTAAGTCCAGTTCAGATTATTTTCAATTTATCTTATCTTTGTGTTGTACAACCACTGAATTCCTTTAAACACCCCATGAAACATACCTTATTTTATAATGTTTCTTCCTCAATCAACCCTAAAAGCCTCAAGGTCCCTACTTCTTAGAAATATTAATTTGTGTTTTAAGGTTTGTGTGCACAAACCTTACAAATTCAGTCCTAAGTTATTTATAATAATTATTTAGAATAAACATTGGGGATGTATTTTTTTACATTGAATTAATTGGTCTAGGATAGAACTGCTAAATACACTTGAAAAATGCTCAGAACAATATGAAATAAGGACACAACCTAAGGGCTCCATTACAAAGTTATTACATCATCTTGAGGTTGTACTAAATATATACTTGAAATCTAATAAGTAAGTTTGGTACCCAACTGTTTATAATTCTAGAACCATGATAGGAAGTTCATTGTGGGGTGTCCCTAATTATATCTAACTTGACATTAGTAGCTATCAGATTAGATTTTAACTAGCCTTGGATTTCACTTCACAATTACCATGGACAGAGTTAAGCCATCAAGGAGGAATGCCAAAAGAACAAGGACAAGGAAACCTCCCTGACCAAACCCAAAGTTCTATGAGTCCCTATACAGATATTTGGTATAAAATATATTGAGGAGATAAAATAAAAGAGTTGTTTAGAAGACATAACAACGCAATATATCACCCGATTAGAAGGTGGACAGAGATATTCTGGTTAAAACATTCGCATTCATAAATTCTAGGATTCATGAGTTGGAGTGGAATTTAGTTTTGATAACCCTAGAGAGTGCAATATGAATATGGAAAGAGAGTTCTTTGCCAAGTGGAACTCGAGGATTTCAAGAAACCAAATGCTTATCAAAGCTTGAGCTCTCTTATTCATAATTGTTTCCTTATGTGAGATTCTACATGGACCTATATAAGAGACAAATCTGTTAGATACGGTGACAAAAAAGCCACCACATAGAAAGATTCGTCACACACTCTATGGGTAAATAGGACCCATCATACCTTTATCTTTTCTCAAATAAATATGAAAGTTGTAGTGTGTGTCACGACCTGAATCTGGGCCGCGATGGGGATAACTATAATTACCAAGTGGGCTAGCCAGACTAAACCCAAAACTTTCGAAAGCCAAATATTTAACTAAATAACAAATAATAACATAAGAAGGAGGTAGCAAGAATAATATAATAAAAGATATCGAGCTATGGTATAGATGTGTAAATACAATAAAAATTATAAAAAAATGCCTAAAAGTGAAAAAATAATGAACTAATGCTAGACCAATTCTCGAACTTGGTGTCACCTATACAAGAGCTATTAAGTATATAGGCTAAAATATATACACATAATACAAAACTGACCATCCGAAATACAAATGCAAGTCAATACAAAAGATGGAAGCAGCAAGTCTGTAAATGCCAGGAGATCACCATTATCTAGATCGGTTACAGCTACAGATGATCAGGTCTGCACTGGGAGTGGCTTGAATTGGGAGTTGCCTCAAAGGATGTAGAACTGCAGTATGAGCACCAAAACATGGGGTAGACATTAGATATCATAGGCCAACTGAGTTAATTTATATATATATATATATATATATATATATATATATATATATATATATATATAAGTAGCACGATGATACTAATAACAACTAAATAAAATATAGTTACAACTATGAGTGAAATGGGGTGTGGTAAAAACATACATACAAAGGCCAAATAAACCCAACCACATAGGTAATCACAATAATTTACTTAATTCACAAAATATTGGAAGAGTGTATAAAGTATAACATAGCAAATATATAACAATAATCCCAAATAAAATACTATGGATAGCCTGAAATTACCCTCGAGCTCATTAATATCAAGCTAATAACTCGAATTATATCCACAAGCTATCCAAAATCACACCTCAAGCTCATCAAAATAGAAAGTAATGATATAGCCCAAAATCAATCAAACGGGTAGCCCGGTATGATACCTCGAGCTTATCATCAACAAAATAACATAATTTCACAATTTTATAAGTCTTTTATTAACCAAAATCCAAGTCTTTTCCCTAACTCATCCATTTAAGGAAAAAATTCAAGTTCTAATTCAGCAGTGAGAAAAATAAGGCAAGTAGGATATCAAATAGTAGTGTATCACGCAAAAATAGGGAAAATCCCCGCGAAGGGCATAAGTTTACTAACCTAGAATTCCAGTGTACCAAAGCATAACCTCAGGCCCAATATTTGAGTTATATAAGTCAAGAAAAATAGGATTAAGAACCCCGAAGTATAACAAAAGGCAAACGTAACCAATCAAGTCAATCAAGTAGAATCCTAAGTTTTAAGTCACCTAGAATTAAAATTCTGAGGTTAGTAAGTGGTGCAAACAAGTCAAGAAAGCATCTAAACTAAGGCATCAAGGACTAAAATCCAAATTAATTACCAAAGATAGCCATAAAATCCTAATTTGCTGAAAAAGACTATTAACAGATAGAAACTAACCAAATCATGTGATACTACTCATATATACAAGTTCTAACTGAGCCAATTCTAAAGGAAAGAAATCATAGCCTACCTCAAGGCAAAAACCTCACACGAACCTCTAAACTAGACATGTTTCTCTCTGAGTCGCCTCCAAATGATGCTACTCTACCAAATTATCAAAGAACACATAAAACCAATACTAAAAATATCTATATTACCAAAATTAAAAACATAATCAAAATTGGGTAAAATTTCAATATTGGTACCTGCCATACAATTAAAAAATCAACTTTATCACAAGGTCCCAAATAACTCAAGGAACTTGTGCCCAAAAAATGGGCACACTCCGAGCATGAAAAAGGCTGACATCTACCCACCAAGTTCAAGCCTTTAGAGGGTCAAATATGGAAGGAATAGATGAATTTACGCAAAGATTACAAGAAGTTTTGGATGAGAAAGGGTTTTGGAACCTCCCGACAAGACTTCCCAATGCAGTGCAATTATTAATAGTGTTTTTAGTCAATAATAGCTCTCAAAATCCTAATTTTTTGTCCTGAAATGGGACTTGAGCTATTGGAACGGGCATGTTTATTTCACTGAAGCCCGTGAAATTGTTAATCATGATCCCGGGACCTAGGTCCATGATAGAAAGCATTAGCTAAAATACCCTTCCCAATAACGACAGTCAACCCCGCGATCACGGTGACCAAATAACCCTTAACACGACAATTGAGCCCGTGATTGTGATAGTCAGCATTCTAGACATTCGCGATTGCATCCTTAGCTCGTGAACATGAAAAGGAATGGATGCTGAACCAGAAGCTTAGCTGGGGCTGAATATAAGGTATTGGAATTTTCCCCGATGCAGTTCAAAAATTCATTCAAAACCCAGTCAATACAAAAAGACTGCAACCCAACTAAAAATGGCATTCCGTACTCAATAGAATCGATGAAATAACCAATAGAGGCTGTCTCATTGAAATGATGTCAAAAGTCAACACATTCAAGGAAAACACATAAAATGCCCAAAAGGCCAAAAACTCAATCAGAGCACTTTAAGAACTGAACAAAAGGTAAACTAGAGCTAACTGCACTGATAGAATTTTCAACCGAGTGAGTTTACCAAAAATACTGACCGCTGTCAAACTTGGCCAAAATATTAAAGCTAGAATAATAAAATCACACTAACTCAAAAGGAAGACTCCAAAACCCAAAACAACCTACCTTCTACACCAAAATGGATCTTTCAGCGCAGATGGAACCTCAGAATTTTCATATGATGAATAAATTCCTAAATGTTGACGAAAGTCAAATATTTGAACTTTAAACCTCTAAAAATAAAAAAACTCTCCCTAAGTTCCCCAACCACCTCGAGGAGCATGCCACCCATCCCAACATCACACAAGAGCTATAGAGAAGTTGTGGGGAGGGGTAAAATAGTAAAAACATGAAAAAACATGGAATTAACCAAGGAGGTCATTAAAATATCCAATACTAAAAGGAGTTTCGTCCTCAAAATTCAAACGATGAAATGGTATATGATGGCTAGAAAATGTGGGGATATTGAGTCTTCATGTCTTGCTAGGTCTCCCAAGTAGCCTCCTTATCCGGACGATGCCTCCACTGGACCTTTATTGATATGATATCCATAGGCCTCAATTTCCTAACATGTCTGTCTAAAATAGCCTCAGGCTCCTCCTCAAAACCTAAGGACTCATCAAGCTAAACTGAACACTCTGGAACGTACCGCCGCAACATGGAAACATGGAATTCAGGATGAGGATGGTTTGTAAGGCTAGATTCATACCTATTAACTACCATAAATCCTTCTAACCCTCTCATTCTCAAAATAACTCCAAAATTCGAAAACCCTCTCTCTCAAGTTTTCTCTCAAGGTCTACTTCTCTCTCAAGAAAATACAAATGGGTTATTCAAGGTCAAGCCATCATTCTCATCAGTTTAGGGCTCATAGGGGTCAAGGTATGTGGGATTTGATTCATGGATACCTTTAACCCATGGAATCCCAAATATATCTTCTCAAATTTTCTTATGATTCCTTTAATTAAAAGCCCTTAATTAATGATTTGTAATGGGTCTTCTTAATTATGATATATTAAAAAAACTATTAGCCTACTTATGCATAATTCTCATCATATTGCAGGATTTCAAGTTGAATTTTAATAACCCATGTTAAATACTAATTTCAAATATGATTTATAAGATATGATCATGATTTTTGATGTTTTTTCAATATAAGCTTGATGAATGAATTTTAAGATGCCTTATAGAATGATGTTTATTAATGCCTTATGAAAGGTTATGAATGAGGTTTTAATGATATTTCAAGAAATTTTTATGAGAAAGAGTGACTTGAGATCCTTGAAAGGTGACTCAAGACTCTAATGAAAGGGTGACTTAAGATCCTTAATGAGAAAGATGACTTAAGACCCTAAAGATGTTTTGTGAAAGGTCTATACCCTCAAGTTCATCAACCTCAATCTAGGGAACATGAGTGTGAGGGAGTATTCCCTTAAGTTCAAAAACTTTTCCAAGTATGGTCCATCCTTGGTAGCCGACTCTCGTGCCCAAATGAGGATGTATATTTCAAGAGTGTCAGATTTGGTTATGAAAGAGTGCTGAAACACTATGCTTATCAAGAAGATGGACATCCCTAGGATCATGAACTATGAAAAGAAAATTAAAGGATAAAATCTTAAGGAGAGGAATGTAAGGGATTCCAAGAGGGAAAAGCCTAACGAGATAAATGTAAGAAAGTCCAAGAGGGATCGTTTTGAAGGTGGGTTTCCTCAGAACAAGTCCAGTGGTAGTAATGGTCATTTCTAACAAGGCCAAAAGTTTCAAGGCCATAGTTCTTCAAATACTCCGGCTCCAAAATTTGAGAAGAACAATGTGCCAAATCCTAAGTCTCAAGGTATTGTTGGTGGATCTATATTTCCTAAATATAACATGTGTTGAAGAAATCATAGAGGTAAATATATGGTTGGAATGAGTGCATACTTTGGATGCGGTAAGATGGAGCAAAAGATTTTTGAATGTCCTGATAAGTAGAAGTAAAGGTGACCTCAAGGTCAAACTACTTAATGTGGACAAATCCAACAAGGTGGAGGCCAACACCAAAATAGGTTCTATCCCCTTCAAGACAGAAAAGAAGTTGAGGAGTCTTCTGATGTAGTCACGGTTATGTTGAAAGTCTTTGTCTTTAATGTTTATGAATTGTTAGATACGAGTGCTACTTTATCATTTGTTACTTCTTATCCTGCTATTAGATTCTTTGTTAGTCCCTTAGATATTGCTAGAGCCTTTTTTGGTCTATAATCCGGTTTGTGATTCCGTTTTGGCAAAAAGAGTCAATAGAAATTGCTCAATTTCATATTTTCACAAATTAACCTTAGTTAATCTTGTACATCTTGATATGATCGCTTTTGATGTTATTATTGGTATGGATTGGATTCATGCATATTATGCCTCTATATGTTGTAGAACTCATATGGTTAAGTTTTAGTTTCATAGTTAGCCATTCATAGAATGGAAAGGTAGTAATTTCGTATTTAAGGGTAAATTCATCTTATGCCTTAAAGCTCAGAAAATGATTTCCAAAGGTTTTATCTATCATCTAGTTCGAGTTAGAGATACTAACTTCAAAACTCCTATTCTTGAGTAAGTTTGAGTTGTTAATGTATTTTAGGAAGTTTTCCCCAATGATCTTCTAGGTATTCCTCCAAAAAGATAAATAGACTTCAGTGTTGATCTTCTCCCAGATAATCATCCTATATCTATTCCTCCTTAGCAAATGGCCCCGATGAAATATAAAGAATTAAAGGATCAGTTGAAGGATTTTCTAGACAAGGGTTTCGTTAGACCAAGTATCTCTTTATAGAGTGATTAAGTTCTATTTGTTAGGAAGAAGAATGGTTCTTATCGTATGTGTATTGATTATCAGTAATTGATCATGGTCAGAATTAATAATAAGTATCCCATTCCAAGGATTGATGAATTGTTTGATCAACTTCAAGGAGCAAGCTACTTTTCAAAGATTTATGTTTTATTGGGTTATCATTAACTCTAGGTTAGGGAATGTGACATTCTGAAGATGACTTTTAAAACTCGGTATTGTCACTTTAAATTTTTGGTTATGTCTTTTGGACTAATGAATTCCCCTGCAACTTTTATAGCTTTGATAAATAGGGTGTTTAAGCAATAATTTGATATGTTTGTGATTATCTTCATTGATGTTATTTTGATATAAGGATTATTGTAAATTCTCAAGGACAGTCAATTATATGCAAAGATTAGTAAATATGAATTGTTGCTAAACGTCTGTTGCGTTTCTTGGTCACATTTTTCCAAAGAAGGAATTATGGTTGATCCAAAGAAGATAGAGGTGGTTAATAACTATACTAGACCATTAGTTCCTTTTGATATTTGGAGTTTCTTAGGCTTATCCAGTTATTATAGATGGTTTGTGAAAGGTTTCTCTTCCATTGCATTGACCTTTAATACTTTGACTCAAAAGAAGGTGAAGTTCTAATGGTTTGATGCATGTGAATAGGCGTACCTCCATTCTAGTTTTGACATTATCGAAAGGTTCTAATGGGTTCAGTGTATATTGTAATTCTTCACGAGTTGGTCTTGGTTGTGTTCTGATGTAAAATGGTAAAGTGATAGCTTACGCTTTAGGGAAACTCACGGTATATGAGACAAATTACTCAACTCATGATTTAGAGGTGGCGGCGATGGTATTTTCTTTGAAATTAAGAAGACACTATCTCTATGGTGTCCATGTTAATATTTTTATCGATCACATGAGTTTCTAATATATGTTCACTCAAAAGGACTTGGACCTTCGACAGTGGAGATGGCTTGAGTTGTTTAAGGATTATGGCATTATTGTGTTGTAGCATCCAATTAAGGCAAATATAGTTTCCCACACCCTTAGTAGACTGTCCATTAAGAATGTTGCTCATATAGAGGATGAGAAAAGAGAGCTAGTTTGGGATATGCATAGATTAACCCATTTCGATGTTCGATTGGTTGATTGTGAGGATGGATGTGTTATTATGCAAAATGGTTCTGAATCATCTTTTGTGACAGATGAAAAGGCAAAGAAAAATAATGACCCCACTTTAATTGAATTAAAGAAAGAGGTTGCCAAAAAGCCATTGAGGTTTCTATCAAGAGGGAGAAGGTATTTTGAGATATCAAGCCTGATTGTGTGTTCCAAATTTTGATGGCGTGAAAGATATGATATTTTTGAAGATCATAGTTTGTGGTATTCTATTCATCTCAGTTCCACAAAGATGTATCGATATTTGAGGGAAGTATAATGGTGCAGTGGAATAAAAAGGGATATTGTCGAATTAGTGGCTAAGTGTCATAGTTGTCAACAAGTGAAAGTTGCGCACCAAGAATTGGGAGGTTTGGGTCAAGACATTAAGATTCCTACTTGGAAGTGGAAGCCTTAAATATGGACTTTGTTACTAGTTTGCCTCGTATTCATAGGAAACATGATTCTATTTGGGTGATTGTTGACCTAATGACTAAGTTGGCTCATTTTGTTCCTGTTAAGACTTCATATTCAATTGAGGATTATGCTATATTGTACATCCAAGTGTTACCAAGTGAAGCTTACTATATCTTATCACCCACAAATGGATTGCCTGGCCAAGCATACTATTTAGATATTAGAGGATATGTTGAGACCATGGATGATTTATTTTAAAGGAAATTGAATTGATCCTTTATCATTGATAGAGTTCACTTATAATAAGAATTATCACTCTAGCATTGAGATGGCTACTTTTGAGATGTTTTATAGTAAGTGGTGTAGATCCCTTATCTATTGGTTCGAGGTAGGTGAATTTGCTTTAATAGGACCCGAGTTGGTGTTTGAGGCCATGGAGAAGGTTAGACTCATTAGAGAAGAATTGAAAACAAACCAAAGCCAACAAAAGTCTAATTTTGATACTAGAAGAAGGGAACTTGAATTTGAGATTAATGATTGGGCTTACTTGAAAATTTCACCAGTAAGGGTGAGATGTGTTTTGGTAAGAAATTGAAGCTAAGTCCCCACTATCTTGGCCCATATCAGATTTTAAGCAGGATAAGTAAGGTAGCTTATGAGTTGGAACTGCCTTCTGATTTGGCATCGGTGCTTCTGGTGTTCTATGTATCTCTGTTGACAAAGTTTGTTGGTGATCCTAACTCTATTGTGCCATTGGACAACATTGATGTTAAAGAGAATCTTCATATGAAGAGGTTCTGGTTGAGATTTTGGACTGACAAGTTAGAAAGTTGAGAAACAAAGAAATTTCTCCAGTTAAAGTTTGTGGAGGAACCAAGAGATTGAGGTGCTACATAGGAAGACCAAGCTGATATGAGATTAAATATATCATGTTTGGTGTAATATTTAAATGTTTTACATTCATGTTGGGATATTATGTTCCTTTCCTATTCTTTTCATGCTAGCATGAGTTCCATTCGATGATGAATATTCCTAGGGGGAGATATTGTAAGACCCCGAAAGTTGGAAACAAGAAAAATGAGGAACAAAAGACAAAATCTCAGAAAATATAGGTTTTTGGTACCATGTGATGACTAGGAAGGCCATCACAGTCGGTAATGATCTCCACCACTCGAAGTGGAGTTCCTAAACCTTATACCTATATGGAAAGGACCACGACAATGGATCATGGGCCATTGTGAGCACCACGAGCTGTGGTGCCCTTTGTGGTGACCTCTTCATTAAGACCCTGAGTAACACTCCAAAGACAGGGACCACGCCTCACCACCAGGGGTCGTATAGCCTTTAACAAACCGTGGTATACATTCCTGCATACCCTCCACTAGGCCGTGCATCACGTCTTTGATTAAAGGACTATAGTTACCTTCACAGACCCTTACAGTCTCCGTGAAGGAAGTCCTAAAACTTTACTGCAACCCCCAAAATTCGAGTGTAAGTCTCATGCCACAGATGGCCACCACAGCCCGTATTTCCCTTCACGGTCTATGGTGTGTCCCGTAATGGGAAACCTCTATTCTAAAAAGTTAAGACCCACTTCACAGATGGAACCACGGACCGTAGTGACCTTAATAGTCCATGGTGATAGCCCGTTATGGGTTTCAGATTTAGTTTTAATGAGGGTTGTTTGGGTCTTTTCCCTATATTTCTTTCATGAATGAGGAAAGTTTGTAATGCTATATTCATACTTATAAACTACCCTAAATCCTTCTAACGCTCTCATTTTCAGCATAACTCCCAAAATCCAAAACCCTCTCTCTAAAATTTTCTCTTAAGGTCTTCTTCTTTCGCAATCAAATTAAAAAAGGGTTCTTCAAGGTCCAGCCTTTATTCTCATCAATTTAGGGCTAATCAAAGTCAAGGTATGTGGGACTAAATTAATGGGTACCTTCACTCAAGTAATCCTAAAGATGTCTTCTCAAATTCTCTTACAATTTCTTAAATTAAAAGGCCTAAATTCATGATTTGCATTGGGTCTTCTTAAATATGATATATTTCAATTCTATTAACCTATGAAATGCATAATTCACATCATATTGCATGATTTCAAGTTGAATTTCAATTACTCATGCAAAATATTAGTTTCAAGTAAGATTTATGAGATATGATCTGGATTTTCGAAGTTATTTCAGTATAAGATTTATGAATGAGATTTAATATGCTTTATTCAAGTATGTTTATTAATTCCTTATGAAAGGTTATGAATGAGGTTTAAATGGTGTTTCAAGCAACTTTAAGAGAAAGAGTATCTTGAGGTCCTTCAAAAGGTGACTCAAGACTCTAATGAAAGAGTGACTTAAGATCCTTAATGAATAATGTTACTCAAGACCCTAAAGATGTTTTATCGAAGGTCTACACCCATATTAGATGACTTAATTGATATTGCTATTCCTAAGAACATGTTTATGAATTATGATTATGAATATCTTATGATTATTATAAGTATGATTTATGATTATGACATGATAGGTATTCCGTGGGATGATGTACTTAGCACAGAGTGGACTTTGAGGTGAGCACTCGACCTAAGCCCATGTAGCAACCTCTAGTTTCTTAAATTACATTTCCACAGTAGGTTTTCCAATATGGCCTAGCTAGTGGATTAACATATAGGACATGATGATATTAATTGGACGGAGCCTACCCTAGCAAGTATCCTCCCCTTTCTTGATGTGGGGATTATCGGATTCCATGTAATAGCTCATATGGTATTAATGTCGGTTATACTTATCTCCCACATATACATGTTTTATGATGATTATGATATTGTTTTGATGCATTGACCAAAGGGAAAAATATTTTAACAATTTTAGTTTTACTTATGCTTTTAAAGATATTAGTCTTGATCCCATGATTCATATTAATTATGTCCTATGTTTATTGTTCATCCATATTGTCACATACTTAGCGTATTCCATGTACTAACATGTACTTTTTCCCCATATTATATCATAATGTAGGGTTCGGTGATCAGTTTCATCCTCCTCCCCCTCATGGTTAAAGTCTACTATTAGCATTTTGTCGATGACTCCTCACAGGTTAAGGACATGACATTTATTTCACATTTGATAGTTATACTTCATTACTCTGTATTGTCTATTGGGTAATCTAGGAGATTGTCTCATACCCCCATATAGTATTAGAGGCATGTTAAATAGTGAGAGTCTATATTGTCTCTTATACCATATTTTTTTGAGACTTATATTTTTATTGAGGATTTTTCTTTCATATGTTGATTCATTTTCATTTCTTATTACCTTATTAATTGTCATGATTTTTATGCTAACAATCTTGGTTGGGGTCCTTCGGGATTCTAACTGCCTAGTTACGGCTAGGCCTTAGGTTGGGTCATGACACTAAGCCCAAGAAACTTATAATATTGTATGGAGAAAAAGGTATAGGCCAATTCTTAACTATTTTGGTTTTTTTTGGGATCCACCATAATAACTTCACCGGAAACAATATGTCTAAGTAAATAAACCATCCTCAACAACAACTCACACTTGCTAAATATAACAAATAATTAATGGTCCTTGAGAATTTGGAAGACAATCCTCAAATGTTCGGCATGCTTATTACCACTTTGAGAATAGATCAATATATCATTAATGAACACAAGAATGAAGATATGTCAAAATTGCTTGAATATCATATTAATCAAATCCATAATAGCTGCAGGGGCATTCGTTAGTCTAAAAGACATTTGTAAAAATTCAAAGGGGTCATACCGAATTCTAAAGGTCATCTTTGAAATGTCACGTTCTCTTACTCAAAGTCGATGATAACATGATTGTAGATCGATCTTTGAAAATTAACTTGCACCTTGAAGTTGGTCGAACAAGTCATCAATCCTTGGAATGGAAATTATTCTTAATCGTAACCTAGTTCAGTTGTTGGTAGTTAATACTTATTCGAAGAGAACCATTCCTTTTTCTAACAAAGAGAACTGGAGCACCCCATCGAGATATACTCGGTGTAATGAAACCCTTATCCAAAAAATCTTTCAATTGATCCTTTAATTTTTTTAGTTCCATCGGATCAATACGATAAGGAGGAATGGATATAGGTTGAGTATTTGGAAGAAGATCAATGCCAAAGTCTATATCTCCTTTAGGAGGAATACTGTAAGACCACAAAATTTAGAATTTCCTAAACCAAGGATCAAAGGAGGATATCTCAGAAAGTTACAGAAACTGTCATCGAGAGATGACCACAGAAGCCATAAGAAGTTGTGGTAAGCACCATAGATAATGGTGAGAAACTGTGTTAAAGATTTAGAGAGTCATACTTCCACGGAAGGAACCACGATGGAGGATGACGGACCATGGTGAATACCACGGGCTGTGAACTATTCCATGGTGACCCTTCCCCTAAGCTCCAATAAAACTTCCCAAGGCAAGGGCCAAAGACAACCACTATGGATTGTGGCTCCCTCCATAGACCGTGTTTTGTTTCCGTGGTACTCATTCTACATGTCTCCTGCAAGACCTGAACCACGTCCGCATTTCACAGGCTGTGATTCTCTAAACTAACCCTTAAGGTCTTCCATGAAGAAACGTCAAAGTCCTACTCTGCAGACTCCCAAAAATATTTTCTCAATTCAAACACCACATGACTCCTCCATAGGCCATAGTAAGCACCACGTACTTTGAAGGGTCCTCGTGAATCTAGTTCCGGCCAGATTTTTAAATGGATATTTTTATTTTGTCGTAAATTTTAATTCAAAGTTGAGTCATTTTGAGGGCCGAATTCACCAATCTAAAGAACCTAAACCCTCCAAAACCCTCATTCTTCAACTTAAACTAAAGACACACAAATCCTCAATTCTTAAACTCTCTTGAAAATTTGAAGCCAAGCTAGAGTTTTGTCTCAAGGCATCATCAAGTATCCTTTCCTTCTCAAGCTTTGATTAGGGATTCTGTTTCCCCAAGGTATGTGGGTTTCATCCTTCGGATCTTCCTCCCATGGAGCCCAAATATTCTCTCAACTTAGTAATTTATATTCTGAATGATGAAATATTATGGTCTTTTACATAATGATTCTAAATGACTAGATTATGTCTTAAATGAAGTTTATTTACTGATTTTTATATGTATTGACTTCTAATTTCATGAAAAGAATAATCTTATCTAGGTTCTTATATGAATACTTGAAAGTAGTTTTAAAGTGTAAATGGTGGGTTGTTGAGATGTTTTAAATGGATGTATTTCTGTCACTATCACATATACAAGTATTTCTTTAAATGTATTTGAAGGATATATGAAATGAACCCACCTAGTTTCCTTATGTTGAAAGAAAGTTGTATAGAAAGCTTGACCCCAAATGAAAGTTTATGAAGCAAATGTTTATGTTTGGGGAGTCTTATGAAATTATTGAATGATGATGGAAAGGCTTCTTCGCCACAGAATATTCAATGTAAAAGGATAATTCTTACATATTTGAATAAAATGAATTATTTTAATGAGCTATTCAAACAAATGATGATTTGATGTCTAAAGTTATATAGATGCTTATGCTATTATGATATTGTCACGACCCAACCCTATAGGCCGTGACTGAGGTCCAACCTGGACCCCGTATACGTAACATTCAAATATAACAAAAACCCTAATAGGTCAAAACTTTTTCATGTTCATGTAGCCTTCTTCATTCGCATTGTATCATGAAAGAGAATGCAAGCCGACAAGGCTACCATAACAAAAACATTTACAACGTGCCGTATAGGCACAACCGAAATAACCTCATGAACAACCCATACATACATGTCTACAGACCTCTAAGAATAGTACGGTAACATATGGTGGGACAGGGCCCCCGCCGTACCCCTGACTAAACGAAAACATATATACATTAGAGGACTTGTACAAAAAAACTAGGCTCCGGAATAGTGGAGCACCTCCAATCATAGGTGAGCGGAAATCCAGAGCTGGCGGATCTCTGAACTGAACATTTGTACCTGTGGGCATGAAACGCAGCCCCCCAAAGAAAGGGGAGTTAGTACAATACATGTACTGAGTATATAAGCATACATTACTGAGATAACAACTGAAACATGGATGTAGGAAATCAAGTATAGCATTTAATAGGATACTATACCTGCACCTCATAAAATAAATTCATGTATACCAATATCACGTACCGTATCCATCCCTCTTGGGGACTCAGTATCACAAATACATCATCTATCATGATAGGCATATGCACATTGTTAGCACTGTGGAACGTATAACCCGATCCATATATATAGCAAGCACATGCCGAGGAACAATGGCCCGATCCATATATCGTGTAATAATGCCAAGGAAGTATGGCCTGATCCGTATATCTCATGATAATGCCGAGGTACGACGGCCCGATACGTATCTCATATATTAGTGCCGAGGAACGACGGCTTAATCCGTATACATGCATATCATAATAATGCTGAGGAACGATGGCCTGATCCATATATTACCTAACAATACATATACGTGCCTGTAAGACTTGGAAACATGTCAAAGATACCTCAGTATCCCAATAAAACATGTTCCAAAGCCCCTAGGTATACGAGATTACACATTCTATCACTATTCAGCCTATAGAAGGCTCGAGGGTCGTAGTTCAACTTTTAAGACCCTGATTATTCAAGAGTGAGTACAAGTCATGAGTCACATCCAGAGCCTGTACATGGAACTGTCTCTAACTCCTATCATACACTATTTCACTTAAATTAAGCCATTTCAAGAAAAGGAAGAGATAGGCTTTACGTGTATTACTTTTTATCATGTAAAAGGCTTACAAGACAATAACTCAACCATCACGGGAGTTCTAACATCAAGAAGTGAATAAGATTAATGAATCATGATCGGGGTTCTAAGAATGGGACTATCTCCACATTACATATACCAACCACTTATGGCTAAGACATGCCAAAATAAGAGAAGATAAGCTTTACATACTTATGCCAAAACATGCCAAAAGAAAGCTTCACATACCTCGTATGGACTTCTCTTAATCATGTCCATGTCATCGTCCTCTGAACCTATCTAACATGCAAGAAATGCGAGTATCAACAACCATAAATTTTCATTGCCCTCAGTTGCACCTTAGTATTCATGGAACCTATTTCCTTATTCGTCTCCTCGACTAGTTCTTTAATTAGTTAGGGCGTTAACAAAAATTGGGTAGGACCTCCCCAATAAAGTACCATATCCGAATTTCCAATTACATCCCTAATCACTACAGCCAACCCACAACAACACCCTGCAACATATATACACCTAAAACATGGCGAAATCACACAACACAAGCTCCAAATAACCTGATGAAAATTACGACACCAAAATAGGGTTTCTAGTCTTTATTTCGCAAGCCATTATTTATACGAAATGAGGGGTCATGTGTCTTCTACCAGCAGCAAATACACCCCTTTTAGAACACCTTTAGGCCCTGCAACAAGCCCCCACACAACTGCAGAATTACACCATAAGCAAAACACCTTACTTCGACGACAATTCAACTATAGCAACTCTAATTTAGTTTGTTTCGAACGTCAAGCATTTCTATGATGTTTTCACATTTCCATCAACTTAAACAGCATATAATACACTTCATAACAACACCATAAACCCTATATTGAAAGGAAAACCCTTACTTTAACCTAAACTCGTCAAACTCGCCAAAATTATCAAAACATGGATTCTGGACAGCCTACTGTCTTGTATTGTCGCTTAGTTTCGAAGGGGTAATTGAGGGAAAAAAGATTTAAGTCCTCAATGGAAGTTATAGACATGTGTCTTAGAGTTGTAAATAATTTCTAATCACCCCTACAACAATTTTTTACAAAACGATATGCCCCCAATACCAACAGCAGTCCTTGTAGAATTTTTAAAACGAACCCTGGGCAGCACCTCACCTATACTTATCATCCTTTTTAGAGAAGATAAAAGCAGAACTGGGTTTTAGAGTCTAAATAAAAGTTATATCCCTATTAAATATCTTTCAAAAACATCTTGAATCATTTGAAACGAAGCCTTACACAAGAAGTTATACTCATTTTACTAACAGCAGTATCATTCAAAAATGGGTTTGTTAACAAGAACAGAAACCTCCTCGTTGCCCCAAATTGAAATTTTTCATTATTAAACACTTCTATATAACCGTAGGATATCTTAAATAATTAATTCACGGAACAAAATCAAGCCTTACCTTTTGGTCTTGGCCAACCCGTAGCTCCCTCCGTTGGCTTCTCTAGTTTTGCTCTCAACTCTCTCTATTTTTTCTAAGTGTAAAATGAATACATGATGACTTAGTCATAAAGGGAACATATACATCCTTTCTTAGAAGTACCACATTGTCACGCCCCGGTAGGGTACCCTAGCCGTGGCTGGCACCCGAAGGCCATTTCTGACCTCCGAGTTAACCACCTGGTCTAGTCACACATTCATTCAATCATAATATCTTAGCAGAAACTCAATTAATGAAATACTATTTAAAATACGGGGGCCGAAGGCCAAACATTCATCAACTCAACAAACAAATATAATAGGAATCCCCAAAATAACAGTCCAAACTCCCCACACTCTAGTCTATGAAACCTCTATTAAAGTCTAAAAGGTGCTAATGACAAGCCCATCGCTACCACAATAAAAATAAAGGAGACAACATGAAGCTATATAGGGAGCTCAAGATCCTCTGAAAGCTAGAAGGACTCACCACGTAGCTGGAAATGAGTAGATAATCAACGGTGCGCTGGTTGATGATCTCTAGTACCTATCTCTGTATCATGAAATGATGCAGGCCAAATCGCGTCAGTACATGGAATATACGAGTAAGGAAAATTGCCAGATGAAACAAACATCAAGGAAACATCAACATCAACTCAGGGTCTCAACTCATACATACATGGCAACTCACTCACGTGTCCTAAGTCTAACAAGAATAGTTTCGACGGGACTAACTCATAAGCCACTTAACTCAACTGACTCGGATCACTATCAAGACCTAAATAGGAGTTTCTCTTATCCGACAACCATCACCTATGAGCCGGTGATAGTATAATAATCAGACATTGTTGTCACATCTGCCCATAGCTTGTCAGGGCATGAACGCCTCCCTAATCATGGATACCATCGATTAGTCAAGTCCTATCATTTTAGGATAAATAAATGGGAAACATCCGACCTTAATATTTTGATCCCATGGGAAGCATCCGACTTTAACGGTTCCATCCTTACCAACGTTGGCGGCGTAGTTTCTGGGGTTCGAGTATGGACTATACTTTAGCCCGCCTCGATGCTCGAAACTCCTCCCATGACTCTATGCTCATAAGACTCCCTCCAATCATCTCAAACAAGCCCTCACGGCTAGTTTATTGTGGGACATTGCCAACTCATAAACTTTATTCTCATTTCAACTCAATTAAGTCATAATGGCAAGTTCCATTTAGGACCTCATCCACTCATCAATTCTATCCTCCAATTTAATCAATCAAGCCTCATTTAGGTAAGCATTTATGATATCTCCTAAAGACTCATCACAACTCTATGACTTTAGCTCAACAACACAAGTAGAATAGCACATTTAAGGAAATTGACTTAAGCAATATAGTTACATGGCTAAAGAGATCAACAAAACATAATAACAAGTCATCTCCATCAACTCATACTAACATGAAGGTTTTAGGAACTTCTTATCTCAACAACCTCAACACATATAACATCCAATAATTAGGGGACAACACTCATTCAAACATAAACTATACCAAGAAACTCCATTTTAATGGACATCTAACCTCAAAGCAAGAGTAGGTCACATGGGTGGACTCAATCCATGTTTTGGATAGCCTTACATACCTTAGTGAAGACTTGAAGAAAACCTTGTGCTTGGGTCTTCAATGGAGAACTCAAACCTTGAAGCTCTTGGAACTCTTCTTGTTGGAGGAGGATTGTGGAGAGGAAGAAGAAGAGAGAGAGAGAGAGGTTTCTAGAGATTTTAGAGAGAGATTGAAGCTGTAAAAATGTGTTCCCAAAAGACCAAGGGTAATACATATATAATTTGGGACAATTCCCAAATTGCCCCTTCTCAAAGTTCTGAAAAATAGGCAAAAATGCACCTGGCACGATAGTGGTGCGTCAGGCCGATTACTCCTAAAACCTGCACACCTCGTAGTGGCGCGCCACGCCAGGAACCAAACTATTGAGGCATGTTTATAGCGCGATAGTGGCGCCTCGCTCCCTTATAGCGCCAAGGCTAAAGGTTCTGGGTTCTGGAATTTTGGCTTGAAAAACCTTGCACACCTCGCAGTGGCGCGCCGCGCCAGGAAAAAACTACTGAGGCATATTCCTGGCATGATAGTGGCACGTCGTGCCACTGCGGTGCCAAGCCCAGATTTCCAGTACTTGAACCCTAGGCCTGAAATTCCTACTGTGCTAGTTCATCTTAGGTTTGTCATATCTTTCAACTCCGAACTCCAAAAATTACATTCTTGGTGGCATTGGAAAGAAGACTCGATGACCATTAATTTAATAGGTTATGGTCCACCCAGATCGTCATATATCAAAACATAAGGTCGTTAGAAGTCAACCCCTCATCCAAACTCCTCCTCAAACTTAGCCACGAAGAACTTTTTGGTCTTAGCTCAATCCTAGGGGTCCTCCATGACCCCACATCACTTCCAACACTCCTCAATTACTCGGGGACTCATCTCAACTCAAGCACAAACTTCTAAATAATTGGGTTCAACCCGGCACAATACAAGAAGGGTTTGAATCCTAGGGAAGAATTTTTGAGGGGTGTTACATTATCTCCCCCTTGGGATCATTCGTCCTCGAATGACGAGTAACCAAGAATGGACTCGGAGTACAAATCACAATTAGAATTAAGTTAATTAATCAATCAAATTCTCAATCAATTATCAATCAAGACTGAAAATGCACAAATGAATTCAAGTCAAGGAAATGGGCATTACCTTCAACATTTTCATCGGTAGGAACGAATAGATGTGGATATTTAGATTTCTTGGCTTCCTCCTCTTCCCATATAGCTTTCTCAACAAATTGGTTCCTCCAAAGGACCTTGACTGAAGCGACCTCTTTGTTCCTTAATTTACGGATTTGGCAATCAAGAATTTAGACCAGAACCTCTTCATAGGATAAGTTATCCTTAACTCCAATGCTATTAGTGGGGACTACCAACGAGGGATCGCCCAAGCACTTTTTCAACATTGAAATATGGAATACCGGATGAATAGAGGCTAGCTCTGAGGGTAACTCCAACTCATAGGCAACACTCCCAATCCACCTCAAGATCTGGTAAGGACCAATATATCGAGGACTAAGCTTCCCCTTCTTTCCAAACCTAATGATACATTTCATGGGTGACACTTTCAAGTATACCCAATCACCCACCTCAAACTCCAAGTCTCTCCTACTCATGTCGGTGTAAGATGTTTGGCGGTTTTGGGCTGTCTTTAGCCTCTCTTGAATGACTCGCACCTTCTCTATGGTTTGATGAAAAAAATCGGGCCTAATCAACTCGGTCTCACCAACTTCGAACCACCCAATGGGCGATCTACACCTCCTCCCATATAAGGCTTCATAAGGGGCCATTTTAATGCTTGCATGATAACCATTGTTATATGCAAACTCTATGAGAGGTAAGTGATCATCCCAATCTCCCTTGCAGTCAAGCACACATGCCCTTAACATATCTTCCAACGTTTGAATGGTATGCTCTGCTTGGCCATCTGTCTGGAGGTGGAAAGTCGTACTCAAGTTCACCTTCGAACCCAGTCCCTTCTGAAAGGATTTCCAAAATTGGGAAGTGAATTGAGCTCCTCTGTCTGAGATGATAGACAAGGGACCCCATGTAGTCTGACGATCTCCTGAATGTACAACCTTGCATAATCTTCTGCGGTGTCAGTAGTCTTAACCACCAAGAAATGAGCTAATTTTGTCATTCTATCCACAATCACCCAAATGGAATCGTGTTGCTTTTGGGACCTCGACAAGCCTGTAATAAAGTCCATATTGATAATTTCCCATTTCTATTCTAGAATTTCTATGTTTTGGGCTAAACCATATGGCCTTTGATGTTCCACCTTCACCTGTTGGCAATTCGGGCATTTGGAAACAAATTCCGCAATATCCCTCTTCATCCCCTCCACCAATAGATTTCCCTCAAGTCATGATACATTTTCGTGGAGCCTGGATGAATAGAGTACCTTGAACTATGCGCTTCGGCCATAATCCTTTCTCGAACATCATCGACATCAGGTACACATAATCTACTTTGGTACCTCAACACACCATCTCTCCCTTTGGTGAAAACCATCACCCCTTGTTTGTGAACAACTCCCTTCAAATTGAGGAGGACGGGATCTTGGTCTTGTTTCTCCTTTACCTTTGCCACAAGTGAGGATGTAGACCCATCCTGAACGGTAACTCCGCCTTCATTGTTCTCTTCCAGGCGGACTACCAATAGGGCTAATCTATGTACCTCCTTTGCCAATTCCCTCCTTCCTTATTCTACATGGGTAGTTCTACCTATAGATAACCTGCTAAGAGCATCAGCAACAACATTAGCTTTACTTGGATGGTAGAGGATGCTCATATCATAGTCCTTGAGTAGCTCAAGCCATCTACTTTGCCTCAGGTTGAGTTCTTTCTGTCTAAAGACATATTGTAAGCTCTTGTGATTGGTGAACACATCAACATGCACTCTGTACAAGTAGTGGCGCCAAAATTTAAGTGCAAACACCACAACTGCCAGCTCGAGGTTATGAGTTGTGTAATTCCTCTTATGAACCTTAAGCTGTCTTAAAGCATAGGCTATCACCTTCCCCCTCTGCATCAACACACAACCCAAACCAATTTTGGATGCATCACAGTAGACCACAAAACCCTCTGGTCTATCGGGCAAGGTCAGGATATGAGCAGTGGTTAGCTTGGCCTTCAGTTTATAGAAACTCTCCTCATAAGCATTGGACCATTGGAACTTAGCCTTCTTTTGAGTCAGCTTAGTCAATGGTGATGATATGGATGAGAATCCCTCTACAAACCTTTTATAATAGCCAGCCAAACCCAAGAAGCTTTTTATCTCTATCGGAGATGTGGGTGTGGGCTAATTCTTCACAACTTCAATCTTCTGAGCATCAACCTGAATACCGTCTCTAGATACAATATGGCATAAGAAGGCCACTGATGCAAGCCAAAATTCACATTTAGAGAATTTTGCATACAATACCTGGTCTCTCAAAGTTTGTAAAACGACTGTAAGATGATAGGCGTGCTCCTCTTCATTCTTGGAGTGGACCAGAATATCATCTATGAATACATTCACAAACATATCAAGATATGGTTTAAACATCCGGTTCATGAGATCCATAAAAGTTGTGGGGGTATTAGTCAACCCAAAGGACATGACCAAAAATTCAAAGTGGCCATAACGAGTCCAAAAAGCAGTATTCGGAATATCACATTCCCTCACCTTCAACTGATGGTAGCCGGATCTCAATTCTATCTTTGAAAAACAAGTGGCACCTTAAAGTTTATCAAATAAATCATCTATCCTATGGAGGGGGTATTTGTTCTTTACGGTGACCTTGTTCAGCTGCCTGTAGTCAATACACATTCTAAGGGACCCATCTTTCTTCCTCATAAATAGGACTAGAGCACCCCATAGTGAGATGCTCGGCCTAATGAATCCCTTATCTAATAAGTCCTGCAACTGTTCCTTCAATTCTTTCAACTCTGCTAGGGCCATTCTATATGGAGGAATCGAGATAGGCTGGGTATCAGGAAGAATATCAATCCCAAAGTCAATCTCCCTATCAGGAGGGACTCTAGGCAGATCTTCAGGAAAGACATCCGGAAACTCATTGATAATCGGAACTGACTCAAGGGATGGAGACTCAATATTGTCATCTTTCACTCGGACAAGGTGATAGATACACCCTTTTGAGATTAGTTTCTTGACCATAAGGTAAGAAATAAACCTACCCTTACGCGTGACAGGATTCCCTTTCCACTCTATGACTGCCTCATTCCGAAATTTGAACTTGACAATCCAAGTCCTATAATCAATAGAGTCGTAACAAACATAAAGCCAGCCCATGCCAAGGATCACATCGAAATTCACCATGTCCAACTCAACCAAGTCAGCCAAGGTATCCTTGTGATGAATTGACATAGTGCAATCTCTATAGACTCTCTCAGCTAAGACAGAATCACAGACAGGAAGAGCTACACTGAAAGGCTCAAGAAGACATTCGAGAATTTTATTGGATTTACTAGCCATGTAAGGAGTCATAAAAGATAGTGTGCACCCGGATCTATCAAAACATAGAAATCAAGAGAAGAGACTCGAATCATACCCATCACGACGTTTGGAGAGTTCTCTTGATCTTGGCAACTACCCATGGCATACAGGCGATTTGTACCTCCACTCGTACCTGAAGTAGTGCCCCTTTGATTATCCCTAGCCGGTGGTGTGGTGGCAGAATGCTGGACTCTATTTCCCCCTATTAGGCATTCCCTCTAAAAATGGTCCATTTGGCCGCATTTATAACAACCAACTCTTCCCGCTCTGCATTCTCCCAAGTGGAGCCTACCACACATGCCACATGGTGGCTTCCCCCTCGAACCTTGACTTACACTAGCCTGGGATTGAGAACCCTAGGGTCTGAAATTCTGGCGACTCTGCCCTTGCCGGTCATACCTGTTCTGCGACATAGGTGCACTTGTGGTAGATGAGGCATAATTGGGAGGCCTCTTCTCGAAGAAGGACCTATTGCCCTTATTTTGCCTCTGTTCATTCTCATGGCCCACTGATTTTGCCTTCTTGCTCAGATGCTCCTCTCGGTCTTTTGTCTTCTCACCCTCCACCTGTTGAGCATACACCATTAGTCTTGAAATATCCATGTCTGAGATCAACAATGCTGCTTTGCACTCCTTCTTCACATGCCTCCCTAATCCGGAGATGAATTTCCTCATAATTGACCTCATATCTGGGATCATTTCTGGAGCATACCTGGACAGCTGGATGAACTTCAAGCCATACTCCTTAACTGTCATACCTTCTTGTTTTAGATTTACAAACTCCTCCACCTTCGCTTACCTAAATTCTCCGGGAAAGAAGTGGTCAAGAAAGGCTCCCTAAAATTCATCCCACCTAGCAGGTTCAGCATCCTCACCCCTACCTTGCTTCCATTAGTTATACCAAATGTTTGCCACATCCTTGAGTTGATAAGATACCAACTCAACCCCCTCAATTTCCGTAGCATGCATGGCTTTCAGAATTTTCCACATCTCGCCAATAAAGTTTTGAGGGTCTTCACCAACCTAAGAACATGTGAATGCCGGCAGATTCATCCTCAGAAAGTATCAAATTCTGGCAGTAGAAGACGGCTCTTGGGAACTAGAGCTAAGAGTCAGCAAACTTTGATTACCATTTCAGGCTGCCATTAGTTGCGTGAGCATTGCAATTGCCCCTCGAAATTCTGCCTCTGATGTGGTTGTAGGCGGAGTAGCAGGCACTTGGGGCACCTCCGCATACCTCGCAGGTCGGCCTCTACCCTTGCCGGGCGTACCTCAGACTGAGGCATCTCTGCATTTTCGGCATTTCTTTGGCTGGCAGTATGTTTTGAAGGCATTATCTGTAATGTATAAACACATGAATTAGAAGGGAAGTTTCATATAGTTTAACTCCATAGAACGAATTCAGAGTATGAAAGAGGGAAAACAATTCCTAATGTCCTATAGCCTCCTTCTTATAAGTGTGGTGCACAACACACCCACAAACAAGACTCTATTAGATACGGCTTCATAGACTCCCTAGGACACTTGAAAACTGAGCTCTGATACCATGTTTGTCATGCCCCAGGAGGGTACCCTAGGCGTGGCCGGCACCCGAAGGCCATTTCTGACCTCCGAGCGAACCACTTGGTCTAGTCACACATTCATTCAATCACAATCTCTTAGAGGAAACCCAATTGTCAGTGCCCTCGGTTGCACCTTAGTATTCATGGAACCTATTTCCTTATTCGTCTCCTTGAATAGTTCTTTAATTAGTTAGGGCGTTAACAAAAATTGGGCAGCACCTCCGCAATAAAGTACCCTATCCGAATTTCCAATTACATCCCTAATCACTACAGCCAACCAACAACAACACCCTGCAGCATATATACACCTAAAACATGGCGAAATCACATAACACAAGCTCCAAATAACCTGATGAAAATTACGACACCAAAATAGGGTTTCTAGTGTTTATTTCGCAAGCCATTATTTATACGAAATGAGGGGTCGTGTGTATTCTACCAGCAGCACCTACACCCATTTTAGAACACCTTCAGGCCCTGAAACAAGCCCCCACACAACTGCAGAAGTACACCACAAGCACAACACCTTACTTTGACGACAATTCAACTATAGCAACTCCAATTTAGTTTGTTTCGAACGTCAAGCATTTCTATGATATTTTCACATTTCCATCAACTTAAACAACATATAATACACTTCATAACAACACCATAAACCCTATATTGAAAGGAAAAACCTTACTTTAACCTAAACTCGTCAAACTCGCCAAAATTATCAAAACGTGGATTCTGGACAGCCTACTGTCTTGTATTGTCGCTTAGTTTCGAAGGGGTAATTAAGGGAAAAAAGATTTGTGTCCTCAATGGAAGTTATAGACATGTGTCTTAGGGTCATAAATAATTTCTAATCACCCCTATAACAATTTTGTACAAAACGATATGCCCCCAATACCAACAGTAGTCCTTGTAGAATTTTTAAAACGAACCCTGGGCAGCACCTCACCTATACTTATTCATCCTTTTTAGAGAAGATAAAAGTAGAACTGGGTTTTAGAGTCTAAATAAAAGTTATATCCCTATTAAATATCTTTCAAAAACATCTTGAATCATTTGATACGAAGCCTTACACAAGAATTTATACTCATTTTACTAACAACAGTATCATTCAAAAACGGGTTTGTTAAGAAGAACAGAAACCTCCTCGTTGCCCCAAATTGAAAATTTTCATTATTAAACACTTCTATATAACCATAGGATATCTTAAATAATTAATTCACAAAACAAAATCAGGCCTTACCTATTTGTCTTAGCCAACCCGTAGCTCCCTCCCTTGGCTTCTCTAGTTTTTCTCTCAACTCTCTCTATTTTTTCTAAGTGTAAAATGAATATATGATGACTTAGTCATAAAGGGAGCATATACATCCTTTCTTAGAAGTGACACGTTGTCATGCCCCAGGAGGGTACCCTAGCCGTGGCCGACACCCGAAGGCCATTTCTGACCTCCGAGTTAACCACTTGGTCCATTCATACATTTATTCAATCACAATATCTTAGCAGAAACTCAATTAATGAAATACTATTCACAATACGAGGGCAGAAGGCAAAACATTCATCAACTTAATAAACAAATATAATAGGAATCCCCAAAATAACAGTCCAAACTCCCCACACTCTAGTCTATGAAGCCTCTATTAAAGTCTAGAAGGTGCCAATGACAAGCCCATCGCTACCACAATCAAAATATAGGAGACAACATGAAACTATACAGGGAGCTCAAGATCCTCCGAAAGATAGGAGGACTCACCACGTAGCTGGAAATGCGTAGATAATCAACGGTGCACTGGTTGATGATCTTTGGTACCTATATCTGCATCATGAAACGATGCAGGCCAAATCGCGTCAGTACATGGAATGTACGAGTATGTAAAATGGCCAGATAAAACAAACATCAAGGAAACATCAACATCAACTCAGGGTCTCAACTAATACATACATGGCAACTCACTCAAGTGTCCTAAGTCTAACAAGAATAGTTTAGACGGGACTAACTCATAAGCCACTCAACTCAACTGACTCGGAGCACTATCAAGACCTAAATGGGAGTTTCTCTTATCCGACAACCATCACCTATGAGCCGCTGATAGTACAATAATCAGACGTTGTTACCACGTCCGTCCATACCTTGCCAGGGCATAAACGCCTCCCTAATCATGGATACCATCGATTAGTCAAGTCCTATCATTTCAGGATAAATAAATTGGAAACATCCAACTTTAACGGTTCAATCCCATGGGAAGCATCTGACTTTAACGGTTCTATCCCTACCTACGTTGGCAGCGTAGTTTTTGGGGTTTGAGTACGGACTATACTCTCGCCTGCCTCGGTGCTTGATACTCCTCCCATGACTCTATACTCATAAGACTCCCTCCAATCATCTCAAACAAGCCCTCACGGCTAGTTTCATGTGGGACATTGCCAACTCCTCAACTCTATTCTCATTTCAACTCAATTAAGTCATAATGGCAAATTCCATTTAGGACCTCGTCTATTCGTCAATTCTATCCTCCAATTTACTCAATCAAGCCTTATTTAGGTAATCATTTATGATATCTCCTCAAGACGCATCATAACTCTATGACTTTAGCTCAACAACATAAGTAGAATAGCACATTTAAGGAAATTGACTTAAGCAACACAGTTACATGGCTAAAGAGATCAGCAAAACATAACAACAAGTCATCTCCATCAACTCATACTAACATGAAGGTTTTAGGAACTTCTTAGCTCAACAACATCAACACATATAACATCCAATAAATAGGGTACAAGACTCATTCAAACATAAACCATACCAAGAAACTCCATTTTCATGGACATCTAACCTCAAAGCAAGAGTAGGGCACATGGGTGGAATCAACCCATATTTTGGATAGCCTTACATACCTTAGTGAAGACTTGAAGAAAACCTTGTGGTTGGGTCTTCAATGGAGAACTCAAACCTTGAAGCTCTTGGAACTCTTCTTGTTGGAGGAGGATTGTGGAGAGGAAGAAGAAGAGAGAGAGAAAGAGGTTTCTAGGGCTTTTAGAGAGAGAGTGAAGTTGTAAAAATGTGTTCCCAAAAGACCAAGGGTAATACATATATAATTTGGGACAATTCCCAAATTGCCCCTTCTCAAAGTTCTGAAAAATAGGCAAAAATGCACCTGGTGCAATAGTGGCGCGTCGCGCCATTGCAGCGCAAGGCCGATTATGCCTAAAACCTGCACACCTTGTAGTAGCACACCGCTCTAGGGAACAAACTATTGAGGTATGTTTATGGCGCGATAGTGGCGCGTCGCGCCCTTATACCGCCAAGGCCAAAGGTTCTGGGTTCTGGAATTTTAGCTTGAAAAACCCTGTACACCTCACAGCGGCGCGCCGCGCCAGGGACCAAACTACTAAGGCATGTTCCTGGTGCAATAGTGGCGCATTGCGCCACTGCAGCGCCAAGCCTAGATTTCCAGTAGTTGAACCCCAGGCCTAAAATTCCTGCTGTGCTAGTTCATCTTAGGATCGTCATATCTTTCGACTCCGAACTCCAAAAATTACATTCTTGGTGGCGTTGGAAAGAAGTCTCGACGACCATTAATTTAATAGGTCGTGGGCCACCCAGATCATCATATATCAAAACATAGGGTTGTTAGAAGTCAACCCCTCATGCAAACTCCTCCTCAAACATAGCCACGATGAACCTTTTTGGTCTTAGCTCGATCCTAGGGGTCCTCCGTGACCCCACATCACCTCCAACACTCCTCAATTACTCGGGGACTCGTCTCAACTCAATCACACACTTCTAAATAATTGGGTTCGACCCGGCACGATACAATAAGGGTTCGAATCCGAGGGAAGAATTTTTTAGGGGTGTTACACACTTGTCAGCCCCTAAGGGTGACACGTGTCAAACTCTCCTTAGGCCACTTCATCCACTCCTTTCTTTTAATTTCCGACTTTACATGTTACTCATATTTCAATACCTTATCTAGCATACATCTTTCGTGCCTTGGCTTACCTGCGTGCTTTGTAACCTCCAATATGATCAGTCATTTTCTTCTATCGATGTTGTTTTTCTGCTGAAATCAGAGGTTAGTATAAGGAATTTCACTTCCTATGACTCGGCTATATCGCACGACCTTCGATATGAAAGAAAGGAAACATCCTAAATGTCCTGTAGTCTCCTATTTATAGATGTGCCACGCAACACATCGATAATCAAGACTCTACTAGACACGGTCTGTAGACACTCCAAGGACGAACTGCTCTGATACCACATCTGTCACGACCCAACCCCATAGGCCGTGACTGGGGTCCAACCTAGACCCCCATATATGTAACATTCAAATATAACCAAAACCCCAATAGGTCAAAACTTTTTCATGTTCATGTAGCCTTCTTCATTCGTATCGTATCATGAAAGAGAATGCAAGATGACAAGGCTGCCATAATAAAAACATTCACAATGTGCCGTATAGGCACAACCAAAATAACCTCATGAACAACCCACACATACATGTCTATAGACCTCTAAGAATAGTATGGTAACATATGATGGGACAGGGCCCCCGCCGTACCCCTGACTAAATAAAAACATATATACATCGGAGGAATAGTATAAAAAAACTAGGCTCTGGAATAGTGGAGCACCTTCAATCATAGGTGAGCAGAAATCTAGAGCTGGCGGATCTCTGAATTGAACATCTGTACGAGTGGGCCTGAAATGCAGCCCCGAGCGGGCATGAAATGTAGCCTCTCGAAGAAAGGAGGGTCAGTACAATACATGTACTGAGTATATAAGAATACATTACTGAGATAACAACTGAAACAGGGATACAGGAAATCAAGTATAACATTTAATAGGGTACTGTACCTGCACCTCATAAAATAAATTCTTGTATACCAATATCACGTACTGTATCCGTCCCGCTTGGGGACTCCGTATCACAAATACATCATCTATCACGATAGGCATATGCACATTGTTAGCACTGTAGAACATCCAGCCCGATCCATATATATAGCAAGCACATGCCAAGTAACGACGGCCCAATCCATATATCATGTAATAATGCCGACGAACAATGGCCCAATCTATATATCTCATGATAATTCCGAGGTACGACATCCTGATCCGTATCTCATATATTAGTATCGAGGAACGACAACCCAATCCATATACATGCATATCATATAATAATGCCGAGGAAAGATGGGCCGATCCACATATCACCTAACAATGTATATACGTGCCTGTAAGACTTGGCAACATGTCAAACATCCCTTAGGTATCCCCATAAAACATGTTCCAGAGCCCCTAGGTATAGAAGCTTACACATTCTATCACTATTCAGCCTATAAAAGGCTCGAGGGTCGTAGTTCAACTTTTAAGACCCTGATTATTCAAGAGTGAGTACAAGTCATGAGTTACATCTAGAGCCTGTACATGGAACTGTCTCTAAGTCCTATCATACATCGTTTCACTTACATTAAGCAATTTCAAAAAAAGGAAGAGATAGGCTTTACACGTATTACTTTTTATCACGTAAAAGGCTTACAAGACCATAACTCAACCATCGTGGGAGTTCTAACATCAAGAAGTGAATAAGATTAATGAATCATGCTCGGGGTTCTAAGAATGGGACTATCTCCACATTACATATACCAACCACTTATGGCTAAGACATGCCAAAATAAGAGAAGATAAGCTTTACATATTTATGCCAAAACATGCCAAAAGAAAGCTTCACATATCTCGTATAGACTTCTCTTAATCATGTCCATATCATCATCCTCTAAACCTATTTAACATGGAAGAAATGCGAGTATCAACAACCTTAACTTTTCAGTTCCCTCAGTTGAACCTTAGTATTCATGGAACCTATTTCCTTATTCGCCTCCTTTACTAGTTCTTTATTTAGTTAGGGCGTTAACAAAAATTGGGCAGCACCTCCCCAATAAAGTGCCTTATACAAATTTTCAATTACATCCCTAATCACTACAGCCAACCAACAACAATACCCTGCAGCATATATACAACTAAAACATGGCGACATCACACAACACAAGCTCCAAACAACCGGATGAAAATTGCGACACCATAATAGGGTTTCTAGTCTTTATTTCGCAAGCCATTATTTATACGAAATGAAGGGTCGTGTGTCTGCTACCAGCAGCACCTACACCCCTTTTAGAACACCTTTAGGCCCTGCAACAAGCCCCCACACACTTGTATCATTACACCAAAAGCACAACACTTTACTTCTATGACAATTCAACTATAGCGACTCCAATTTAGTTTGTTTCGAACGTCAAGCATTTCTATGATGTTTTCACATTTCCAGCCACTTAAATAATATATAACACACTTCATAAAAACACCATAAACCCCATATTGAAAGTAAAACCCTTACTTTAACCTAAACTCGTCAAACTCACCAAAATTATCAAAACGTGGATTCTGGACAGCCTACTGTCTTATATTGTCGCTTAGTTTCGAAGGGGTAATTGAGGGAAAAAGGATTTGTGTCCTCAATGAAAGTTATAGACATGTGTCTTAGGTTCTTAAATAATGTCTAATAACCCCTACAACAAATTTGTACAAAACGATATGCCCCAAATACCAACAGTAGTCCTTGTAGAATTTTTAAAACTAACCCTGGGCAGCACCTCACCTATACTTATTCATCCTTTTTAGAGAAGATAAAAGCAGAAATTGGTTTTAGAGTCTAAATAAAGTTATATCCCTATGAAATATCTTTCCAAAACATCTTGAATCACATGAAATGAAGCCTTACAAAAGAAGTTATACTCATTTTACTAACAGCAGTATCATTCAGAAACGGGTTTGTTAACAAGAACAGAAACCTCCTCGTTGCCCCAAATTGAAAATTTTCATTATTAAAAACTTCTATATAACCATAGGATATCTTAAATAATTAATTCACAGAACAAAATTGGGCCTTACCTTTTTGTCTTGGCCAACCCGTAGCTCCCTCCCTTGGCTTCTCTAGTTTTTCTCTCAACTCTCTCTATTTTTTCTAAGTGTAAAATGAATATATGATGACTTAGTCATAAAGGGAACATATACATCCTTTCTTAGAAGTGACACATGTCATCCCCTAAGGGTGACACGTGTCAAACTCTCCTTGGGCTACTTCATCCATGCAACCTATTAGGGGCTTCCACGTGGCCATGTAGGACCCACATCAAGTAGGTATGTCACCTACTTGGTCCAAGTAGGTGCATCACCTTCTTGCTTCCAAGTAGGTACATCACCTACTTACTTTTGAGTAGGTGCTACGCCTCCTTTCGCCTTTTTCGTGGGTTTATAATCTTGTCTCACTTTAAGAGCCTATGTAATCCTTGATGCGTAAGTTCGACATGTACTCAAGTAGCTTAGTTATGTGAGACATCCAAGTCGGTAGCTTACGTAAGTACATTGAGTCCTACGACTCATTACTTAGACTCCAATTCCTTCTGGATTCTTTTAATCCTATTTCCAATCTTCACTCTTATGGGGCATCACGTCCTCCCTTCCTTAGAGTTATTTGATAGCACGGTATATAATCTAGATCATATGGAACTTTCTAAGAGACTTAATACAATGTCCTAAGGTACGAAAGTACGGGATATAACAGCTATCTACATGTTATTCTATGGAATTGACCTAGCACTAAATGTAGCATATAGATGGGGACTCTGCCTAAGGGGTCCTTAAGTAAAGTTTCGTTTTGAAATGTCTTCTCTTGGCTTGTCAAGTCTAGGACCTAGGCTTGGGTTATGACAAACTTGGCATCAAAGCTCCAATTTTGAAACGGTCCTTGAAGTCTTACATACCATGTCAAATAGGTTCTTTTTCATGGTTGTGAAGTGTGCCACAACTATGAATAGGAGACTATGAGACATTTAGGGATGTTTTCATTTCATTCAAATTAACGTCGTGCCCTAGAGTGTACTAAGCCTTCCTATAACTAACAAACCATTTTATGTTCTCTAGATAATGCCTCAAGGAGGAGCACTTGCAAGACCAAGGGTTGATGATGAGGACCAATATCCTCCGGTTCTCGATGCCCCATATCATAAGGAAGGGCTAACCCATGCATAATTCTAGAATATCATCAAGTTGTTGGCTCAAGCCATAGAAAACCAAGGGAACCAAGGCTCCCCTCCTTTTCAAGTGCAATATATGGTATCTAGGAATCGAATTTCCAATGGATGAATCTGCTCGAGTTTGATGGTTCTAAAATAGATAAGGACCCTATAGAGTTCATAGATGAGGTTTACCAGATTGTGGCTATCATGAGTGTTTATCTAAATAAGAAGGCTGAGCTAGTGGTCTATCAACTCAAAGGTGTGGCATGAGTTTAGTATGAACAAGGTTTGTTTAAAGGGATGAAGAAATGGGGCTGATAGGATGGGAAGAGTTCAAGGGTACCTTCCTAGACCTATTCTTTTAATTATAGCTAAGGGATGCCAAAATCTAAGATTTCATCAACCTTCATCAAGGGAATATGAGTGTTAGGAAGTATGTACTCAAATTCACTAAGTTATGTAAGTATTCTCCCTTAATGGTCTCCGAGCCCCAGGAAAGGATAAGTAAGTTCATTTCCAATGTCTCTAGCTTGGTGTCCAAAGAGTGCAAAACAATCATGTTCATCAAAGAAATGGATATCTCCCGATTAATGACATTTTTAGAGCAAATTAAGGATGAGAAGTTGAGGGAGAGGCCGAGCAGGTTCAAGAAGGTTATAGATGATAGTGGAGGGTTCAACCCTCAAAGGTGCGGTTATGGTAATGATGGCAACGGCTAAGGTAGGCAATGGTTTATGGGACAAGGTTCCACTAATACTCCTCCTCCAAGGTTCAACAAGGATAAAGGTGATAATTTAATGGTCCCATGAGATAATATTAGTACTCAAGCTTTTCCTGTTTGCAAAAAGTGTGGAAGGACTCACAAAGGGGAATGCTTAGCTTACTTCAATGCATGCTTCAAATATGGCAAACCAGGTAATGATGCTTGGGATTGTAGAGGTTTTGGTGTTAGGCCTCAAGGAAAAATTTCTCATGGTGAAAAAGCTCAAGGTAGTGGCCAATGCACCAACCACTTCTATTCATTGTATGGGAGGCAAGAGGTCTTAGAAGTACCAAATGTCGTTGACGGTATGTTAAAGTTTTTTTTATATGTATGCATTGTTAGATCCAAGTGCAAACTTGTCATTTTTTACTCCATTCTTAGATAATTGGTTTGATATATTACCCGAAAATGTTAGTAGAGCCTTATTTGGTGTCTACCCCCGTGTGTGAGTCAGTTGTTGCTAGAAAGGTTTATAAGAGATGCCCCATGTCTATCTTGAATAAAGTTGTTCCTTGTGATCTCATTGAGCTTAACCTTTTAGATTTTGATTTTATACTTAGAATGGATTTATTACATGCATCTTCAACTTTCATAGATTGTAGGAATCATCCAGTCTAGTTTCAATTCCCAAATGAGTCTATTCTTTAATAGGATGCTCATGCTTTAATGGTGAAGGGTAAGTTCATATCTTTTCTTAAGGCTCAAAAGTTGATTGCTAAGGGTTGCATTTACCACATTATAAGGGTCATGGATTTCGACTCCGAAAGCCCTTCTATTAAGTTAGATCCCATAGTAAATGAGTTTTCTGATGTCTTTCTCGATGACCTCCCAGTATCCCTCCTAAAAGGGAAGTTTATTATGGTATCAATCTCCTCCCTGATACCCAACCTATCTCTATTCCTCCCTACCGAATGTCCCAAGAGAAATTTAAGGAGTTGATGGAATAATTAAAGGACTTGTTAGAAAAAGAGTTCATAAGGCCAAGTATTTCACCATAGGGTGGTCACGTATTATTTGTTAGGAAAAACGATGGGTCGCTTCGGATGGGAATGTATTTTCTCAAATTGAACAAGGTGACCATTAATAACAAGTACCCAATCGCAAGAATAGATGATTTATTTGATCAATTACAAGGGGCAAGTTACTTCTCTAAGATGGATCTTTGATCCGGCTATCACCAATTAATAGTGAGCGAGTGTGACAGTCCCAAGAAGGCATTCCGAATAAGATATAGTCAGTTCGAATTTGTGGTGATTTGATTGGGTTAACCAATGCACCAGCGGTGATTATGGACCTAATAAATAGAATGTTTAAACCTTACCTTGATACTTTTGTGTTAAGACCTAAATTAGGGCCAAGAAGTGACACACCGATCGGTATGTGAGGGACCCCAACCATAAGCTATCTTAGCATACATTCCTTATATAAGGTAAAGAAACATGGAAATATAAGAGGAAGTAATGAAAAAAAGGGAATAAAATCAATAGATGTCCAAACTAGACTAAATTATACACTGTCTAAACATGCCTCTAGTCTAGTCTTTGATGGGGGCTTAGGACAAGCTCCTATCTCAACCTAACAATAGAAAAAGTCATGTAACAACAAGAGTAAAAGTCATGTCCTCGATAGAATGAGAAGTCACCAACTCCTTGAGAATCTAGGGCAACTCTAGCCAGGAATAGAATGATAAAGAACGTTGTCCATCCCTACATTATGAGATGATGTAAGAAAAATATACGTTAGTACGGTTGAATGTGCTAAGTATGTGGGGGATGCATGAAAAATTAATAGGAACGTGAACAATATGCCATATGATCCATGACCACTCATAATGAACATGAATAGAGCTTAAAATCATTTGAAAACATATGAAACTCATGGTATATGCATATAAAAACACTTTATCATAAACTCATAACTTGACATTTAACTTGTGTGGGATAGTAAATTTACTCGATATCTAAGACTATGCCAGCTATTACATGGAATTAGATGATCCCCACATTGAGTAGGGGAAGGCTACGTTGCCAGGGAATACTCCGTCATGTTACATACCTCAACTCAACTCAACTGTGCGATATATAGATCCACTATCTAGGCCACGAAGGAAATCCTACATAGGCAACGTAGTTCGAGACTTTAGGTTGCTACTAGGATTCTCTTGCATAACAAACTGCGTTATCGGACCGAATCCTACCTAGAAGCCCTATGCTTAGTCAATATCACATGGAAACTTCATAAAACATAATAATAACATAATACGGAAAGATAGTAACTTTCTATCAATCCATCTTTAAAACATATTAGTAATAACTTATTAATTTAGTGATTCATAAGAATCCAAAACTTCGGTGAGAATTGTCCTTATCACCATATTTAACATGATTATGTGAGAATTGTACTTATCATACTATAATAAAATCTTTGATCTTAACTTTGATCATCATCATAACATTCATCATAAAATCATAATCTCAACTTTAAATTACAAAAACTTTCATTTAAAATCATTGAACTCATTATCAACTAATAGAATCATCTTTACCTTTCATAATTATAATTTGAAAGTATCTTTATGCATGGGAATTCACAATTTATCACAAAATCATGAAATTCATATGAAAAAATTTATATAATGATCATTGGTAACATCTAAAAATGGAATTAAATCAGTCCAATGCAATTCATCAAACCTAGGGTTCATAATCTATTAAAAAATAAAGAAAACTTGGAGGAAACTTTGGGACTCTGTGGGTGAAATAAACCCATTGATCACTCCCTAATACCCTAATTCAATTCACTAAGAAGTGAGAAGAAATCCAGGTGAAATCTGAAAACCCGAGCTTTTAACTTAAAGAACAAACCTTGAGAGACTTTGTCCTTGACTAAGTGAAATTTTAAGAGAATGACTTGTGAATGAGGAAGTTTTAAAGAATTGGATATTTATAGAGTTGAACTTAGCCCTAAGTTTTCCTAGGTTCACTGAATGAAACTTTGAGAAATGACACAAATAACCCTCATTAAATTCAAAGTTTGACCCTTTGGATAGCTTTCTATAGGTTGTCGAAGAAATGACAATTCGTCAAAATGACTCATCCTGAAGGCTTCAAAAAAGGCCTAGAAATCATGTCTCTGATGTTTTGGAACGGGTCATTATTACGATCGTCAACTTGTTATAGGTCATAGACTTGGTCTGTTTTCAACATTCTAAAACTTACAACTTTGAGAGCATGCGGTCTTTAGTTACAAATCATTGCTATGACCCATTATAACTTCTATGAACCATCTTATCAAGTCATAGACTTGACCTTGAGAGAATTTTGATATTTCCCTCTAAAGTCTATTTACTAGTTATGTCAACGGGCTATCTAGGAGTTTATGGGTTATCAACCTGGGTCGTAGGACCTTCCTCTGAGGTTGGCCATGATCAAGTACCAATACTCCTTCTATGACTTGTTTTTATGGGTCATAGAAATGTCTATGGCTCATAAAGACGATCGTAAACTTGAGTCCATTCATCATTTTGGGATGTTTCTCCTTGGATCCAACTTCCGAGTTCTGGGTCTTACATATTATTGTGGAATTCATTGATGACATATTGATCTAATCTTGGGGTGAGGAAGAATATAAGAACCATTTAAAGGTTGAGCTTCAAACCTTAAGGGATAGGCTTGTAAAATTTAATAAGTGTAAATTTTGGTTGAAAGTGGTGGCTTTTCCTGGGCACATACTGTCCGGTGATGGGATCAAGGTTGATTCTAAGAAAATGGAAGTGGTCAAAAATTTCCCTAGACCACAATTTCATTCGAACATTAGGAATTTCTTGGGTCTGGCTGGGTATTATAGAAGGTTCGCTGAAGGGTTCTCTATCATCTCCTTTATTATGACAAAATTGACCCAAAAAGGTGAAATTAATATGGACGGATGAATGTGGAAAGAGTTTCCAAATTTTGAAAGATTGACTTACCTACGCTCCTATTTTGACTCTACCAAAAGGATTTGAAGGGTTTGTGTTTTATTGTGATGCTTCAAAGATTGGTTTGGGTTATGTCTTGATGCAAAATGGCAAGGTTATGGCCTATGCTTCTAGGAAATTGAAAGTGTATAAACATAACTATCCTATCCATGATCTTTGAGTTAGCGGCCATTGTATTTTCTCTAAGAATTTGGTGGCACTACCTCTATGGGTTGCATGTGGATGTGTATACTGATCATAAAATTCACCAATATATGTTCACCCAAAAGTACCTCAATTTAAGGAAAAGGAGATGGCTAGAGCTCCTCAAGTACTATGATTGGAATGTGAATTATCATTCGGGTAAAACTAATTTGGTTGCCGATGCACTTAGTAGAGTGTCCTTCAAAAGTATGGCTAATGTAGATCAAGGGAAGAGGGAGATGGTAAGAATTGTTCACCAGTTGGCTAGATTAGGGGTGAAGTTGAGCGGTACCAATGATGGTGGTATGGATGTTTATAATGGGTCCAAATCCTCTTTGGTTGTTTATGTTAAGTCAAAAAAAAACTTAACCCGATATTTGTGGAGTTAAATAAGTAGGTGAAGGAGAAAAAAGTAGAGGTCTTTTCACAAGGGGTAGATAGGGGTGCTATATTACAAAGGTCAGTTATGTGTGTCGAATGTGGGTGGCCTAATGAGTTTAATTTTGAAGGAGGCACATAATTCTTCATACTTCATTCATATCAGTTCTATGCAAATATATCGAGACTTAAAGGAGCTTTATTGGTGGGGTGGCATAAAAAAAGAACATAGCAAGGTTCAGAAAGCAAGGTGGGGTTGCATAAAAAAAGACATAGCAAGGACATGGCATGCCATTGTCAATTATTTTGGATCGTAATACCCAATTCACTTCTCATATTTGGAAATCATTTCAAAGGTGCCTCCATACTAAAGTAAAGTTAAGCACCGCATTCTATTGTTAAACAGATGGGCAAGTTCAAAGGAAAATTCAAACACTAGAGGATATGTTAAGGGCTTGTGTGTTATTTTTTAGAGGGAATTGGGGTCATCATCTATCGCTCATTGAGTTTTCCTATAATAATAGCCACCACTCTAGTATTGAGATGGCGCTGTTTTATGTATTGTATGAAAGGTGATGTAGGTCCATGGTTTTTTGGTTTGAAGTGGGTGAGATGACCTTATTAGCCCCTGATTTCATGCTTGATGCCTTAGATAAGGTAAAAGTCATTAGAGAAGGTTGAAGATGGATAAATGTCGTCGAAGGTCCTATTATGATACCGTGAGAAGGGATCTTGAGTTTAATATGGATGATTGGGTGTACTTGATGGTTTCACCTATGAACGACGTGTTTCTGTTTGGTAAGAAATGGAAATTAAGTCCTAGGTATGTACAACCTTATAGAATCTTGAGACATGTTGGCATGTTGCTTATAAGTTGGAATTTTCTTTGGAAAGGAC
The DNA here is from genome assembly GCF_947179165.1 of Solanum dulcamara. Lineage (NCBI taxonomy): Eukaryota > Viridiplantae > Streptophyta > Magnoliopsida > Solanales > Solanaceae > Solanum > Solanum dulcamara. The sequence continues at coordinate 33,089,068 of NC_077248.1, forward strand.
CATGGTTCATCTGGTATTCTATGTGTCTATGTTGAGTAAATGTGTAGGTGAAACTAGTTCCATTGTTCCTTTGGAAATAGTGAATGTTGAAGAAAACATGACCTATGAAGAGGTTCCGGTTGAAATTTTTGATAGGAAAGTCAAGAGATTGAGGAAAAAAGGAGTTGCATCTATTAAAGTCCTTTGAAGGAATCAACAAGTAGAAAGTGCTACATGGGAAGTGGTAGAAAATATGATGAAATGATTCCCTCAACCCGTTCATTCTACTCAAGCCTAAGGTATTAAGTTAGGACTTTATGTTTCAGTTTTCTAAAGTCATTATATGCATGCATATTCAAGAAGTTGAGTTTTAAAGTTATATCTTATGCTAAAGTTTAATGATGTCATGGTTGATACATTTCAAATATCATTGTATTCATGTTGGGTTGCTAGTCCTCATGCCATGTCCTTTTCTATTCTAATGATTTTTATTTGAGGATGAATGTTCCAAAGGGGAAGATATTATAAGACCCCAAAAATTGATAAAGTCCTAACCAAAGGATCAAAAGAGGAGATCTCAAAAAGTTGTAGAAACTAGCACTAGCAGTTGACCACGAAAGCCACCACGGACGTGGTTAGCACTACGGACCGTGGTAAGAAATCATGGTAAGGATTTAGAAATTCAGACTTGAAGAAAAGAAACCATGATGGAGGACCATGTAATGTGGTGAACACTACGGGCCTTGAAGTGTTCTGTTTTGTCCCCTCCACTAAGTCCCAGGAAAACTTCCCAAGGCAAAGGACATAAATGATCACCACAGATCGAGGAGACCTTCACGGACCTTGGTGTGTTGACATGGTTTTCACTCTACAAGTCTCCTGTAGGACCTGTACCACGTCCTCATTTCATGGGCCATGATGCTCTAGATGGATTGTTAAGGTATTCCGTAAAGAAACTTTAGGGACCTACCCTGACAACTTCCAAAAATATATTTTCAATTCAAACACCACGGGAACCCACCACGGGGTATGGTGAGCACCACGAACCGTGAAGGGTCCCCGTGAATCTAGTTCTAGCCTTATTTTAAAAGGGATATTTTTGTACTTTCCTTCATTTTTATTCAAACTGGAGTTGTTTTGAGGGACAAATTCACCTATCTAAAGACCCTAAACGTTCCACAACCCTCATTCTTCACATTTAGACTCAAGACACACAAATCTTCTCTTGTCAAACTCTCCCAAGATATCAATCCAAGCTAGGGTTTCATCTCAACGCATTTTCTAGACTCGTTTCCTTCTCAAGCTTTCATTAGGGATTCTTTTTCACCCAAGGTATGTTTGTTTCATCCATGGGTAATTTTACCCATTGAGCCCAAATGTTTTCTCAACTAATATTTTAAATTCTAAATTATGAAATCTTATGTGCTTTTACATGATGATTTGAAATGCCAAGTTTATGGCTTATTTTAAGTTTATTTACCGATTTTGATATATGTTGACTTCTAATTTCGTGAAAAGAATGATTATCTAGGTTATTATATAAAGAATTGGAAGTAGCTTCAAAGTGTGAATGGTGGGATTTTTTAAAATGATGTATTTCCATCAATCTCATCCATGCAAGTATTGCTTTTAATGTATTTGAAGGATATATGAAATGAACCCACCTAGTTTACTTATGTTGAGATGAAGTTGCATTGAAAGTTTGACTCCAAATGAAAGTTTATGAAGAAAATTCATTTGTTTAAGGGAGTCTTATGAAATAATTGAATGATGATGAAAGGGCTTCTTAACCAAACAAAGGATTCAATGTGAAAGGACAATTCTCAAATATTTGAATCAAATAAAATATCTTAATAAGCTATTCCACCAAATGATGATTTGATATCTAAAGTTAATTAATGCTTATGCTATAATGATATCTAACTGTTATTTTGTGTGATTGACCTATCACCGAATGTAGCATGTAAATAGGGACTCCACCTAAGGGGTTCTTGAGTAAAGTCTCATGTTGGATTAACTACATGGCAACATAGGAGCCCTTGTAGGCTAATTAGGTTAGTGGATCCATGTTAGCCATTAATGTTAAACTTAAAAGAATTATCAAAGTTGACGGTGTTCTATCCAGCAATTAGTCTTCCCATGCCAATGTAGGGGGGTTATATTGGATTCCATATAATAGCTCGCACGGTCTTAAATATCGGTTACAGCCATGTTCCCACAACATGAATATTTTAAGGTTTTATATGATGATTTCTTATGCATGCATTCTCTTATGCATATTTCTTATGAATGTCTTAATGCTCTTTATTGTATAGCATGCTCACATACTTAGTGCATTCAAACTACTAATGCATAGTTTTTCCTACATGATATCACCATACATAGACCGGAGTTGCTCAACACTCTCGTCCCCATGGATAAGTTCGGTCATTAAGGCTACTATTATTTTGGTGAGTTCCCATTTTATGGGAAAAACACTCCTATCTTTCTAGCTTTTGTTATGTGTAGACTATCGAGTTACTTTTTTTACTTTTGACTTATATATTGAGGGTGAGCTAGGAATATGTCTTAGCCCCCACCAAGTCTTTAAATTAGGCGGTATGGTTTGACAAAATATATGGTGTGTCTTGACTCTTATTATATATAGAATACCTTAGTCCTGTTGTCTCTTACATTTCCACCTATTTTTTATTATCATTACCAATGAAAAGATTAATGAATACCAAGAGACTTGGATGAGGTACCTCTGGGTGGTTTATTTGCCGTGTCAAGTCTAGGCTCTAGGCTTGGTTTGTGACAACTTTGTATCAGATCTCCAGGTATTGAAATGGTCCTCGGAGTCCAACAAACCATGTCAAATAGGGTCTTGTTCAATGTAATGAAGGGCTCCATAACTATGAATAGGAGACTATGAAACATTTATGAATGTTTTCACTTCTTTCAAACTCATGATGTTCCCTAGAGTGTACTAAGCCTTCCTCTAACTAACGAACCATTTTATGTTCTCTAGATAATGCCTCGAGAAAGATCATCTACAAGAGTAAGGGTTGATGATAAGGACCAACTCCTCTGGTTCCAAATACCCCAAATCATGAGGAAGGGCTAACCCATGTGGAATTTCAGAATATCATCACGTTGTTAGCTCAAGGCATATCCAACCAAGAAAACCAAGGTGCTTCACCTCCTAAAGTGCAAAATATAACTTTTAGGATTCAGGATTTCCAAAGGATTAATCCGCCTGAGTTTGATGGTTCTAAAATAGATGAGGCCCTATCGAGTTCATCGATTAGGTGTACTAGATTGTGTCTCTCATGGGTGTTCCTCTAAATGATAAGGCCTAACTAGTGGCAAACCAACTCAAAGGTGTGGCACGAGTTTGTTATGCACAATGGGTTGTTAAGAGGGATGAACAAATGGGACCAATAGGAGGGAAAGAGTTCAAGGGTGCCTTCCTAGACTGCTTTTTTCCATTAGAGCTAAGGGAGGCCAAAATACAAGAGTTCATCAACCTTCATCAAGAAAGTATGAGTATAAGGGAGTACACCCTCAAATTGACTAACTTGTCAAGGTATGCTTCCTTCATGGTCTCCGACCCCCGATCAAGGATGAGCAAGTTCATTTCCGGTGTCTCTTTCTTGGTGTCCAAAGAATGCAAAACATCCATATTGGTCAAAGAGATGGACATCTCCCAATTAATGAATATGCACAGGAAACTGAAGAAAAGAAGTTGTGGGAGAGGTCCAGAGGTTTTGAGAAGGCAAGAGTTGATGGTAGGGGGTTCAACCCTCAAACGTCCAGTTATGGTAACAATGATAAGGGCCAAGCCGGGCAAGAATTTGTGGGACAAATTTCTACTAATACTCCTCCTCCTATGTTCAACAAGGATAAGGGTGCTAACCCAATGGTCCCAAGAGAGAATATTAGTGCTCAAGCTTTCCCCACTTGCAAGAAGTATGAGAGGAATTATTAAGAAGAATGCTTACACAACTCTAATGCATGCTTCAAATATGGAAAACCACTTCATCATGCTCGGGATTATAGGGGTGGTGGTTTTAGGCCTTAAGGGCAAATTTCTGATGGTCAACAAGCTTAAAGAGGTGGCCAATGCAACAGTTGCTTCTATGCCTTGGATGGAGGTAAGAGGTTGATGAAGCACCAAATATCATTACTGGTATGTTAAAGGTCTTTTCTTTTGTTACTCCATTGTTAGATAATAGGTTTGATGTATTACCCGAAATATTAGTAGAGCCTTATTTTGTGTCTACCCCCGTTGGTGGGTCGGTTTTTGCCAAAAGGCTTTATAAGAGATATCGCATGGCTATCATACATAAAGTTGTTCCTTATGATCTCGTTGAGATTGACATGGTAGATTTTGATCTTATACTTAGGATGGATTGGTTGCATGCATCTTATGCATCCATAAATTGTAGGACTCATCGAATCAATTTTCAATTCCAAATGAATCTATTCTTGAATGAAAGGGTCATGATTTGGTGGTAAGGGTAAGTTCATATCTTGGATTAAGGACCAAATCCTGATTGTTAAGGGTTGCATTTACCACATTTTAAGGGTCATCGATGTCGAATCCGAAAGTCCTTCCATTTAGTCGATTCCTATAGTAAATGCATTTCTTGATGTCTTTCCCGTTGACCTCCCTAGTATCCCTCCTAAAAAGGAAGTTGATTTTGGTATCGATCTCCTTCTCGATACCTAAACTATCTTTGTTACGCCTTACTGAATGACCTCAGTGGAATTGAAGGAGTTAAAGAAATAATTAATGGACATATTAGAGAAAGGGTTCATAAGTCCAAGTACTTCACCATGGGGTGTTCCCATGTTATTTATGAGGAACAAGGATAGATCACTTTGGATGTGCATAGATTACTGCCAATTAAACAAGGTGTCCATTAAGAATAAGTACCCAATCCATAGAATAGATGATTTGTTTGATCAATTAAAAGGGGAAAGTTACTTCTTCAAGATCGATCTTCGGTCCGGCTCACCAACTAAGAATGAGGGAATGTGACATTCCTAAGACGGTATCGCGAACAAGGTATGATCACTTCTAGTTTATGGTGATGTCATTTGGGTTAATGAATGCACCGACGGTGTTTATTGACCTAATAAATAGGGTTTTCAAACCCTACATTGATACATTCTTCATGGTCTTCATTGATGAAATCTTGATCTACTGTTGGGTGAGGAAGAACATAAGAACAAGTTGAGGGTGCTTCAAACCTTGAGGGATATGTCATTTTTTTAAAAATTTAACAAGTACAAATTTTGGTTGAAAGAGATGGCTTTTCTTGGTCGCATACTGTCTGGTGATGGGATCAAGGTTGCTCCTAATAAAATGAAGGTGGTCGAGAATTGGCATAGACCATTATCTTCTTCAGACATTTGGAGTTTCTTGGATCTAGTTGCATATTATAGAAGGTTCATTGAAGGGTTCTCTTCCATCTCATCTACTTTGATGAAATTGACCCAAAAGAAATTGAAATTCATATGGATAATGAATGTGAAAAGAGTTTCCAAACTTTGAAAATCGACTTACCTTTGGTCCTATTGTTACTCTAACGAAAGGATTAGAACAATTTATAGTTTATTGTGATGATTTGAAGATTGGTTTGGGTTGTGTCTTGATGCAAAATGGATTCTTCTAGGCAATTAAAAGTGCATGAACATAACTATCCTACCCATGGTATTGAGTTAGCACCTATTTTCTTTGATCTAAATATTTGGTGACGTTACCTCTATGGGGTGCATGTGGATGTGTATGCCAATCATAAAAGTCTCCAATATCTTTTCACCCAAAAGGACCTCAATTTAAGACAAAGAAGATGGAAAAAGCTCCTCAAGTACTATGACATGAATTTGCATTATCATCTGGGTAAAGCCAACGTGGTTTCTCATGCACTTAGTAGAGGGTCCATGGGGAGTGTGGCTCATATGGATAAAGAGAAGAGAGAGTTGGTGAAAGGTGTTCACCGGCTGGCTAGATTAGGGCTGAAGTCGAGTGATACCAATGATTGTGGTATGGTTGTTCATAATGGATCCAAATCCTCTTTGGTGGATGATGTTAAGTCAAAACAAGACTTTGACCCAACATTTGTGGATTTAAAGAAGTCGATGAAGAATAAGAACTTAGAGGTCATTTCAAAAAGGGGAGATAGGGTATTACTAACGTCAGTTATATGTGCCAAATGAGGGTGGACTAAGGAGTTTAATTTTGAAGTAGGCTCATAATTCTTCATACTATATTCATCACGGTTCGACAAAAATGTACTAATACATAAAGAAGCTTTATTAGTAGGGTGGCATGAAAAAGGACATAACAAAGTTTGTGTCTGAATGTCTGAATTGCCAACAAGTGAAGGTCGAACATCAAATGTGGGAGGTCTAGCACAAGATATTGAATTACCTGCTTGGAAGTGGTAATATGTGATATGGATTTTGTAGTGGGTTTGGCTTATACTCGGAAAGGTCATGATTTGATTTGGTTAATTATTGATAGAATGACTAAGTCGGCTTACTTTCTATCGATGATGACGATTATGCTAAGTTGTATATTCGAGAGTTGGTAAGGTTGCATTTCATGCCATTGTCAATTATTTTGTATCATATTACCCAATTAACTTCTCACATTTGGAAATTATTTCAATGGGGCCTCGGTACTAAAGTACAGTTAAGCAGTGCATTCTATTTTCAAACCGATAGGCAAAATGAAAGGAAAATTCAAACTCTAGAGTATATGATAAGGGCTTGTGTGTTAGAGGTCAAAGGGAATTGGGATGATCATCTATCACTCATTTAGTTTGCCTATAATAATAGCTACCACTAAAGTATTGAGATGGCACCCTTTGAGGCCTTATATGGGAGGCGATGGAGGTCCCCTGTTGGTTGGTTCGAAGAGGGTGAGATGACCTTGTTGGGCCCCGATTTAGTGCTTGATGTCTTAGAAAAGGTGAGAGTCATTAGAGAAAGGTTTAAGACAGCTCAAAGTTGTCAAAGGTCTTATTTCAATACTAGGAGAAGGGATCTTGATTTTAATGTGGACGATTTGGTGTACTTGATGGTTTAACCCTTGAAAGATGTGGTTCAGTTTGGTAAGAGGTTATAGAATCTTGAGACGTGCTGGCAAGGTTGCTTATGAGTTGGAATTGCCTTTATAAATGTCCATGGTTCATGCAGTGTTCCATATGTGTATGTTGAGAAAATGTGTGGGTGATCCTAGTTCCATTGTGCCTTTGGAAATAGAGAATGTTGAAGAAAACCTGACCTATGAAGAGGTTCCTGTTGAAAGTTTGGAAGGACAAGTCAAGAGATTAAGAAACAAAGAAGTTGCATATGTTAAAGTCCTTTGGAGGAATTAACAAGTCAAAAATGCTACATAGGAAGCAGAGGCGGATATGATGAAATAATATCCGTATCACTTTCAATATACTCAAGCCTAAAGTATTAAGAGCCCGTTTGGATTAGCTTATAAGCTACTTATAAGTTGTTTTCAGCTTTTTTGACGGTTTGGCTGGTCAACTTAAAGTAATTTTATGCTTAAAATAAGCCCAAAAAATAATTAGATTTATTTGACTTAGCTTATCTAAAATAACTTATAAGCCAAAAAAATAAGTTGGGTTACCCCAACTTTTTTTTTTGCATAAAATAAGAAGTTTTCAGTTTATAAGCAGCTTAAGAAAAGCTTATCCAAATAGGCTCTAAATTATTCTTGCTCAACTGTTTAAGACTCTTATGTTTAAGTTTTCTAAAGTCTTCATATGTATGAATGTTCATGTAGTTGAGTTTTAAAGTTATGTTTTATGCTAAAGTTTAAATATCTCATGGTTGATGCATTTCTAGTGTCATTATAGTCATGTTGGGCTGGTAGTCCTCATGCCATGTCCTTTTTATCCCAATGATTCTCATTTGAGGAAAAATATTCCCAAGGGGGAGATATTATATGACCCCAGAAATTTGAAAAGTCATAAACCAAATATCAAAGGAGGAGATCTCAAAAAGTTGCAGAAACTGGCACAAGAGCTGACCACAGAAGCCATCATGGGTGGTGGTTAGCACCACGAACCATGGTGAGCAACCATGGTAAAGATTCATAGAGTCATACTTGCCGAGAAGGAACCACGATGGAGGACCACAGACTGTGGTGAACACCACTAGCCTTGATGTCTTCCGGGGTGACCCCTCCACTAAGCCCCAAGAAAAATTCCAATGGTAAGGGCCACAGACAACCACCATAGATCGTGGAGCCTTTCATGGCCCGTGGTGTGTTTATGTGGTAGTCACTCTTCACATCCCCTGCAGGACCTACACCACATCCGCGTTCGAGGGACATGATGCTTTAAATAGACCATTAAGGTCTTCCATGAAGAAAATTCATAGACCTACCCTGCAGACTCCTAAAAATATCTTCTAAAGTCAAACACCATGGGAAACAACCACAGACCGCGAAGGGTCCCCATGAAGCCAATTTTGGCTAGATTTTTCAGGGGACATTTCGGACTTTTCTATCTTTTTAATTCACCGTATAGTCATTTTAAAGTCCAAATTCACCCATCTAAAGACCCTAGACCCTCCAAAACCCCAATTCTTCACATATAGACTCAAGACACACAAATCCTCTCTTGTCAAACTCTCCCAAGAGTTTCAAGCCAAGCTAGGGTTTCATCTCAAGGCATCCTCAAGTCTCCTTTCCTTCTCAAGGTTTCATTTGGGATTCTATTTTCCCCAAGGTATGTGGGTTTCATCCATGGGGTTTTCTACCCATGGTGCCCAAATGTTTTTTCTTAATATAGTATTTTAAATGCTAAATGATGAAATCATATGGGCTTTTACATGATGAATCTAAATTCCTAGATTATGGCTTATTTGAAGTTTATTTACCTATTTTGATATGTATTGAATTCTAATTTCATAAAAAGATGATTTTATACAGGTTCTTATATGAAGACTTGAAAGTACCTTTAAAGTGTAAAGGGTGGGTTGTTGACATGGTTTCAATAAATGTATTTTTCGTCACTCTCAAGCATGCAAGTATTGCTTTAAATGTAGTTCTTTAACTATATTTGAAGGATATATGAAATGAACCTACCTGGTTTCCTTATGTTTAAATGAAGTTGCATGGAAAGCTTGACTCCAAATGAATGTTTATGAAGCAAATATTTATTCTTAAGAGAATCTTAGTAATAATTGAATAATGATTAAAGGGCTTCTTAGCAAAAGAAAGGATTCAATTTGAAAGGACAATTCTAACATATTTGAATAAAATAAAATATTTTAATGAGCTATTCCACCGAATGATGATTTGATGTCTAAAGTTATACAAATGCTTATGCTATTATGATATCTAAATGTTATTTAGTGGGATTGACCTAGCACCAAATGTAGCATATAGATGGGGACTCGACCTAAGGTGTCCTTAAGTAATGTCTAATGTTGCATTAACTATGTGGCAACATAGGAGCCCTTAAAGTTAAAGTTAAAGAAATGATTAAAGTGTTACACCCCATACTTTTGTACCTTAAAACGCTTCTTAGGCTTCTTAAGTTTCTAGAAAGTCTCTTAAGTTTCTTAGAAGTCATCATGTGAGTCGAATAATCAATAACTCTATCAAATAATCCTATGGAAAGGAGAAGAAGATACTCCATAAGGGAGAAGATTAGAAATAGGGTTATAAGAATCAAGAAGAAGTTGGAGGTTAAGTAGTGAGTCGTAAAACTCGACTTACTTGTGAAAGATATTACTTGGGATATTTTGCATACTAATCTACTTGAGTACACGTCGAGCTTAAGTAGCAAGGAATACATAGGCTCTTGAAGTGAGACGAGATTACGAGCTCACGAAAGAGAAATAAGGAAATGACGTGCTTATTTGAAGCAAGTAGGTGAACCACCTACTTGGAAAAGAAGGTGACAAACCTACTTAGGGTCAAGTAGGTGATGCAACAACTTAGGTGGACCCCACGCTGCCACATGGCGGTTTTGGATTGGATGCATGATTGAGGTGGCGCCCTAAGCGGGTGCCACATGTCACTCCTAGGGGATACCACATGTACCACTCTAAGGGAGTGTATAAATATATGTAAATATGACTATTCTTTCATTTAGACTTCATCGTTCAACTTGGAAAAAGAAAAGAAAAATGTAGAGAGGGAGAGAGCTACGGCAGCCATGGCTTTGGCCAATTTGAGGTACGCTTTCCAATTTAATTTCTTGAATTAATTATTTAAGGTATTCCATGGCTAAATAAAGGGTTTTAATAGAATAAAATTACTATTTAGGGCAGCAAAGAAGGGAAACAAACATTCCGCAACTTTCAGCATATAAAGAAGTTTCCGAAGTTAATTTTCAGCAAGTTTGGGAAGCCATTTGTTAAGGTATGGATTTTTTATCTTCTCCCACGTTTTGTTAAGGGTTTTAAAATTATATTAAGGTTTTAATAATGTAAAGTTATTGTTTGGAGAAGCACAACACGGATATCAAACAGCCACAACATTTCAGCCACAATTAAGGAATTTCTGAGGCGAGTTTTGGCAAGCTTTGGCCAATTTTGGGTAAGGTAATACCTCTCATTTCAATTTTGCGTTTATGGTATTGTTATGAAGTGTATTATATATTGTTTAAGATGCTGTAAATGTAAAAATAAATAGATATGCTTGACGTTAGAGATAACCTAATTTGAAGTCGCTATAGTTAAATTGTAGTCGAAATAAGGTGTTGTGCATGTGAGGTATTGCTGCAGGTGTGTGGTGTTGTGTTGAAGGGACTAAAATTATTCTAAAAGGGGTGTGGTAGCTTCTTTTTGCATCCACCCAACACTCTGTTTCATATAGTTAAAGGTTTTGCAAAATGGAAACTAGAAACCCTAATTTGGTATCGTGGTTTCGAGCGGGTCATTTGCAGTTTGTGTTGTATTATGTTGGTATGACCTGCTTATACATGTGCTTCAGTTTGTTTTTATTGGTTGGCTGTAGTTATTAGGAGTGTAATTAGAAATTCAGATTGGGCATATTATAGTGGCGATGCTTCCCGATTTCCGTTAACTCCTTAACTAGTTAAGGAACTAGTCGAGAAGACGAGCGAGGGGTTGAGTTCTATTAATACTCATATGTAAACTAAGATGCTAGATATATAAGGGTTGTTGATACTTGCATTACTTTTATTTTACCTAGGTTCAAGAAACGACGAGACAAATGGGATAAAGAGTAACTCGTAAGAGGTATGTAAAGCATGTCTCTCTTTTCTTTTGGGCATATCTTAGATTTAAGTGGAAAATGATATGTGTATGAATCCTGGGGTAATTCTATTCATGAGCTCTGAACATGATTGATGATTCATAATTCGTGTTCACTGTTGAATGTTAAGACTCTTAAAGTAGTTAAGCTTCTATTCCTCAAGTCTTCTATATGCTAAAAAGTAGTATATGTAAAGTTATTCTTCCTCTCTTTTGGCATGACTTAGATGTAAGTATTATGTATATGAAGTTTGAAGTTATTCCACTCTTAAAACTCTGAGTGTGAGTTAAGTCTCTTGTTCACTTCCTACTGATTAGAACTCCTATAACAAGTTGAGTCATTACTTTTCAAGTCTTACATGTGATAGGAAGTGGTACATGTAAATCATGTCTTTTCCTACTTCTAGGAAAACTAGAATATAGGTACTATAGAACATGGATTTGGATATAGCCCCATTTATAGATTCTGGATGTAACTCATTACTTGTACCCATTTTTGAATGATAAGGGCTTTGAAGTAGTTGAACTACGACCCTTGAGCCTCCTATAGGTTGAATAGTGTTCGGATGTGTAAGCTCCTATACCTAGGGGCTCTTGAACATGCTTTATGGTGATATCTAAGTGATGTTTGATATGTTATAGAGTTTTACGTGCACATATATGCATTATGATATATATGGATCGGGCAGAACGTACCTCAGCATATCTAGCTATGTAAGGATCGGGCCGTACATTCCATGACATATTGCGTTGTTTACCGATCGGGCCATTGTACCTCAGAATTATTATATGACATACGGATCAGGCCATCGTTCCTCGGTATTTTATATAATATACGGATCGGGCTGTCGTTCTTTGGCATTGTTAAATGATATACGGATCGGGCCGTTATTCCTCGGTATTATTATATGATGTACGGATTGGGATGTCGTTCATCTATATTATTATAAGATATGTGGATCGGGCCATCGTTCCTCAGCGTGTACTTTATATATACATGGATCGAGTTGTACATTCCACAACGCTAATGGTATATATTTTCTTATGATGACAAAATGATGTAGTTATTACGCAAATCCTCGAATGGGATAGATACAGTAAGTGATTATAGCATGTATGCCTTTTTTTATATAAAATGTAGGTATGGTAGATGGCTAAATGTTATACTTTCCCTCTGCATCCCTATTTCAACAATTGTCTCAGTTATGATGTTTTATGCTTTGTATACTCAGTATATATATCATAATGACCCTCCTTTTACTCGGGGGGCTGTATTTCATACTCGCAGGTACAGATGTTCATTTTGGAGATCTGCCAGCATAGGATTTCCACTCAGTGATATTGAAAGTGGTCCACTATTCTGGAGCCTAACTTTTGATACTGGTCATTTGATATATATATATGTTTATATATTCAGGAGTACGATGGGGGCCCTGTTCCACCATATGTTACCATTACTATTCTTAGAGGTCTGTAGACATGTGTATATGGATAATGTGTGAGTTTTGTGCGATTATGTTATATGATGAGTTGTAAATGTTATTATGCTATAGCAGCCTTGTCGGCTTGCACGCCCTTTCATGAGAAGATACAAATAAAAGAGGCTACAGGTATATGAAAATGCTATGACCCACTAGAGTTCTTATGTATAGTTTGTATATTGATTATTACATCTAATAATTAAGTATATGAAGGTCCCGGTAAGACCCTAGTTGTGTCCTATGGGGTTGGGTCATGACATATAGTTTATGGAGTTCTACTCGGAAAGTAGACTCCTCGTGCCAATGTAGTGGGTTATGTTGGATTCCATGTAATAGTTCGCATGGTCTTAAATGTCGGTTACAGTCATCTTCCTAGAAAATGAATATTTTAAGGTTTTATATGATGATTTCTCATGCATACATTTGCTTATGTATATTTCTTATAAATGTCTTACTGCTCTTCATTGTATAGACTGCTCACATACTTAGTACATTCAAAGTACTAATGCATATTTTTTCCTACATGATATCACTATTTAGGGACCATTGCTCCACAATCTCCTCCCCGTGGCTAAGTTCGGTCTTTGAAGGCTTCTACTATTTTGGTGAGTTCCCATATTTTTGGAACAACACTATAATCTTTCTAGCTTGTGTTATGTATGGACTATCGAGTTACTCTTGGTACTTTTGACTTATATCTTGAGGGTGAGCTAGGGACATGTCTTAGCCCCTGCCAAGTCTTTAAAGTAAAAGGTATGGTTGGAAAAAATGTATGATGTTCAAATGACTTGACTCTTATTCTATGTAGAATCCCTTTTTTCCATTTTCCCTTGCATTTCCACTTGTTTTTTTATTATCATTACCAATGAAAAGCTTAAGAAATGCTAAGAGGCTTGGATGAGGTACCTCTGGGTGTGTCATTTACCATATCACGTTTAGGCCCTATGCTTGGGTTGTGACAAATACCATAAAAAAAATTGGTAAATACATCCGAATAATCATTAACAACCAACATTGACTCAAGAGTAGGAGCTTCAGAATTTGTATCCCTAATTCATACTAGATGATAAATGCAATATTTAAAAATCACTTTTTGAGCTTTAATACATGAGATGAATTGACCTTTTAATACAGAATAACTACCTTTCCATACAAGTATTGGCTCACTAGGAAACTTGAACTTAACCACACGGATTTTACAACATATAGAAGCATAACATGCATGAAGCCAATTCATTTCAAGAATAATATCTAAATCGTTCGTATCATCCTCTAAAAGATCAACTAATGTGATTTTATAAAAAACTGAGACTGGACAATTTTTATAGACTCTTTTAGCCAATACTAAATTACCAATAGAGGTATAGATAGAAAAATGCTCAAACATAATGTCGACACTAACAACAAATTTCATAGCTAGAGGAGGAGTAACAAATGATAGAGTAGAACCTAGATCTAACAAGCATAAACATAAAACTCTAAGACTTTCAATATATCAGTCACAACATTGGGCAAATCCTCTTATTTCTAAGGAGCCTGTAAGATTTAAAACCTATTTTGGCACTGACCAACACCTGAAGTAGTACCACGTTGAGCTGATTGACCTATAGTAGTCTGAGTCAGTGTCGTGGGTGGACTACCTCCACCTCTAGCAACACTGAAACAACAATCCTTCACATGGTTACCCATATTACCACAACCAAACCAAGCACTCGAACCTGCCAAACATTCTCCTAGATGCTTCTTCCTATACTTATTGCAATGAGGAATGGGTTGACCACTAGAAGCTCCTCCTTGAGGAATAGGTTTAGACACCTTATCCTTGTTGAACTTTTTCTGGAGTATTTAAAAAAAAATCTGGAGTACTTTTGGCTAAATTGAGAACAGCCACCATTGCCTAACTTACCATGAGAGTATTCACCACTATCAGTTAGAGCCCTCTTGGACTCCCTTCTAGATCTCTCATTAAACCTCTAGTTTCTATATTCTCGACAAGTTTTATAAGCCTTGTTATGTCCATTTCTTTTATTAGCATGGAGGTTGTACATTACTTGACCAGCATGTCTAATAAACCCAAAACAAACTTCCTCATGCAAGCTCTTGGACCGGCAACCATGAAAGGAGCATATTTTGACAACTAGTGAACTTGAGGGCATACTTCCCCTATAACACCCCAATTTTCTTTTTATGGTTTTTTTAAAGGATTGCCAGGTTATCCACATTATCTATGAAGTTCTATGTAAGCTATTGGTTGTGATATCTTACATAACAAAGCTATTTGAGTACACGTTGAGCTTAAGTAGCGAAGACTTTATAGGTTCTTAAGGTGAAACAAGATTTCGAAGCTTCAAAAATATGCAAGTGGGGGATGCACCTACTTGAAGTAGGTGAAAAGTAGGTGATGCACCTACTTGAAGTAGGTGACAAGTAGGTGATGCATCTACTTGGGGTAAGTAGGTGACACATCTACTTAAGGTGAACCCCACCCTGCCACGTGACAGCCTAGGGTTAGAGGTATGGCGTGAGGTGGCACTCTTAAGGTCTGGACACATATCACCCTTAGGGGATGACACATTTTACCCCTATAAGAAAGGGTATACATGCATATAGTAATGACTAATAATTCAATAAGTCATCTTTCCTTGGAGAAACTTAGAAAGACTTGAGAGAAATATTAGGAGAAAGAGAGTTACGAGTTTGGCCAACTAAGGTAAGACCTCCAATTTTGTTTCATTAATTAATTGTCTAAGGTATTGTTTAGTTAAGTAGTGGTGTTTAACAATGTAAAATTTATAATTGGGTCAGCGAGGAGGTTCTTGTTCTTAGTAGCAAACTCATTTTTGGATATGACTGTCGTTAGTAATATTTGTATAACTCCTTGTGTAAAGCTTTGTTTCAAGTGATTCAAGAAGTTTTGGAAAGCTATTTCATAGGTATATAACTTTCATTTAGTCTAGAAAACTCATTTTTTCTTTTAGATGCTCTAAAAGGGTGATAAAGTATAGAGGAGGTGCTGCCCAAATTTTATTTTGGAAATCCTACATGGACAGCTGTTGGTATTTTGGACATATATTTTTGTACATAATTGTTGTAGGGGTGATTAAAAATTTTATGCGACCCTAAAAATATGTCTATAACTTTCATTGGCCACAAATCCTATTTCCCTCATTTACCCCTTTGAAACTGAGAAACAATACAAGACAGTAGGCTGTCCAAAATTCTAATTTGAATAGTTAGGGCTGATTTTTATTAATTTCATGTTTAGTTTCGATATGATGAGACTCTTAAACTTAAGTATATATTTGATTGTGTATTTAAGGTGTATATGTGCTTATACAAGCTAAGAGGAACTATTTGATAAAGTGGATTTTGGTTGGTCTATGGCGGAGAGAAATTGAGCTTCTCGAGTTGTGGTAGAACCTGTTAAATGCTAAAATGCCAAGGTTCATGTATAAACTTGCACTTGGAATATTTTATTTTTTAAAATTTAAAGTATCTTGATGGGTTGTTTCTTTACTTGTTGTCTTCTATTATGTTATGATTATTATCTCAAGTATTGTAAAACTTTCGCTAAACCTTCCACTTATACGAATTGCTTGATCATTTTGCATTCTTGATAGAACTTTATCCATTTTATTATGGTGACTTGTCATCGATATTGGCATGATTCTCGATTCGGGTCTTTTCCATCTTGACTTTGGATTTACATTTTGTCTTGACGATCGGATTTTTGTCTATTTTCGAGTACTAGTTGAAAGCCACTTCCAATATAGTTCTTGGTTCTCTTGATATTGGGTGACGACCTTTCTTGATATGGGCTTCGGTTCTTCTTAATGTCGGGGCTTCGGTCCGTTTTGATATTGATTATGCTTAGTGTGAAGGCATGATGTACCTATTGGGCGAAATTGACTATTTGGGAACTCTTTCGAATTGAATTATAAGTTTCTTGATACTTGAGCCTTCGAATATTCATATTGATTTTGAAACTCTTCAAGGTTTGTATTCGATACTTTGATATACTTGTTCACTTGGGCTTAATTTTACCTTATTGAGCCACCTGCGATGAACAAGGGAATTGAAGAATTTAATGGCTCCAAGCCCAAAGCTTTTACACTACTAAGCTTTATGCTTAGCGATAGTTGTTTTCTATCGTAGGTAATGTGCAGGACAAGATGTGAAGATGGACATTTAGAGTAGACTTTTGGAGCCCTTATGAAGATCACATCTGCATATGCATCTAGTTTTATAAATATTTTGGGGACTTGTACAGGATACATATAGCACTTATGCATGAAATTTTGGAGGCTTGTAAAAATAAAACTATATGCTTGTAACTTGAAAAGGGTGAGTAGTTTTGCTATTTTTGACTGTGCTTTTAACTCAAGTCATGCGTGTATTGCATTTATATGTTGGCTTGTCATTTTGCACAAAGAAAGATAAAAGTTTTGTAATAACTACTGGTTCGAGTTTTGTGTATTTTATGGACCCGCAATGGTGTTGACTATTTGTCATTTTAAAAAAAAAACTACCTTTTGTCTCGTAAGTTGAATCCTTCCAAAGGGGGTGCTACACCCTCACACTCCTTCTTTCTTGCCTTATGTTGATGAATTATTGCACCTTATGTTCCCCCAACTCCAATGGAAACAATTGTTCAAGGAAGGCACCTTTGAACTCTTACCAATTAACAGGATGCATATCTATATCCCTCTTACTTCTATATTGATCAAACCACACTTGCCACCCTATTAAGTTAATATGATGCAAAGTCCGGCTTCTCTACTGGACCAATGGCCATGATATCCACAATCTTAGAAGAAAGTCTAAAATATTATAATATGAATAAAACTTATGTGCTTGATAGAATGAGGACTCACCAACTTCTTGTGAAATCTAGGGCAATCACTAGCCGTGAATAGAATGATCGCGAGTGTCATCCATCCCTACATAATGAGACAATATAGGCAAAATATACATTAGTACGTCTAAATATACTAAGTATGTAAGGTATGAATAAGCAAGTAAAGAAATGCAACCAATATTCCATAAGATGCATGACCAATCATAATGAATATGAGTAAAGCTTAAAAGCAATTTGGAATATAAGAAACTCTTAGTCAATGTATATCATAGAAACTTTATCGTAAACTCATAACTTTACATCTCATAACTTAACTCCAACTTGTGTGGGATAGGACCATTAACTGATATCTAAGACCATGCGAGCTATGATATGGAATCTAATGGATCCTGCAGCAAGACAGGCCGATGAATCCTACATCAAAATAGGGGAGCTAACTTGGCAGGGCATACTCTAAAAGTAACTATTCAACTGGGCTATGTGGATCCATTAGTTAGTCCATAAAGGCAACCTACGTGGGCAACATAGTTTGGAACTTTAGGTTGCTACTAGGATTCATTTGGATAACCAACTGCATTGTTGAACCAAACTCCACCTAGTAGCTCTCTCGATGATTAGTCAATATCCCAACGGAAACTCAGAAACATGATCACAACATAATAAGGAACGATAGTAACTACCTATCAATCAATTTTTAAAACATATTAGGAATAGATCATCTAACTTGATGTTTCATAATAATGCATAACTTTGGTGAGAATTGTCCTTATCACCATCTTAAATATGGTTGTATGAGAATTGAACTTATCACACTATAATAAAATTTTTGATCTTAACTTTGATCATCATCATAGCTTCAAATTTAAAATCATATTCTCAACTTTATATCATTGAAAATATTCATTGTAAATCATTTAACTCATGATAAACTCATAAACTCCTCTTTAACTCATAATCATAACTTGAAAATAGCTTTATGCATGGGCGTCTATAACTCAATGTAAAATCATGCAATTCATATGAGAAAATGCATATAGTGATCATTGATAACATCTAAAAATGGAATTAAATTAGCTCAACGTAATTCATTAAAAATAGGGTTCATAATTACTTAAAATTGAATGAAAGCTTGAGAAATCCTTGGGACTTCATGTGTGACGAGAAATAACGAATCAATCCCCACATACCTTGATTGACTTTTTTATGAATTGAAAAAGAATCTTGAAGAAATTTGAAAACCCTAGCTTGAATTTAAAGAGAAACCTTGACAAACCTTGTTCTTGCCTTAGTAAATTTTTTGGGAGAATGAATTGAAAAGGAAGGAAATTTGAAGAATTGAATATTTATAGACTTTGAACTTGGCTATAAAAGTATTTAGGTTCATTGAACTGAACCTTGTAAAACAAAAAATTACCCCTTATTAAAATTTGGATTTTGAACCTATGAACCAACTCCTATCAGTCGTCGAAGTGATGACAGGTCGTCTAAATGATTTGCCTTGCAGGTTTTAAGAAAGGACTAAAAATCAAGTTTCTGATATTTGGGAATAGGTCAAGTTTATGACCCATCAACTTGAAAGTGAGTTGTTCTTGAGGCTTGTCCTACAGCTCCCAAAACCTGCAAATTTTAGGGTCTCTGAATGTCATGACCCAAGCCTAGGGCCTAGACGTGACAAGGAGAATGAGGAACCCAAAAGTACATCAAACAAGCCTCTTAGAATTCATTTAGCCTTTCATAGGTAATGAAAATAAATAAATAAGTGAAAATCATAATAGTATATATTCAACTTACATATGTCTAACAATACCTCTAACTTTTAGATTTAACGAGGCTAAGACAAGTCCCTGGCTCACCCTCAATCATAATAGAAAGAAATGTCATAGTAAATGTCTAATGATCTCAACATATCATAAGCTCGAAAAATAAAGCAGTTTGTTTCCTGGAACATGGGAACTCACCAAAAGTAGTCTTCAAAAAAATTCTCAACTAGCCACATGGAGGAGAACAAGGAGGCACGCTGGTCCCTACATCATGATATCACGTAGGTAAAAGAGTATGCATTAGTAATTGGAATTTAGTAAGTATGTAAGCATGCATGAACATTGAGGAAATATTAAAACATTTATGTAATATGAAACATAATGCAATGCATTCATAATCAATCACATATATATCATTTAAAATATTCATTTATGGAAAGATGACGATAACCGACATTGAAGACCATGCGATCTATTACATGGAATCCAACATAACCCTCTATATTGGCCGAGGAGACTACTTTCCAGGTAGAACTCCATCAACTTCATTCATTTCTTTCACTTTAACTTTAAGGGCTTTTATGGATCCATTAGCCTAAGCCTACAAGGGCTCCTATGTTGGCACATAGTTAATGAGACAAGGGGTTTCTACTTTGATTACCTTATCGAATCCCACCTCAATGCCTCATTCGGTGCTAAGTTAATCCCACAAAATACTTTAATACCTCAAAATAGTCATAGTATATAGCTTGAGAATTCAAAATATCACATTCGGTGGAATAGCTCATTAAAAGCTTTAGTGATTCAAATATGCAAGAATTGTCCTTATAGCATAAAGAATCCATCATTCATAGCATTTCATCATTTTTTTATTTCATAAACTCTCTTTTGATCATAGACATGATATTTTGGTTTACTCTTGGAATGAGGGGGAGCATGCCAATCACTTGAGGGTTGTGTTACAAACTTTAAGGAACAAGCAACTCTTTTCCAAGTTTAGTAAGTGCTAGTTTTGGGTAAGGGAAGTTTTATTTCTTGGTCATGTGGTGTCTGGTGATGGAATTAAGGTTGATCCAAAGAAACAGAGGCGGTGAAGAATTGGCCAAGACCATTATCTCCTTCAAATATTAGGAGCTTCTTGGGTTTAGAGGGATACTATAGAAGGTTTGTGGAAGGTTTCTCATCAATATCTTCTCCTTTAACTAAGTTGACCCAAAAGAAATTGAAATTCCAATGGTTGGAAGCTTATGAGAAGAGTTTCCAAGAGTTGAAAGATCGCCTTACTACTGCTCCTATTTTTACTCTACCCGAAGGGTCGATAGTTTTCCTATGTATTGTGAGGCCTAAAGGATAGGACTTGTTTGTCTTTTTATGCGACATAGTAAGGTTATGGCCTATGCTGCTAGGAAATTAAGGTGCATGAAAAAAACTATCCAACTCATGACTTAGAACTAGCAGTGGTGGTGGTTTCTTTGAATATTCGGAGACACTATATTTATAGTGTTCATGTGGATTTGTTTACCAATCATAAGATCTTGCAATATATGTTTATGCCAAAGGAATTGAACATTCAAAAAAAGAGATAGCTTGAGTTGTTGAAGTACTACGATATGAGTGCATTGTACCATTTGGGTAAAGCCAATGTGGTTGCCGACGCACTTAATAGATTTTCCATACATAGTGTTGTGCATGTTGAAGAAGGTAAAAAAGAGTTGGTTAGGGATGTGCATAAATTTTCCCATTTAGGTGTTCTCTTTTTTAATTACAATGATGAAGGCATCCTTGTTTAAAATGGTTTGCAATCGTCTCTTGTGGTGGATGTTAAAGCTAAACAAGATAATGATCCAGTGTTGCTTAAATTGAAGAAGTTGGTTGCCAAAAATACCATTGAGGCTTTCTCCCAAGGGTGAGATGGTGTGCTTCGTTATCAAGGTTGGTTTTGTGTACTCAATATTGATGGTCTAAGGGAATTGATATTAGATGATGCCCATAGTTCTCTGTATTCGATTTATCTGAGATCCACCAAGATGTATCGTGATTTGAGGGAAGAGTATTTTAACACCCCAGAAGTCGAAAAGTTAGAGCCAAGGAGAAACTTTCAAAAATAATGACTGGACCCAAGTTTATGATCGTCTCTATGAGCCTTAGAGGTTTCTATGAACCATAAAAACAAGTCATAGAGGAAGTCTTGGTAGTTGATTATGTTAAACCTCAGAGGAAGGTCCTATGGCCCAGGTTGATGACCCGTAAACTCCTAGACAGCCTGTAGACACAAAATGTAGACAAACTTCAGAGGGTAAGTTTTAGAAGTACCTCAAGGTGAAGTCTATGATTTGATAGGATGGTCCATAGAAGTTGTTATATATCCTAGGAAGAACTCGTAACTAAACATCAGAGGTTCTCAAAGTTAGAGGTTTCGAGACCTACAGAACTGACCAAGACTAAGACTTGTAGACAAGTTGACAGATCATAATAACAACCCATTTCAAAACTTCAGAGACCTGATTTCCAGGCCTTTTCTAAATCCTGCAGAACGAGTAATTTTGATGACTCATCATTCCTTCGACAACTCGTAGAAAGTTATCCGTAGGGTCAAATATCAAATTTAATAAAGGTTATTTATGTAATTTTGTAATATTTGGTTAATGAACCTAGACACAATTAGGGCCAAGTTCAACCCTATAATCACACAATTCTTTAAAATTCCCTCATTTAAAAGTAATTCTCCAAAAATTTCACTAAGGTAAGGATAAAGTATCTCAAGGTTTCTTCTTCAAGCTAAAAGAAAGAGTTTTCAGATTTCACCTAGGTTTCTTCTATATTCTTAATGAATTTAATCAATGCATGTGGAAGTTTATCCATTGATCACTTTCACCCACGGAGTCCCAAAATTTCCTCCAAGTTTTCTTAAATTTTCAATTGATTATACATCCGAGTTTTGATGAATTGTATTGGGCTAATTTAATTCCATTTGTAGATGTTACCAATGATAATTATATGGATGTTTTCATATGGATTGCATGATTTTGAGATGAATTGTGAATGCCCATGCATAAGACTATTTTCAAGTTCAGATTATGAATGTTAAAGATGATTCTATGAGTTGATCATGAGTTCAATGATTTTAAATGAAAGTTTCTATAATTTAAAGTTGAGATTATGATTTTATGATGAAAGTTATGATAATGATCAAAATTAAGATCAAAGATATTATTTTGGTGTGATGAGTATAATTCTAACACAATCATGTTAATAATAGTGATAAGGATAATTTTCACTACAGTTATGGATTCTTATGAATCACTAAGATAATGAGCTATTCCTAATATTCTTTAAATATGGATTTATAGACAATTACTATCTTTCCCTATCATGTTATTATCATGTTTTATGAAGTTTCCATTGTGATATTGACTAACCACTAAGAGGGATTCAAGGTGGGTTTTGGTTTGGTAACCTAGTTAGTTACCCAAGGAAATTCTAATAGTAACCTAAAGTCCCATACTACATTACGCGAGTAGGATTTCCTTCATGGCCTAGCTAGCGGATCCACATATAGAACAGTTGAGTTAAGTTGAGATGACTAACATGACGGAGTATACCCTAGCAAGGTAGTCTCCCCATTCTCAATGTGGGGATCATCAGATTTTATGTAATAGCCCACATGGTCTTAGATGTGGGTTAGATGTCTTGTCCCACACAATTTAAATGTCAAGTTATGATTTTTTGATGAAGTTTTATGATATGCATTGACCATGAGTTTTGTAAGTTTTAAAATGCTTTTAAACTCTATTCACGTTTATTATGATTGGTCATGCATCTTATGGCATATTATTCGTGTTCGTATTAAATATTCCTGAATACCTCACATACTTAGTACATTCAAACATACTAATGTATATTTTTCCTATATTGCCTCATAATGTAGGGACATATGATGTTCTTGATCATCCTATTCATGGCTAGATTTGCCTTAGATTCTCAATAAGTTGGTGAGTCCTTATTCTATCGAGGACATGACTTTTGTTCTTATTATTCTAGAATTTCTTCTATTGTTAGGGTGATCTTAAAGCTTGTCCTAAGCCCTCATCAAAAACTAGACTAGAGGCATATTTAAACGGCGTATGATGTTGTCCATTCTGGACATCTATTGATTTGATTTGCCTTATTCCCATTCCCTTGTGTTGTTTACTTCCTCTTATATTGCTATGTTTCTTTACTTTATATATGTTATGTATGCTAACATGGCGAATTATTGGGGTCTCTCGCATCCCGATGGCCATATTGCAGCTTGGCCCTAGTTTGGGTCATAACATGTATTAGTGGAATGGAATGAAGAAAGACATAGTAAATTTATGGCAAGGTGTCCTAATTGTCAATAAGTGAAAGTTGAGAATCAACTATCAAAAGGTTTAGCTCAAGACATTGATACAAGTTTGCCTCACACTAAGAAACAACATGATTCTATTTGGGTTGTTGTGGACTGAATGACTAAATTGACATATTTTCTAACAGTTAAGACTTATTATAGTGCCGAAGATTATGCAAAGTTGTATATTTGTGAGTTGGTAATGTTTCATGGTGTCCCCTTATCTAATGTATCGGATTGAGGTACTCATTTCACCTCACATTTTTGGAAGTCATTCAAAAAGGGCCTTGGTATGAAAGTTAAGTATAGTTTTGCTTTTCACCTTCTAACTAATAGAAAAGCTAAAAGAACAATTCAAACTTTAGTGGATATGTTGAGGGCATATCTCATTGATTTCAAAGGAAGTTGGGATGAGCATCTACCATTCATTGAGGTTGCATACATCACTCTAACATCCAATTGGATCCTTTTGAAGCTTTGTATAGAGAAGGTGTAGCTCCCTAGTGGGATGGTTTGCAGTAGGTGAGATGTCATTAATTGGTGCCGATTTGGTATTAGATTTAATAGAAAAGGTGAGACTCACAAGAGAGAGGTTGAAGAAGGCTCAAAGTCATCAAAAGTCCTATTTGGACATTAGGTGAATAGGGTTTGAGTTTGATATGGATGATTGGGTCTATTTTAAGGTTTTACCCATGAAGGGTGTTATTTTGGTAAGAAGGGGAAATTGAGTCCTAAGTATATTGGACCCTATAAGATATTGAAGAGTATTGGCGAGCTGGCATATGAGTTAGATTTGCCATTTGAGTTGGCTATGGCTCATCTGGTGTTTCATTTGTCGATGTTGAGGAACTTTGTGGGTGATCCAAATTCTATTGTATCATTGGAAAATCTGAGTGTTCAAGATAGCTTAAATTATGGGGATATTCTGGTGGAAATTTTAGACCGGCAAGTGAAGAGGTTAAGAAACAAAGAGGTTGCATCTATCAAGTTATTGTGGAGAATTCAACAAGTAGAGAGTGCTACATGGGAAGCAGAAGTGGATATGTTGAAGCGATACCCATATATGTTTCCCTCCACTCAAGCATAAGGTATTAGATTTCTCTTATCTAAGTCACCTAAATTCCTATGATTCAGTTTTCCTATGTCTTTCATATGCATGCATGTTCATGAAGATCGATTTTAAAGTATTGTTTTAAGCTACGATTGAAAAGCTCATATTCTACGCATTTTGATTTGTCATTATATTCAAGTTGAGTTCCAAGTTCATTTTTCATGTTTTTTATATGATAGTTAAATCTTATTCAACGACGAATGTTCCCAAATGGGTAATACTATAACACCTAGAAGTTGAAAAGTTGAAATGAGAGAATAATTCAGGGAAAATTTGAATTGTCCTCAAGTTCACGACTCAGCCTATGAGTAATAGATACTACTACGAGTCGTAGAAGTGACTTGTAGGGTTAGTATTGAACAAGGAAGTCTACGAGTTAAGTTGATGACTGGTAAACCTGTTGACAACTTATAATATTGACTCATAGAACTTTAGAGACTTAGGGAAATCTCAAGTTTTTAGGTTTCAGAGGTTGTACCACGAATGGGATTTACAATTCGTACACCCAATGATGATTCGTAAACCTGAATCGTAGGTGAAAATTAGAGAATTAGGAATTCAGGGATTTTTAGACCCTTCAGGACAAGTCATTTCTACGACCCGTAGAAGGAACGACGACTCATAGAAACCCAGTTTTTTGGTCTTTTGAGATTAATTAATGAGGGGTATTGGGTTTTTTTTAACCTATTTTTGGTGAAATGAATCTAGAAACTTTTAGGGGAATGTTCAGAATCTATAAATCCCTCGATGCTTCAAATTTTCTGCTATTCTAATTCATTCTCAAAAATATCTCTAAGGCATTGAAGGATTATTCTCTAAAAGGTTTTCTCCTACAGTTCAAGTTAGGGTTTCAAGAACTCAAGTCTCCTTCGCAATTTCAGAGTTAGATTTCACCCATGGAGTCCTATAGTTTACCTCAAAAGATCTCTTGAATTTCAATTGCATTCTAACCCTAGATTGATGTTATTTCATTGGCTATTTCAATTATGTTTTTACATATCTTCAATAATTATTATAAGCATGATTCTACATTAATTTCATGATTTCATGTTTTTTAACAATTTCCCATGCATAAAGTTAGTTTCAATGACGATTTCAATGAAGTATGATCATGATATTCAATGATTTTCAAAATAATCTTTTATGAAAGAAGTTTGATACACATGAACGATTGATAAATGTTATAATGATGATTTAAGAAGTTATTATCCTGTGATAATTACAATTCTCATACAATCATTATTAAAGGGTGATAAGGATAATTCTCACCAAAGTTTATGGATTCTTATGAATCACTATGTTAATGAGCTACTCTTATTACTAGTTTCATGATGATGTTATTGATGATGCAATAATATTTAATATATTCCATTGGAATATTGGCTAAGCACCAAGAGGACTTTTAGGTATGGTTCGGTCTGGTAACCAAAGGTTTGTTATCCAAGGGAATCCTAGTAGTAACCTAGAGTTTCAAACTACGTTGTAGGTTTCCTTTATGGCCTAGCTAGTGGATCCACATATAACTCATGATGTTAAGGTGTTGTCACGGAGTATACCTTTGTAAGTTGTCTCTCTCTTCTCGATGTGGTAGTGACATCAGATTCCATGTTATATCTCGCATGCTCTTACATATCCGTTAAAGGTCTTAACCCATAAAAGTTATATGAATGATCAAAGTTTTACTGTAATGTTTTATGATGCATCGACCACAAGCTTTTACTATGATTTCAACTGCTCTGAAGTCTTATTTATGCTTCATTACATTGGTCATGCATCCTATGCCATATTCCTTACATTTTATTTATTGTTCATGCATATCTCACATACTTTGTACCTTCTATGTTCTAACGCTTATTTTTCCAACATTGTCTCATAATGTAGGGACGGACGATCCTCACACTCCTCACATTCGTGGCTAGAGTTAATATAGTATTCTAGAGTGTTGGTGAGTCCTCATTCATCGAGGACATGGCGTTTTCTTTATGTTGCTATATTGATTCCTCTCATGTTAGGGTGAGCTAGGAGTTTGTCCTAAGACTCCATCTAGTTATAGAGGCATGTTTAGAAATGGAATTGATGTAGTCCTCTATGGACATATGTTTTGAGTTCCTTCTATTCTTAGACTTTCATGGTTATGAGTTGATATTACTCTTGATTTATGATATTCATTTGACCTTATGAGTGCAATCGTATCACTGCTAGGGTGTAGCTTAGGGTCTGATAATAAGCCATAACAACATCACAACAAGATTACCAAAACTCAGGAAATAAAGGAATTATAAAGAATAGACACCCAAGATGTTAACTCATCGATTTCTTATTTAGCCCGACATTGCTACCAAAATGAATACTAAGTACAACCACATTCCACCTACGACTATAACCAACCACTAAGGTAACATACACCGGTGGAGGGTACCAAGTCGTATCACTCACTATACGGAGCAATAACTAGCTAAAGAGTCATTAAAAGGCATCCTAAGGCATCTAAATCACAAACTAAATTAAGCCTCATGTATCAACTCTAAAGAGAATATATATACTAAATTAATCCACAAGTAATAAACTACTAGCCTAGGCTAACGATCCCGCAACCCAAGATTAGCTGGGGGCTCCTATAGAAATCATGAAAATGGAAATAAATGAGAAATCATAAACCTGTCATATATACTATCGTAATTCACATGAAATCTATACTAAACATTGTCTAATAGAACACAATATATAGAAAAGTAGTTGTTGCCTACCTCAAAATTCCATGAAACTAGAGATTTCCTTTCGAACCACCTTCGATTATTGTCACACAATTATATATTTGATCATAACGTAATTACAGATGTTTTGAAACCCAAAATGAGTTAAAAGTAGCATTGTTGGATCAAAGCTGAGCATCCCCCAATTGACTCTATCAATTTGTCCAAAATAGCCCAAGGAACTTGGATTTCAAAAACGAACACAATCTGAGCTCGAAAACAAGATAAAATAGCCCATCAATAAATTAATACAAAATTCACTATAAAAGAAGCAAATAAGGTATTCCGGGAAAAGAATTTACCATCGGAATGATCCCATAATCCTTCCCAACAATCCTAACCTGAGGCCTCAACAATTCCTAGCAAGAAGCAATAAAAATCAGCTTAATAAAAGATTTAGAGATAAAGAAATCGAAGTTTGAATTTGGGAAATGAGGGTTGAAGTTTGGCGCTAGTCACAATATAGAAGGCCACTGAAATGACATCCGAGAATGTAGGGATGAAGGAATCGATTTGGGTGTTCAACTGGGTTGGGTCAACGCTGACATCTTCTTCACAAATATGGAGCCAAGGCTCACAAACGCGTGGGTCAAAGGACCTGACCATAATAAATGCATCATAAAGTCCATGAATGCAGAAAGCAAAACCTTTGGCCTTCACAAATACAGTTCTAGGCATATGAACACAAAGAAGGTGTTGTACTATACTATTGCATCACCTGATCCAATAGGCTACACAATTCTTTGATAGGGTGCTCGATATTAACTCAAACCCCATGCATTCAAATAAACTATGCTACCCCACAAATTCAACATTCTAGACTTAATGGAGATGTTGAAACTTTCAACGAAGGTGTTTTCGATGAAAAATGGGTTGACATCTAAGATCAAGTTTAAGCCACAAGGTTGCTCAAAATGAGTCCTGAAGCCTTGAGAACAAAATCAAAGGTCCTTCTAGACCAAAATTGATGTTTCTAAGCTAACAGAGCCATAAAAATGCATTTTGAGGTCATTTACCTGAAGATTTGATCAAATTCATTTGTTAAAACTCCAAGAGCTCCAAAACACAAAAACTCACAAAAAGACCAAATTAATCAGTATGTGATTGAACTATCATCCCTTGCAAGTCATAAATTATTTGGGATCGCTACAAGAAATTTCGAAATGCTGAAATTATTGAGAAATGAAAGAAATGATCTAAATGGTAATGAAAATATCAAGTACTAAAAGGATTTTCATTCTCGAAAGTCAAGGAACATAAAAAGCCAGAAGGCACAAAAATATCAGGAAAGTGGGTTTGTATGCTTTGATAGACTTCTAGAAACCCTTTCGAGTCGAATAACACTAACTCATATATCACGTGAAGAGAAAATTCTTAAATTCACTTCTTTACTGCAGAACTCAAAATAATGGTCCAGTTCCTTCCTCTGCTTCCAACTCTCACCAAACTTTGACCAAAAGCACTAGACTAAACCGATATTATATCATACCACACTAATACTAAAAAATTGAGCAATCACAGGATAATAGAAGATGCAAACCAACCTATGAATAGAATTTTCCACCTTATTCTCTGTACTCAATGACTTCTAATCATCAAAAGCATCCTTTATATCTTAAGTCTTACTAAACCTCTACAGTACCATTAGAATCCTACCCGCAAAACCATATTATCATAAGCCTTTAAGGAATGACATGCTCCACTTAAATGTTGAAGAGCGGTAACGACTAATATAAGTAGCTCATCCTAAGGCAAGGCCCAAATTCCAGCCCCAATAACTCATGAACACAACAATCTAAGTAAAAACCCAACTTTTAGAAACCGAACAAGGTAATCTAAAGGATGATCACTCCACGAACAAAAAAAGATATACTGAGCCAAACTCGACCAATTTCTTCCACTAAGGGAAACTTCTAGAAACTGTCACCATGCATCTACGAACTACTGTTCAAGCACATGCCTTTTCTAACCACTCTACCCTAAGGGAAATCGAGCCGATAGGTAGCATTTAATCACAACCAACTGGTCAATAATTACCAAAAGGTACCAACTCCCAGAAACAAACACCAAAAGCTTATTACAATGTCAAAAGTCTAACCTTCCATCTGGAAACATGTATACCTATTTATTACATTAATTACTTTGACTCCATCTTGTAGATGAACCTTCTAAGAAGATTTTCACCCCTTAAGGAAGGATGACATTTAGATTCTATCAATGAACACCACAACAACAAATCCAAATTATAATTCTAACCTCAAGAGCTATCAACGCAACTATCATGATACACAATAAATACCAAGGTACAAAAGGGAATTACCTCTAAACTTTTTGGGTTGCGATTACAAAATACCAATCCCATCAAATTTAGAGGAATCAAATAGGACAAAAGGGTGAAATAGTAACTTTATAGCCTTGAAACTTAGCATAAGATTAAGTCAAGGGAAAAAAGCAACCAACCTCTCAACTACTAACCTAAGAGGATGGCAGACAATAAAGGTAACCCTCTAAGCTAATCAGATAATAATCATAGAATGAATTGCTAACTTGATATTGCTAGTCTAGACACATATCAAGTAAGGATTGATAATGATAGTAAAAGCATACAATAATGGTGACAAAGGAGAAACTCAACTAGCCCTCCTATAAGATCATAACAAATCCACCAAGTACAATGATTCGAGGAGCAACTTAACTACTACTCCAAAAATTAGGAACCAAACCAACCGATTCACTACTAAAAGAAATCAAGTACATGAGATAAATACATACACATCTAAAGATGAACATTAAGTTATGTAGGCACGCATGGGCATGAAAACCCCAATCCACAAAATATAAGTATTAAGGGATAATATAATGAAATAATATTATAATAGCGATACTTAGAGAATTGAACTTCAGCCTACATGTAGAAGCATAAAACAGATCATACTTGATCCAAAACTAAACACCTGAACTACCACATTCAATGCTCAGGGCACTACCTCTGATCGAAAAAAATAAAACCCTAAAGTATTGATCTAATTGAGTTTACTACACAATGGTCCTACACTGATGAAACTCTATAGATCGATGGTCAATCTCCCTTAAACCACAACATGCTTCAAAAAAACTATTCTGGGAGTAATAAATTCTAACCACATCCACTTTACTAGATCACAACTTGGCATTCTCCAGAATAGGGCACAAGCTCATCACTATTGAAGCAGTCAATATATACTAAAATTTGATATAAAGAATATGATGATATATGCTGACTACCTCTATAAGGCTGAGGAACATCTCTGACATCGTAGGTAGAACCCAGTTCATTGTAACTGGATCTTATGACAATCTCAAGAGTAAAGTGTCCCAAATCTCTATAACTAGATCATATGACGATCTCTAGAGTAAAGTTTCCTAATGCTCCATACTCAAAACATGAACCATAAAAAGTAATAGGTCTGAAAGTTTAATAGTGAAGATGAAATCTACTAAGATAATACCCATCTTAGGGTGAAATTCCATCAATGTGGTACTAATGGAGAGTTGTAAGACTCTTAAAGTTAGAAAGTTGGAACCAAAGAGAGATCTTCAAAATATGAAATGGACTCAGTATTACTATAAGACCCCTAAGTCAGAAAGATGGAACCAAGGGAAAAGCTTCAAAAATTTTAACCTATCTAGGTGAAAAGTCCCTTTATAGCTTGTAGAGACCCCTACGGCTCATAAAGCTGAGTAGTAGCGTGAACCTTTGAGTAAAGTTGAAGTTGCCTTTATGAGAGGTTCTATGGCTTGCCAGGACGAGTTGTCCTCAACATGACAGGTTGTAGAAAGCCCTCGTAATCTAAGTTCAGAGGACAATTTTCAAGGATCCCTCAAGGGCAAGTATACAAACTTATAGGACAGGTCATAAAGACCACCCATCGCAAAACATCAGAGATATGTGTTTTGCAGGTTTTTCAGACATGTAGGATGAGACCAAAAGACCTGTTGTTTCCTTGATGAAGGGTCATAAACCTTGTCTGTTTCTAAACTTCAAAGACTCAATTTTCAAGCCCCTTTTTTAGACCTACAGGATGAGTCATTTAGATAATTCGTTATCATAAAGACGACACGTATAAAGGGGTCCATTGGGTCAATATTCAGATTTGAATAAAGGGTAATTGTGTCTTTTCCCAAGATTGGTTCAATAAACCTAGACACTTTTATGGCAAAGTTCAAAGTCTATAAATACTATATTCTTCAAAATCCCCTCCTATTTAATTCATTCTCTCAAAATTCCCAAGGAAATAACTATCAAATTCTCTCAAGGTTTCTCTTCAAATTCAAGCTAGGGTTTCCATATTTCCTCAAGGTTTTTCTTCAATTTTAAGTGATTTCAAGAAAGGTATGTGGGGATTGATTCATGGGCCTTTTTACCCAGAATTTCCAAAGGTTTCTCCAGCTTTCATTCTATTTACAATTGATTATGAACTCTAGTTTTGATGAATTAAATTGGGATGATTTGATTTCATTTTTAAATGTTATTAATAATCGTTATATGTATGTTATTAGATGAATTGCATGATTTCAAGTTGAATTATACATGCTCATGAAGAAAGCTATAATTTCAAGCTATGATTATGAATTAATGATGATTTTATGAGGTAATCATGAGTTACATAATTTATAAAGATAGTTTTCAATGATTTACAACTGAGATTATGATTTTAAAGTTAAAGAATGAGATGATGATCAGAGTTAAGATCATTAGATATTTTGAGGTCGTGATAAGGATAATTCTCACCAAAGTTATAGATTCTTATGAATCATAAAGTTAGATGAGCTATTCCTAAATGTTTTACAGATAGATTGATAGAAAGTTACTATCTTTCCCTACTATATTATGATTATGTTTTATGAGTTTCCATTTGGAAATTGACTAAGCACCAAAAGGACTTCTAGGTAGAGTTCGGTCAGATAATGTAGTTGGTTATCCAAGGGAATACTAGTAGCAACCTAAAGTCCCAAACTACGTTTCTCACATAGGTTGCCTTCATGGCCTAAATAGTGGATACACATAGCATAGTTTAGTTGAGTTGTCTTTGGATTAGGCCTTGGCAAGGTAGACCCCTTATTTTGATACAGGAGTCATCGGCTGTCTCAATAAGGAAGTCATTGGATTCCATGTATTAGCTCACATGGTCTTAGTTGTTGGTTAATGGTCTTATCCCACACAAGTTCAAGTTCAAGTTAAGCTATGAGGTGTCAAGTTGTGAGTTGAAAGTTGAAGTTTTATGATATGCATTAACCAAGAGTTTCTTATGTTTTAAATTTCTTTTAAGCTATACGAGTTCACTATGATTTGTCATGCATCTTATGACATATTGATACATTCTTTTACTTATTCATGCATACCTCACATACTTAGTACATTCAAACGTACTAATACATATTTTCCCTACATTGTCTTATAATGTAGGGACAGATGACACTAACGACTTCCCCACTCGAGGTTAGAGTTTTTTTTATTTCCAAGGAGTTGGTGTGTCTTCATTCTATTAAGGACACGACTTTTATTCATGTTTCTATTATTAGACATTCCTTCTATTGTTAGTGTGAGCTAGGAGCTTATCCTAAGCCCCATCAAAGGATAAATAAGAGGGATGCATAGACAATGTATGGTATAGTCCCTTTTGATATCTATTGTGTTTATTTCCCTTAACCCCGTTTCCCACTTACAATTAGTTTTGCTTATATTATTCTTTATAATATGTATGTAATTTATGCTAAGATGGCTTATGGTTGGGATCCCTCACATCCCAATCATCATGTAATGACTAGGCCCTAGGTCGGGTCTTGATAATTATGACTTACCCTATGACTTGTATAGGTTTCTACGACTTGTATAGATAAGTCGTAGAGGGAGTCTCGAGGGTTGATCAGGACCAAAGATCATAAGAGGTCTTACGAGTCAACTTTCTGACTCGTAGTTAATACGATGAGTCATAACATTAACCTATAACCCAAATTTAGAGGACTATTTTTCACAGTTCTTCAGGATTGAGTCATAACTTGATAGGATGATTCGTAGGAATTATTATGAATCATAGACATTACTCGTAACCAAAGTTCAGAGACCCTCAAGTTTGCAGGTTTTGAGACCTACAAGATAAGTTCAAATGATGACTCATAGTTATGACGAGACATACAAATGACTAGTTTACAAACTTCAGAGACTTGAATTTAAGCCCTTTTCTCAGACCTACAAGATAAGTCATCTTGACGATTCATAGCATATCTACGACTCGTAGGGTCAAAATCTCACTTTTAATCAAAGTATGAATTCCCATGCATAAATCTATTTCTAGGTTTGATTATGAAGTTAAACATGATTTTGATTAGTTATTTATGAGTTTAATGATGTTTAAAGAAAGATCTTATTATTTAAAGTTAAAATTATGATTTAATGATGAAATTTATGATGATGATCAATTATGAGCTAAGAAAGTTCTTATGGTGTGATAAGTACAATTCTCACGCAAGCATGATTAAATATGGTGATAAGGACAATTCTCACCAAAGTTATGGATTCCTATGAATCACAAGTTAATGAGCTACTCTTAATATATTTTATAAAGATAGGTTGATAGGTAGTTACTATCTTAATATATTTTATAAAGTTTCTGGTGGAAATTAACTAAGCACCGATAGGAATTCCTATTGGGGTTTGGTCCAGTAATGCAGTTAGTTACCCAGGCGAATTCTAGTAGCAACCTAAAGTCCCAAACTACGTTGCCTACACAGTTTTCCTTCATGGTCTAGCTAGTAGATCAATATATAACACAATTGATTTGAGTTGCGTATCATAAAAGAGTATACCCTGGAAAGGTAGCCTTCCCCTACTTGATAAGGGTTTCATCGTATTCCATGTTATAGCTAGCATGGTCTTAAGTTTTCAATTAGAGGTGTTATCCCACCAAAGTTAAATGTGAAGTTATGAGTTTTATGATAAAGTTTTATGATATGAATTCACTATGAATTTCATATGTTTTTAAATATTTTAAGCCTTACTCATGTTTTTTATGATTGGTCATGCATCTTTAGGCATATTGTTCATGTTCCTATACCTGTTCATGCATATCTTACATACTTAGTACCTTCTATGTACTAACTCATATTTTATCTACATTATCTCATAATGTAGGGATGGATGATACGCTCCTCATATTCATGGCTAAAGTTGCTTAGCTTTCTCTAAGAAGTTGGTGAGGCCTCATATCATCGATATCATGACTTCTTTTCACATTGTTTCATTGACTTACTTTTATTGTTTTAGGTGATGTAGGAGCTTGTCCTAAGCCCCCATCAATTACTAGACTAGAGGCATATTTAGACTATGTTATGATGTAGTCTATTTGGACATTGGTTGATTGTTTTTATCCCTTAGTCCCATTCCATTGAGTTGTCACTTTTGATTTTAATTTCATATCTCTTTACTTTATGTATATGATGTATGCTAAGATGGATTGGTTGTGGTCCCTTTCATCTCGATCATCATATTATGGCTTGGACCTAGTTTGGGTCATGACAAACATGGTATTAGAGCAAAATGTTTAGAAGAGTCCTAAAGAGTCTAACACGTCGTATCATGGCTTGTCCCTAAGTGTGCCACATCCATGAATAGGAGGCTATGAAATATGTTAGAAAATTCTCACTTCTTTTATAATCTATGCCATGCAGTAGAGTGGTCACTAAGTCTTTTCCTCTAACACTTATTCTTTATGATTATAAGAAAATACCACCACGAATATACCTAGCAAGAAGAAATGTGGTTGAATAGGTGTAATAAGCTTGGAATGATCCTTTGAATGATCAAATCTCCAATATTGAGTTCTTAGCGGCCTTTCAAGTACTTACACAAGCCGTACAGATTAATTTAACCATGAAGTGGTTGCTCTTATGAACCCAAATATGGGTATGGCTGTAACAAGAGTTCGTGATTTTGTGAGGATGAATCCTCTAGAGTTTTGTGGTTCTTATGTGGAAGAGAATCCACAAGAGTTTGTTGATAGCATTTATAAGATTATGGATATCATGGGGATTAGCGCAGTATAGAGGGCCGAGTTGTCCATGTATTAATTGATGGGTTTTTTTCATATTTTATAGGATTGATGGAAAAGTGAAAGGCCTAAAGAGGTAGATCCCGTGACTTGGGATGCGTTTATAGGGGTATTTCTTGATCAATTTTCACATTTGAGTTGAGTGAGGATAAAGTGCAATAGTTTATCAATCTGAACAAGGTGGGATGAGTGTGAGAGAGTATGCCTTCAATGTTACTCAATTTTCAAAATATTCTACAGTCATGGTTGATGACTCAAGAGCTCGTATGAGCAAATTCGTGTTGGGTGTGTTAGATATTATCTCAAAGGAGTGTAAGATGGCTATGTTGATTCAAAAGATGGATATATCTAGTCTTATGAACTATGCAGACCGAATAGAGAGTGAGAAGCTAAAGGAGAAAAATAGGGAGTATAAGAGGCCAAGGACCGATGGTAGTGACTTCTCTCATACTAAATCCAGAGGTGGTGGACATCTTAATTTTGTCCAAAGGTACTACAACTAAGTATACTCAAATTAAAATACTCCAAGGTTTGAAAAAAATAGGGTACCCAACGCTAAGCCTCAAGGAGGTGCTTCTACAGGCCAAGTTACTCCCGCATGCAAGAAGTGTTGTAAGAACCATAATGGTGAATATTTAGCAGTTTTGAATGTGTGCTAGTGGTGTGGTAAGCCAAGTCATCATGCTAAGAAATGCAAGATAAAAGATGGTCGTCCTTAAGGCCAAGTTGCTCATGGAGGCTAAGGTGCTCAAAGTGCTTAAGTGCAACCAAAGGGTGGTTAACGTAACAATCGGTTTTATGATTTTTATGGTAGGCAAGAAGTGGGGGAGACTCTTGATGTTATTACCGGTATGTTATGGATCTTTTAATATGATTTTTATTTCTTACTTGACTCGGGTGCAAATTTGTCTTCTATTTCCCCTTATGTGTCCATGAGATTTTATGTTAGCCCCAAAATATTATTATAGCCTTTTTCCATTTATACTCTTGTAGGTGAGTCGGTTGTGGATAAAAGAGTCTATAGAAGTTCAGTTTCGGTCTTCCATAATGTTACTCTATGTGATCTAATTGAGCTTAATATGACCAATTTTAAGGTTATCCTTTGTATGGATTGGCTATATGCATGTTATTCTTCTATTGATTGTAGAACATGAGTGGTTACGTTCTAATTTTCAAATGAGTCGGTCCTATAATGGAAGGATAGTAATTTTTTCTTCAAAGGTCAACTCATTTTATGTATTAAAGCCTGAAAAAAGATTTCCAAGGGTTTCATCTATCATCTTATAAAGGTTAGGGATGAATATTCTGAAGCCCCTACTCTAGAGTTAGTCCCTATTGTTAATGAATTTTGGGATGTGTTTCCCAATGATTTACCCGATTCCCTCCAAAAGGGAGATTGATTTTGGTATAGACCTTCTTGCGAGTACTCAACATATTTCTATTCCTCCTTATCGAATGGCTCGGACAGAATTAAAGGTGTTAAAGTATCAATTTAAATACTTGTTAGACAAGGGTTTGATTAGATCAAGAATATTTCTATAGGTTACTCTCATGTTGTTTGTTAGAAAAAAAAATGGTTCACTACGTATGTGCATTGACTACCGGCAATTGAACAAAAAAAACATCAACAATAAATACCCAATTCCGAGAATAGATGATTTATTTTACCAATTGTAAGAGGCAAGTTACTTGTCTATGATTGATCTTTGATCTATTTATCCACAATTATGAGTGAGGGAGTGTGATATTCCCAAAATGATATTTCAAAAAAGGTATGACCATTATGAGTTCCTAGTTATGTCATTTCATTTTCCCCATGCCCCTGCGAAGTTCATGGACTTGATGAATCAAGTGTTCAAACAATATTTGGACATGTTTGTAATTGTGTTTATTGATGACATTTTGATTTACTCTCAAAATGAGGAAGAGCAAGAAAATCACTTGAGGATTGTGTTGCAAATTCTAAGGGATAAGCAATTATTTATCAAGTTCAACAAATGTGAGATTTTTCTAAGGAAGGTGGCTTTTCCTAGTAAGATTTTATACGGTGAAGGGATCATGGTTGATCCTAAGAAAATAAAGGTGGTTAAGAATTATCCTAGACCGTTATCCCCTTCAGATATTAGAAGTTTCTTAGGCCTAGCCGGATACTATAGAAGATTTGTGCAAGGATTTTCATTGATCTCGTCACCTTTGACTAAGTTGAATAAATAGAAGTGAAGGAAGTTTCAATGTTCAAAAGCTTATGTAAAGAGTTTTCAAGAGTTAAAGGATTGTCTCACTACCTCTCCTATCAAGACCTTCTCGTAAGGGTCCGATGGGTTCATGGTATATTGTGATGCTTCAAGGGTTGGTCTTGGTTGTGTTTTGATGTAACATTGTAAGGTTATAGACTATGCTTCTAGGCAACTTAAAGTGCATGAACAAAACTAGCCAACCCATGATCTTGAATTTGCGGCGGTTGTGTTTGATGTGGATGTGTTCAGCGACCATAAGAGTTTACAATATGTGTTTAAACAAAAATATTTGAACCTTTGGCAAAGAAGATAGGTTAAATTATTGAAGAACTATGACATTAGTGTATTGTACCATCTGACCAAAGCTAATATGGTTGTCGATGCCCTAAGTATATTGTCTATGAGCAGTGTTGCACATGTTAAGGAAGGTAAGAAGAAATTGGTCAAAGATGTTCATAGAGTGGAACGTTTAATTGTACCTTTGGTTGACTCTAGTGATGGAGGTATTCTTGTTCATAATGGTTTAAAATTGTCTCTTGTAGGGGATGTTAAGGCAAAACAAGACCATGACCCCATTTTGGTTAAGTTGAAGAAGTCGGTTGCCAAAGAATCCATTGAGGTTTTCTCCCAATGGGGATATGAGGTGCTTTGTTATCAAGATCGGTTGTGTGTACCTAATGTGGATGGGTTAAAAGACTTAATATTGAATTAGGCCCATATTTCCCAATATTCAATTCATCCGAGTTCCACCAAGATGTATCGTGATTTGAGGGTGGTGTATTGGTGGAATGGAATGAAGAAGGACATAGCAAAATTTGTGGCTAAGTTTCTTAATTACAAACAAGTTAAGGCTAAGCATCATATACCGAGAGGTTTAGCCCATTATATTAAAATTCCTACTTGGAAGTGGAAAGATGTGAATATGGACATTGTAACGGGTCTGGCTCATACTAAGAACCAACACGATTCAATGTGTGTTGTTATAGATTAGATGACTAATTCGGCATATTTTCTAATGGTTAAGACTTCTTATAATTCCAAAGACTATGTTAAATTGTATGTTCATGAGTTGGTAAGACTTCGTGGTGTTTCCTTCTCCGTTATATCGAATCGAGGTACTCAATTCACTTTACACTTTTGGAAGTCATTTCAAAAGGGTGTTGGTACAAAGGTTAAGTTAAGTTCTGCTTTCCATCCTCAAATTGATGGTCAAGCTAAAAGACCGAACCAACCTTTAGAAGATATGTTTAGGGTGTGTGTTATTTATTTTAAGGGAAGTTTGAATGAATATTTTTGATTGATTGAGTTTGGCTATAATAATAGTTATCACACTAGCATCCAAATGGCCTCTTTTGAAGCATTGTATAGGAGATGTTGTAGATCTCCGGTGGGATGGTTTAAAATAGGAGAGATGGCCTTGATTGGTCCATATTTGGTGATAGATGCTATGGATAAGGTAAGACTCATAAGGGAGAGGTTGAAAATGACTCAAAGTCTTCAAAAATCATATTCAGATGTTAAGAAAAGGGAGATTGAATTTGAAGTAGATGATTGGGCTTATTTGAAGGTCTCACCCATGAATGGTGTAATGCAATTTGGTAAGAAAGGGAAATTGAATCCAAGGTACGTTAGACCCTATAAGATAGACCCGTTGGTAAGTTGTTCTTATTCAAGCTAATTGAACTCTTACGTATTCAGTTCCTCCTATATCATTCACATGCATGCATGTTTATGAAAGTTGATTTTAAGTAATGATTTTATGTTAAGTTGAAGTTTTCATGTTCCATGCATTTTATGGTGTAACTATTATTATGTTGGGTTGCTAATCCTATTTTCGTGTCTTTCTTATTCTAGTTGAATCTCATTAGAGGATGAATGTTTTGAAGAGGAAGATATTGTAAGACCCCAAAAGCCGGAAAGTTGGAACTAAGGAGAAATCTTTAAAATGTGGAATGGAGTTAGTATTACGACTCACCCTAAAACTCCTATAGGTTTCTTAGACTTGTAGAGATGATTCATAGAGGGAGTCTCAGGGGTTGATCGGGACTAAAGATCATAAGGGGTCTTATGAATCAATATTACAACTCGTAGTTAATTCGATTATTCATAACACTGACCTGTAACCCAACTTCAGAAGCCCATTTTTTAGGGTTCCTTAGGATCGAGTCCACGACTTGATAGGTTGATTTGTAGGAATTATTACTAGTCATAGACAAGACTCATAACCAAAGTTCAGAGACCCTCAAGTTTGCAAGTTTCGAGACCTGCAAGATGAGTTCAAATGAAGATTCGTAGTCACAAATATGAATCATAGAAATGACTCATTGGCAAACTTCAGGGACTTGAATTTAAGTCCTTTTCTCAGACCTGTAAGATGAGTCATCTATATGATTCGTCATCATATCTATGACTCGTAGGGTTGAAATCTTAGTTTTAATAAAGGGCAATTATATTATTTACCATATTTAGTATAGTGAACCTAGACATAATTATGGCTAATTTCAACCCTATATCTATCCAATTCTTGGAAACTTTCCTCACTAACTAATTGATCCTCGCCCATCTTTCGCTGAAAACCACTATTTCCTTGGTCTTTATTCCACACTCAAAGGTTGAAGAGATAGATTGTGGGTCAGATCAATCCATTCTGTTCTACAAGGAAGATTTATGGAATAGGAAAGCCAAAACATATCTATATGTAAGATGAGACTGATTGAAGAGTCTTGGACTAATGGAAGCAAAGGACCGAGTTATTCTGTACTCGCAATTGACTCCAAAATCACTCTTCCAAAATTCTCTTAGGAAAGAATAAAATTTCTCTCAAGGAGTGTTCTCAAAGTTTCAAGCTAGGGCTTCAAATTTTAACAAGGTTTCTTCTTCAATTTTGAGTAATTTTAATCAAGATATGTTGAGATTGATTCATTAGTTTCTTTCACGCATGGATTCCCAAAGTTTCATTAAAGTTTCTTTCAATTTTCAATTGATTATGAACCCTAGTTAGGATGAATTACATTGGGCTGATTTAATTTCATTTTAGATGTATCAATGATCATTATAAGCATATTTTATTATGAATTATTTGATTTTAAGTTAAATTATGAATTCCCATGCATAAGTCTATTTCCAAGTATGATTATGAAGTTAAAGATGATTATCATGAGTTTATTATGAGTTCAATGATGTTTAAAGAAAGTTTTCATGATTTAAATTTGAGACTATGATTTAATGATGAAATTTATGGTGTTGATCAATTATGATCTAAGAAAGTTATTATAGTGTGATAAGTAAAATTCTAACACAATTATGTTTAAAGATGGTGATAAGGACAATTCTCACCGAAGTTATGGATTCCTATGAATTACAAGTTAATGAGGTACTCTTAATATGTTTTGTAAAGATGGGTTGATAGGTAGTTACTATTTTTACTTGTTATGTTATGATCATGTTTTATGAGTTTTCTTTGGGATATTGACTAATTAGAGAAAGGACTTCTAGGTGAGGCTCAGTTTGGTAACGCAGTTAGTTAGCCGAGAGAATCCTAGTAGCAACCTAAAGTTCCAAACTACATTTCTCATGTAGGTTTCCTTTGTGGCCTAGCTAGTGGATCCATATATAGCATAATTGAGTGGAGCTGAGTACCATGACGGAGTATACCCTTGCAAGGTAGCCTCTTGCTTCTCGATGAGGGTTTCATTGAATTCCATGTTATAGCTTGCATGGTCTTAAGATGTCGGTTAAAGGTCTTATCCCACACAAGTTGAATGTCAAGTTATGAGTTCTATGATGATGTTTTATGATATGTATTGCTTATGTGTTTCATATGTTTTCAAATGTTTTAAACCTTACTCATGTTCATTATGATTTTCATTCATCTTGTGGCATATTATTCATGTTCCTTTACTTGTTAATACATATCTTACAATCTTGGTACCTTCTATGTACTAATACATATTTTGCCTACATTATCTCATAATGTAGGGATGGACGATACTCACGCTCCCTATATTCATGGCTGGATTTGTTTAGCCTTCTCCAAGATGTTGGTGAGTTCTAATATCATCAAGTACATGGATTTCTTTTCACATTATTTCATTGATTTACCTCTAGTATTTCGGGTGACTTAGGAGCTTGTCCTAATCTTCCATCAAATACTAGACTAGCGGCATATTTAGATGATTTTGTGATGTAGTCCATTTGCACATTGTTTGATTGATTCTATCCCTTAGTCCCATTCCTTAGAGTTATCACTACCTCTGTATGTCTCAAAGAACACATGATGTATGACCTTTGCATGAATAACAACTTGGTAAAGGTAAACTTGGGTATGATTATGCAAATATGAGTTATAAAATCAATCCCTTGATGAACCCTTGACTCAACTCTTGCTTAGTGGGGAATAATGTGGGGGTATGCCCGACCTAGTCGAGAAATTCGATCACGTACTTAGAAAACCACAATGATCCATATTGGACACCTTCAAGTCCAACCCTTGGCTGGGAATCATTTAATGCACACCAAAAAACACCTGCCCTATGGTGTATCCTCAAAGATACTTGGATTCCCCAATACTAATCTATAGGAGTAGAGGTATCTACTAGTCTTATATGAGCTTGGGATATCCCCAAACACTCTGGTTGCTTATGAACATCTCTAACCTCAAGTTCTGTACCTAGTGGAGGCTCTCTAGCCTGTCCAAGTACAAAAAACCTAGTAGTATATGCCGACGCCCTATACACATTCATCAAAAATATCGTGCTATACATCCAAGAAACAGTAGATTGATCAAAGAAAAGACAATTGATAAGTAGTCAAGAATGGAATTTCCCATGAATGTCCTATAACCCTGAAACATAGTATACAAATGTATCTACACCGATCCATAAGTCATTACTAGGCATTTTCTCTTATACCAACAATACCGATAAACCTAGGGCTCTAATACTAATTTATCATGATCTAAAATCTTAGGTTAGGATAGTATCTACTAACATCCCACAAGTAGGTAATCCTAACCTATTGTCGTAAACCATAAGCAACGGGATATCAGGCGGACATAAATATGCAAGAAGTAAGGAACAATACAAACATGAAGAAAAAGGACAATAAATATAGAAGGCAACTAGGGACGAGATAGAAGAAAATATACATAAATACCCAAAGAGCTGGGATAAGTCTGTAATTGAGCAACTAATTTCAATAAGAGTACAATGTCAATACAAATATATATAGAACCATGTCCGGATAAAAAATAAATATTGTTCCTAGTCAAAATAGAGGGAGAATGGCTCCTACAAATGCCAGGAGCTTACTTCAGTCTTCAAATTCAAATCTACTCCACATAATGCGTACATCAATGGGGAGGAATTGTACTATGACCTGCAGAGTACAAAAGTATAGTACGAGTACCAAAAAATATTACTAATTTGGCATATGCCAACTATGCTCCAAAGAAAATGCAAGTATAGATAACAGGTAAGTAAGGAATGAACAGTACAAGTAGTGAGCAATAAAAGTAAACATAGTGAAGGGAATAGGATAAAAGAAACAAGTAATAGAGATGAGGGAACATACTTGGAGATATGAAATTCCTAAACTTATACTCTAATTAAGAAGTATAAAGCGGTCGCTATCAAGTATATTGTTACACCCCATACTTTGGTACCTTGGAACACTTCGTAAGCTTCTTATGTTTCTGGGAAGGCTCTTAAGTTTCTTAGAAGTCATCATGTGAGGTGGATAATCTATAACGCTACCAAATAATCCTAAGAAAAGGAGAAGGAGATACTCCATAAGATAGAAGATT
Organism: Solanum dulcamara; assembly: GCF_947179165.1. Taxonomy (NCBI): domain Eukaryota; kingdom Viridiplantae; phylum Streptophyta; class Magnoliopsida; order Solanales; family Solanaceae; genus Solanum; species Solanum dulcamara. Next base: position 33,132,747 of record NC_077248.1, read on the forward strand.
GGAAATAGGGTTACAAGAATCCAAAAGAAGTTGGAGGCTAAGTAGTGAGTCATAGGAATCGACGTACTTGTGAAAGCTATTACTTGGGATATTTCGTATACTAAGCTACTTGAGTACACATCGAGCTTAAGTAGCAAGGAACACATAGGATCTTAAAGTGATATGAGATTATGAAACTATGGAAGAGAAATAAGGAGACGAGGCACCTACTTGAAGTAAGCAGGTGATGCACCTACTTGAAGCAAGTAGGTAACTCCACCTACTTGAGGTGGACCCCACGCTGCCATGTGGCAGCTTTGGGTTGGATGTTCGGATGAGGTGGCACCCTAAGGGGCTGCCACGTGTCACCCCTAGGGGATTCCACGTGTCATATCCTAAGCCAATGTATATATATGTATTACATGACTCTTAAGGTCATTTCTATCCAGAAAACTTCAGCAGCAACCAGAAAAAAAGAACCCTAAGTCTAGAGAGAAAAAGAGGATGGCTTGGAGAAAAAAATAGGTAAGTCCCGATTTCGTTCCGTATATTAATTATCCAACATATACCATGATTATTTGGAGGTATTATAAGTATAAAATCATGGATTGGTGCAGCCAAAAAGGACAGAAAACAGTCCATGCAACTTCCAGCACGCTAAAGAGGTTTTCGAGGCGCAATTTTGGCTAGTTATGGCCAATTTCGGGTAAGGTAAGGTTTCTCCTTTAAATTTGGACTTTATGGGGTTGTGTTTTAGGGTATTATGTACCTTTTATACTGCTGGAAGTATAAAAAATTTGTGTAGATGCGCTGCAAAAGAAACAATCTAAATTGAAGTCATCGTAGTTAAATTGTAGTTGAAGTAAGGCGTTATGTGTTTGGAGGAGGCTGCTGGTTTTGTGTTGTGTGTTGCAGGGCCTAAATGTGTTCTAATATAGGTTGGGGAGCTTCTGGTTGCAGCCACTCGACCCCTAATTCATACGGTTAAAGAGTTTGCAAAACAGAAACTAGAAACCTTATTTTGGTATCGTGGTTTCGAGCTAGTCATTTGGAGTTTATATAGTATAAGATTGATGTAAATTGTATATATATATGCTGCAGGTTATTGTTGTTGGTTTTCTATAGCTATTAGGTGTATAATTGGAAATTCAAATAGGGCACATTATAGGGGAGATGCTGCCCAATTTTTGTTAACGCCTTAACTAGCTAAAGGACTAGTTGAGAAAACGAGCGAGGAAATGAGTTCTATGAATACTCGTATGTAACTTAAGATGCTAGAAAGTCGAGGATTATTGATTCTTTGATTGGTTTCATGTTAAATAGGTTCAAGATATAACGAGGCGAATGTGTTAATAGTAACCCGTAAGAGGTATGTAAAGCTAACATTTCCTTATTTTGGCATGTTTTGGCATAAGTATGTAAAACCTATCTTTTCTTTCTTTTGGGAATGTCTTAGATTTAAGTGACAAATGATATGTGTATGAAGCTGGGGTAACTCTATTCATGAGTTTTGAACATGATTCATGATGCATAATTCGTGTTCACTTCTGAATGTTAAAGACTGTTCAAGTAGGTAAGCTCCCATTCCTCAAGTCTTCTAAATGCTGAAAAGTAGTGTATGTAAATTTATTCTTCCTCTCTTTTGGCATGAATCAATATTAGAACTCCTGTGATAGTTGAGTTATGGACTTGTAAGTCTTCTACATGACTAAAAGTAGTACACGTGAAGCCTATTCCCTCCTTCTCTTGAAATAGTTAAGGTAAGTAAAGCAAGATATGATATGAGCTAGAGGTGATTCCATTATTGGTTTCGGTTATAACTCAGGTCTTGTACTCACTTTGGAATGATAAAGGCCTTGAAGTAGTTGAACTATGACCCTTGAGCCTCCTACAGGTTGAATAGTGTTGGGATGTGTAAGCTCATATACCTAGGGTCTGTTCAACATGCTTTATGGTGATATCTAAGGGATGTTTGATACGTTACAGAGTTTTACATGCACGTATATGCATTATGATATATATGGATTGGGCCGAACGTACCTCGGCATATCTTACTATATAAGGATCGGTCCGTATGTTCTATGGCATTGTTACATGATATATGGATTGGGACATATATTCCATGGAATTGTTACACGATATACGGATTGGGCCATCATTCCTCGGCATTATTATGCGATATACGGATCGAGCTGTCGTTCCTCGACATTTTTATAAGATGTGTGGATTGGGCCGTCGTTCCTCGGTGTGTACTTTGTATATACATGGATCGGGTTGTGCGTTCCACAGCACTAATGGTATATATGTTCTTATGATGACAAAATGATATAGTTATTACACAAGTCCCCGAACGGGCCGTATAAAGTAAGCGATGATAGCATGTATGCCTTTATTTTATAAAATGCAGGTACGGTAGATGGCTAAATGTTATACTTACCCCCTACACCCCTATTTCAGTTGTTGTCTCAGTTATGATGTTTTATGCTTTATATACTCAGTACATATATCGTACTGACCCTCCTTTCCTTGGGGGGCTAGATTTCATGCACATAGGTACAGATGTTCATTTAGGAGATCCTCCAGCTTAGGGTTTCCACTCAAGAATTTTGGAAGTGCTCCACTATTCCGAAGTCTAACCTTTTATACTGGTCATTTGATATATATATGTTTGTTTATTCAGGGGTACGGCGGAGGTCGTATCTTGCCATTTGTTACTTTTACTATTCTTAGAGATCTGTAGACATGTGTATATGGGTAATGTGTGAGTTTTGTGCGATTATAGTTGTACAATGTGTTGAAAATGTTACTATGCTATGGCAATCTTGTCGGCTGGCTTTCCTGTTACACCCCGTACTTTGGTATCTTGGAATGCTTCTTAAGCTTCTTAAGTTTCTGGGAAGGCTTTTAAGTTTCGTAGAAGTCATCATATGAGTCGGATAATCTATAATGCTATCAAATAATCCTAAGGAAAGGAGAAGGAGATACTCCATAATAGAGAAGATTGGAAATAGGGTCATAAGAAACCGGAAGAAGTTGGAGGTCAAGTAGTGAGTCGTAGGACTTGACTTAGTTGTGAAAGGTATTACTTGGGACATTTTACAAACTAAGCTACTTGAGTATACATCGATCTTAAGTAGCAAGGAATACATAGGTTCTTGAAGTAAGACGAGATTATGGGCTCACAAAAGAGAAATAAGGAAACGACGAGCCTACTCGAAGCAAGCAGGTGATGCACCTACTTAGGGTCAAGTATGTGATGCACCTACTTAGGGTCAAGTAGGTGATGCAGCAGCTTGGGTGGACCCCATGCTGCCACATGGCGGCTTTGGATTGGATGCATGATTGAGGTGGCGCCCTAGGGGCTGCCATGTGTCACCCCTAGGGGCTGCCACATGTCCCCACTTAAGGACACATATATATACATGTGTATTGCTGGATCAACTCACTTTTCAGCATCTTTACACTTAAAATAATTGGAGAAAAACTTGGAGAACATGGAGAGAGAGCTACGGATTTGGTTAAGCAAGGTAAGCCCTCCGATTTCATTCCATGAATTAATTATTTAAGGTATTCTTCGTTTAAAAATGGTGTTTAACAACATAAAATTTATAGTTGGGTTTTTGAGGAGGTTCTCGTTCTTGTCAACAAATCCATTTTTGGAATGAGACTGTTGTTAGTAATAATAGTATAACTCCTTGTGTAAAGCTTCGTTTCGAGTGATTCAAGATTTTTTGGGAAGATATTTCATAGGGATATAACTTTTGCTTATACTATAAAACCCAGTTTTTCTTTTATCTTCTCGAAAAAGGATGATGAAGTATAGGTGAGGTGCTGCCCAGATTTCATTTCGGAAATCCTACACGGGATACTGTTGGTATTTTGGGCATATCTTTTGGTATAGAATTGTTGTAGGGTTGATTCGAAATTTTATGCGACCCTAAGACACATGTATATAACTTTAATTCAGGCCACAAATCTTGGTTCCCTAAATTACCCCTTCGAAACTAAGCAACAATACAAGACAGTAGGCACTCCAGAATTCACGTTTTGATAGTTTTGGCGAGTTTGACGAGTTTAGGTTAAGGTAAGGGTTTTTCTTTCAATTTGAAGTTTATGGTGTTTTTATGAAGTGTATTACACGTTGTGTAAGTGGATAGATATATGAAAATTCCATAAATATGCTCGACGTTTGAAACAAACCAAATTGGAGTCGCTATAGTTAAATTGTAGTCAAAGCAAGGTGTTGTGCTTGTGGTGTATGGATTCAGGTGTGTGGTGTGTGTTTCAGGGACTAAATGTGTCCTAAAGGAGGTGGGAGAGCTTCTGTTTGTAGACACACGACACCCCCGCTTCATACGGTTAAAGGTTTTGCAAAACAGAAACTAGAAACCTTATTTTGGTATCGTGATTTCGAGCGAGTCATTTGGAGTTTATGTGGTATAGGATTGATGTGAATTGTATATATATATGCTGCCGGTTATTGTTGTTGGTTGGCTGTATCTATTAGGAGTATAATTGGAAATTTTGATAGGGCACATTATAGGGGAAATGCTGCCCGATTTTCGTTAACTCTTTAACTAGTTAGGGAACTAGTCGAGAAAGCGAGCGAGGGGATGAGTTCTACAAATACTCGTCTGTAGCCTAAGGTGATGGAAAGTCAAGGGTTGTTAATACTCATATTTCTTTTATGTTACTTAGGTTTAAAGGACGACGAGACTAACGGGATAAAAAGTAACCCGTAACAGGTATGTAAAGCTAATGTTTTCTTCTTTTGGGATGTTTTGGCATACGTATGTAAGGCTTATACTTTCTTTTAGCATGTCTTTGGCATAAGTATTTAAATATTATTCCTTCTCTTAGCATGATTTGACATAAGTATACAAAGCTAATCTCCTTTTTTGGCATGGTTTTTATGAAGCAAGTATATGACTTTCATATGATTCCAAAGAAGTTCCTATTCTTAAAGCCACTAGGATGGACAATTTCTCAACTTCCAAAAGATATTTTGTTATGCTTTGATACATATATATGATTACCAGAAGTTCTATTTTTATATAGTCCATAGTGACTTTCAAAAGGTACTTGATATGACTTTTGTCTCGATTTTGAATGAAAGCTCATTTTGATTATTTTGTCGAGTCTTAAATATGATTTAAATTGCATATAGTTTCTCACTACTCTACTCATGGATGCCTCAATGTTTCCTTCACCAAGCCTAGGCCAGGTTTTATTATCGTGCGTACTTCTTTACATTATTCGCCGTGCCCCGATGTGAGGGGGCAAGTACGACCTGTACATGGTATTTGTGGAGTTATGATGTGCCATGTATACATATGATATGATATGATCTGATATGACCATCTGATATTATATGATCTGTTACAGAGATATTCCCTACTCCTGATGTATGCTATGATATAGCGCCAGTGACGGGGTGGCGACCACGTTTTGTTCACCGCATCCCATAATGGGGACGGATATGGCATATGTTTATCTGCATACATTATTTGTGGTTATGAAAAACATTTTGATATTCTGGGTATTTAGCTCACTTTTGCACCTTCTATTCTGGTAATGGCTTTACTTGTTACAGTCCATGCTTTACATACTCAGTAAATATGTCGTACTGACCTCTCTTTCTTCGGGGGGGGGGGGTGCGTTTCATGCCTGCAAGTACAGATGTTAACTTTGGGGATCTGCCAGCTTAGGGTTTCCACTCAGCAATGTTGGAAGTGCTCCACTGTTTTGGAGCCTAACCTTTGATACTGGTCATTTGATATAAATATTTGTTTATTCAGGGGTACGACGGGGCCCTGTCCCGTCATATGACTAGGCTAACATTCTGTAGAGGTCTGTGGACTTGTGATGTGGGTTCTGTATATATGTGTTGGGCTTTATGTTCCGTGATGGCCTTAACAACCTTCGTATGCTACATCTATTTTCGTGCGCTCTTTAGCAATTTTTTTGATTTCTTCATATGTTTATTCGACTCACATAATCAGTGGGGCTAAGGGTACGTGTGGGTGCCCTAATCGGACACCAGTCACGGCCTATGGAGTTGGGTCGCGACAAAAATGGTATTAGAGTAGTTCATCCTTGGAGTGTCTACAGACCGTGTCTAGTAGAGTCTTGTTTATAGGTGTGTTGTGCACCACATCTATAAACAGGAAGATACAGGACATTTAGGGTGTTACCTTTCTTTCATATCTAAGATCGTGCGATAGAGCCGAGTCATAGGGAATGAAATTCCTCATACTAAGATATGGTTTTAACCGAAGGACAATATTGATAGAAGAAGGTGACCGACGATATTGAAAGTTACAAAGTACACAGGTAAGCAAAGGCACGAAAGATATAATTCAGGTGAGGTATTGAAGTACGATTGACATGTTAAAAATGAAAAGGAAAAGTAGACAGGGCAGGGTAACAAGTGCAGTTTGAGTCAGGCAGATGAGGTAAGTCCATTTTCATACTATTGATATTGGGCACCTTGTGTGGCTACGATATGATATGATCTGAATATATATACATGCGTGCCTTGTAAGGTACTGTTGGCATTTTCTGTGTGCAGGTGTTGAGATAGTAAGAAATATAAAGGAAACTCTGTCAAAATTTTCCTAGAAATAAGAAAAGAATGAGATACAGGGCTGTAGTATGTCTTGGAAGGTTGTGCCCACAACAATGATGAGATTTGATTAAACTACGAGTATGGATGACCTCGAGAAATGAGTTAATTGCTAAATTGATGGCAATAAAAACTAGGAGGTCGATACTGGTATAGTAGAATGAAATTGGAAAAGACTTATAAGCCAAAGAAAATGATTTAGAGAAGATTGATAGATCGGGATAAAATGATATATTAAGGCATCGCCTGAATTGATACACAGGGATAAACGATGATGAGTTATAGTTGAAAGAAGTAACAGTATGATTAAGACAAGAGTACAAGGGAAAAAGAATTGTGATGGAAGTGAAGTGTTAATAAGACAGCTTGTGATATATCAAGGATAAGACTAACTAAGAAGGGTAAGTAACCCATAGTAAGAATTGTGAAAAAGGTCAAGCAGTGTTATACTATGGGACTAAATGCGAACATGATACCATGTGAATATAACGAAGGTCATTATGAGAATAAGTAAGGAATAATAAGGAAGTTGTAATAGAGGCACCCAAGATAGACATAAGTAACTGAATACAAGGATGGAGCAAAAGGAGAATGTATAGTCATAGATTTACAGGGGTAGTACAAAAATATGGTGTCAAGGTAAACCTAGTATTAAGGTAAGCTCGATATATTGTTGAGAAAGTGAGCATAGGGTGCACGACAAAGATGAAAGCTCATGAAGCATAAATATGTACTCACGGTTAACTAAACCAACACAAACAATAATATTCTACTCAAATTAGCAACCAAATAGTGAAGTCAGATTGCCCATACCACACAGACGCTGTCTAATGAAGTTCAATCAATGCTCGAATAGCTCATTTAGGATCACAATAGGACTTTCTTGGTTTGTAATGTAGGCTTGGGCTCAGGTAGACTATATTTACGATGTAAGTGACTATTTTGCACCTCCAAAATGATAAATTGACTTAGCCACATGTTTTAAAACCCAAATTTGTGTCATCCCTACTTTCTTCATTTATTTATGCCAGGGTGTGGCTTCTGCTCTTTTTTCTTCTTGTTCAGGGTTCTCATTGTATTTTTTTTCTACTCTTTTATGCTTATTTTTTATTTTCATTGCATCTACAACCCATTCATTTTGTTTTTCCACTCCTTACACACTTTCTTTCATGCCCCAATGTTTTCTTCTTTCGTATATAATAACCACCCTCAAATGAGGCTTTTAGCCTGACTTGAGGTGCACATTATTGTAGGAGGGACTAGGGCTAATATAAAGGTCTACCATTAGACAGGAAAGCTGAATTATGTTATTTCGAAGAAAATGTCTTTTTCAAGATCAAACTGTATGTTCAAAGTGTATAATTTCATTTGGATGGTTGTTTTTAGGCTAAGTAGAATATATTCAAAAATGTCCTATGACCCTTTCCGAATCAACATATTCAATCATTTTAGTGAGACTAACCAGACAAGTTCTAGCTTACAAATGAAAAGTTCGAACTAGGGAATTTAGCTTACACACGCTTGGCACATAACCTACAAAATTTAGCACCAATCGACACAGACTTCTTGCTAGAATTTGATCGACACGTCAATAAGTAAAATGTAATAAGAAGATCCTAGAAAATAAATTTTCACAGTGCAGGTATAATCATGTAACATTTTTCAAAATTTTTAAATAGGGGTCATTTTTCTTCAATTGAAAGCATGAAACTTCAGAGGCTACTAGGACACCTATATAGACTCTTGTATTTACAACAAAAACAACCTAAACATTCTAGTTCTACTAGATAACATGCTTGAGAGAAAAAAATATATGGAAAGAAAATATCTTAAGCGACCAGGATTCCTCACCCCTATCAAATAGCTACGTATTGTCCCCAATACCTGTATCTTTTAAATTTACCGCGGGCTAAGAAAAGTTCTTAGCTTAACCTATATCAAAATAGAATAAAATGCCATCATAAATATCTAAAGTTCTCATCATGTCATAGCTAGAAAGATGAAGGAGTATCATTCTCAAAATATAGGAACTCACCAAAAGTATCCTTCAAGCGAAATCTCAATGAGCCAAATGGAGGAGAACTATGAGGAACACCGGTCCCTTCATGGTGATAACATGTAGGCAAAAGTATGATGTAGTACTTTGAAAGTACTAAGAATGTAGTCTAGCAATATAATGGGAATATATTAAGTCATTTATGAGGTAAAATACATAAGTAAGGGTATGAATGAGTAATCAAGTAAATAGCATTTTAAATATTCATTTGTGGGAATATGACTATAAACGGAATTAACTATGTGATCTATAACATGTAATCCTCATCTATGTTAGATCCATCAAATTTGGTTGGATTCATCCTTTTGAAGTCTTGAATCTTAGAAGCCGGAGTAGCCACTTGAGATAGAGAAGGAGCAATGCCTTGATTAGGTTTTTTGGCTACAACTTGGACCAACAAGGTGATGATGTTTCAAAACTCCGAATGTATAACTCCTTGCTCATTATGTGGAGACTTGGGAATAGGAGGAGCTTTGTCCTCGTTAGAATCCACTACTCTAGATGAAGGTGCCCTTCTTCTAGGAATTATCTAGAGAATATGAAACAATTGATTTTTAGAGGAATTATTAGAAAAACTCTAGGGCACGACATGAATCATGAAAGAAAGAAAAGTTTCCTAAACTCATTATAGTATCCTATTAATAGTAATGATGTGCTTCATAACTATTCATAAGACTATATTTGACACAGTATGTTGAACTTTGAGGACCATTCAAAAGCTCGAGCATTGATACATTGTTTTACATGACCCAAGAATTGGGCATAGACATGACATGATGAATGAGTAACTCGAAGATACCTCAAATAAGACTCTTAGCATTTAATTTACCCTTCATCGGCAATGATGAAAAATAAACAAGCAGAAATAAGGTGAAATAAACACTAAGGGAAACATCATAGTAAGACCCATAATAGTAAAGATTCAACTTACATATATCCAAAAATACCTCTATAGTTTAGATTTGGTGGGGGCTAAAACAATTCCCTAGCTCACCCTCAATCCAAATAGAATAAAATACCATAATAAATGTCTAAGGTTCTCAACATTTCAGAAGCTAGAAAGATAAAAGAGTATCATTCCCGAAACATGGGAACTCACCAAAAGTAGCCCTCAAGCAAAATCTCAACTAGCCATGTGGAGGAGAACAAGTAGGAACACCACTCCCTACATGGTGATAACATATAGGTAAAAATATGTGTTAGTACTTTGAATGTGCTAAGTATGTGGGAATCTAATATAATGGGAACATATTAAGACATTTATAAGGTAAATTTCATATGTTAGGGCATGCATGAGTAATCAAGTAAATAATATTCTAAACATTCATTTGTGGGAGGATGACTATAATCGTCATTAAGATAATGTATGCTATATCATGGAATCCAACATAACTCCCTATATTGGGAGGGGAGACTATTTTACAAGTTGAACTCCATCAACATTCATTTCTTTAACATTTAATGGCCATTTGTGGATCCACTAGGCTCCTATGTTGGTACATAGTTAATAAAATAAGAGGTTGCTACTAGGATTCTCTTACCGAACCCCACCTCAAAACACATTTGATGCTAAGTTAAATCCCACAGAATAGTACATCATAGTAATTTAAACATACTTATAGATTGATACATCACATCATCATTCAGTGGTATAGCTCCTTAAAACCTTAACTAATTCAAGTATGCAAGAATTGTCCTTATCTCAAAAAAATCATTTAATATGGGTGAAAAAGCCTCTCACCATCATTCATTCATTCATTCAGAGACTCCCATAATCATAATCATTAGCTTTCATAAAAAATTAATTGGATTCCATAGCCTTCAAATCATACTTTAAATGAAAATAGAGTAAAACTAGGTGGATTCAAGCAAACTCAACTTTTAACATGTATATAAATGAAACCATGCATAACACTATGAACTTAATCAATTTAAAACTATGTTTTAAATAACCCACCATGAATTTTAAGAACCTTTAAGGAGGCAAGTAGAGAAAAATCTTGCAAAACATCAATCCATGCATATGATATTATTTTTGCATCAAAATAGACCAATAATCATTAGTTTAATCATTATTTATTTGATTAAGAAGAAATTAGGGTAATTCATAAGAAATTCTTACTTGAAATCAAAGACTTAGTTTGATAGGGGTTTTGGGCTCCATGTGTGGATGAACCCATGGATAATGAACCACATACCTTGATATAATTGACTTAATATTGAGAGAAGAACTTGATCTCAAGGAACCCTAGAACTCAACTTAGTGATGGAGGAATCCTTGACAAAAATCTTGAGACAAAAGGGTTAGGAGAGTTAATGTGAGAATGAGGGTTATGGGAAGACTTAGGCCCATTTGATAGGGTCGATTAAGTCCCAAGAAAACCACACTTTACTGATAAAACTTTGGAAAGGTACAAAATATCCTTCTTCAAATCTTGCCAGACAGACCCTATGAACTATCCTTACAAGTCGTACACCATTATACGACTCATAAAAAGGAATCATCTTGTAGGGTTCGATAAACACTCAGAACTGAGCCTCTGAATCACTTCAACGACTCATTCTTATGAGTCATCAACTATCTTATGAGTCTTAGACTTGAGTCGTTCTACAGGCCCTAAGATTTCCTACAGTACCTGAGTTTTGAAGTTCTCTGATGAGTCATTTCTATTACTCGTCTTACCTTCTATGAGTTGTAACCTTGAATCATAGACTCGTTCCTTCACCTAATCAATTTGGATCCTCAACATAAGTCCTACGAGTCACTCCTACGAATCGTGGGTTGGGTCATAGAACTTGAATCTAGCTTATTTTCCAAAGTTTTTCCTTTATTTTGACTTTTTTAATTTATCGGGTATTACAACACATCATGTAGTGATACCAACTATACTTTCACATACTTGGCCTCCAAAGTACATAAGCTATCAACCCCTCTTTATACGGTGGGCCTCTATGACATCTACTCGACTTTGTAAGAAACTGATCTCCCACCTAAGGTCTGTGCAAAGTCGGTCCTTTATTTGGTGAACCTATGTCTAAACTACCTATTTTAGTCTCTAAATAACCTTAAACAATACCATCCTAGTCTAATGGTAGATCGCATTTGTTATACCCCATACCCTTGTGCTTCGGAACATCTTCTTAAGCTTCATAAAAGTTGTCATGTGACCCAGGTTATCCATAACATTATCAAATAACTCTAAGGAAGGGAGGAAGTGATACCCCATAAGAGTGACTGTTGGAAATAGGTATATAAGAATTTGAAACGAGTTGGGGGACAAAATAACAAGTCGTGGGACTCGACTTACTTACGTAAGCTACCAACTAGGATGTCTTATGTACTTGAGCTACTGGAGTACATGTTGAGCTTATGTAGCAATGATTACATAGGTTGTTAACGTGAGACGAGATTACTAACCCGCAAAAGAGGAAGAAGGAGGCGTAGCACCTACTTGGTCCAAGTAGGTTCATCACCTAGTTAGACCTACTTGGACCAAGTAGGTAACTCACCTTCTTGGGGTGCACCCCACGCTGCCATGTGGCAGCCTAGGATTGGTGCATGACGTAAGGTGGCTGCCTAAGGGCGTGACACATATCACCCTTAGGGGCTGACACGTGTCCCTTATTCATAAAGGTAAATATAAATGTGGTGATGACTATTAATTCATTTTCATCCAAAAATTAGTACATCAAAGAAGAGAAAAAAATGTGTGAAATAAGAGAAGGCAACCACGGATTTGGCCAATTTGAGGTAAGCCTCCGACTTTCATTTTGTGAATTAATTATATAGGGTATACCACAATGAAATTAAAGTGTTAGTGATGTAAATTGATGGTTTGTAGCAGCACCGAACGGATAACAAACAGCCACAAACAGTCCGCGAATTTCCAGCACGTTAAGGAACTTCCAAGGCAAATTTTGGCAAATTTTGGACAGGGTAAGGTCTTCCCTTTAAAAGTGGAGTTAATAATGTTTTTATGGAGTGTATTAAATTTCTTAAATGAAGCTGGAAGTAAGACAGGATCGAGCACACACACATATATAACCCACTCCCATGTCTAAAGACCTCTAAGAGAAGTGACGATAACATATGGTGGGACAAGGCCCCCGCCGTACCTTTGAATAAATGAAAGTGAATATATACACCCAGGATCAGTACCAGAAACTAGGCTCCGATACAATGGAGATTCTTCCAAGTTGGCTGAGCAGAATCCTAAGCTGGTGGACTTCCAAAACCTGTATTTGTACCTGTGGGCAAGAAACGCAGCCCCTCTTCCCAAGGAAAAGAGGGGTCAGTAAGATATATGTAATGAGTATATAAAGCAAACATATCATAAATAAGTTCACATTTGAGTTAGAAATTCAGGCGATAAGTGTAAGATTTAAGAAGCCACTGTACCTGTACTTTACAATGTAAAATCATGCATGCTTAAATTATATATTATATCCAGCCCGTTAGGGTCTCGGTGAATTCATTATATACCTATAGGACCATCATAAGGCCCGGAACCATCATCACTTTATCATATCATATCATTGTATATATGTATATATGCATACATACCCTACCTTCTAGTGAGGGACTCAGTGAATAATGTAGTGAGACTGAGCACGAATATATAACCAGCCCAGAACTCGGAGAAAGAGGTTTTACCATATACATGAGCAGAATAGTGAGAAAACTACATAATTATATCTTTATTTGAGACTCAATGAAGTTGTCCAGTGAATCATCCCTTGGAGCTCAAGGTAGGAAATATATGACGTACCCTCTAGTTCTCACTAATGACCATGTTAAAAGGAGCTTCAGAAATCATAGACATATGTTTTTATGGTATGAAATTGTCACGACCCAGCTCTGTGGTCCGCGACTGGTGCCCTATTAGGACACCCAAATGAGCTTACATAACAAATCGTCATATTACAAAATAATTCCAATTTAATTTTTGTCTCAATCAGAATAGCAGGCCATCCTTAATTTCAGTAGCCGCGCATGCAAAAAATTACATATCAAACAAAAAAGGGTCAACGAAGGGCGCATCACCAGATACGTACGTATATACAAACATATGGGCCATTTTGGCCGTTATAAAAAAAGGGGCCGTATTAAGACATAAATCATACATGAACGAACATACACAACCCATGACCGACACCTATGTCTACAGGTCTCTATAGAACATAACAGAAGTATATAACGGGACAGGGCCCCACCATACCCAAACGGTCAAATATACAGAAGCATGTACACAGGAAAGCCATATACCGAAATGCAGGCTCCGAGTCAAAGGACCACTCTGTAGTAGCAGAAGGTGTGTAGCCTATGCTGAGGGATATTGAACGTCTGTACCTGCGGGCATAAATGTAGCCCTCCGAAGAAAGGGGGTTAGTACGAACTTTGTACTGAGTATGTAAATCACAAACATAAAGAGTATAGATCGTAACTAAAAGGAAAGGTGCAAGGAGCACATACCAAACCAGGACATCAAAATCTGTACTGAAAATATATGTACATAATGCAAATAAAAATCATGCATAAGGCTCGAGAATGTGGTAACCACCATGACGCTGGTACCACAACACATCATACTCCGGAAGGTTTCAAATCTCTGTACAAACTCCGAACACATCATATCATCACAACATGTCATATCATCAGAACATATCATATGCCATATCACATCATAACAACGTAAATGGTACCCGACCCTATGGTGAGGTCTCGGGCCCGTAACACATCATACTACCGAATACATTATAGGATGCACGATTGCAAAGATGGCCTAGGTTCCAGTGAACGAAGTCATAGTAGTATGCACGAGCGGAGTAGTGAGAAACTAATGCAACATATATAAATCAAGCATTTCTGAAATTATATTTGCAGTCCCAAAATAGGTATTAGAACATAAGAGGATGATTAGGACATTATTCTTTAGTAGAGAAAATCATAGGCAAAAGTTATTCCTTTATGTCGTACAAGAATAAACTAGATAAGTCAAATTAGGCAAACTTCAGAATTTATGGGCCCACCTCCGGCCAAGCTGAGGTGGCATACGGGAATTTCAAATATATGGCTTTACGGAGTCATCTATCCAGATTGTAGGATGATCCGGTCTCATAAGTAGAGGCTATGGATATTTGCACGTTTTTTTTTCAACATATAAGAGTTTTTGAATTCAAATTCACTTAATGGATTTATAGGAAATTCAAACTCAGATTCCTATGAGCATAATTTTTCTCGAGACTTAAATTACAACCTACTACACTTAGAATATGCCAAAAGAAGAAAAGGAAGAGCTTTACATACCTTATCCGCTTACTCAAACTCAAATTCCGCTATCTCCAAACCCTACAAATGGTCACAATTGCCAATTGTAAGTTATAAGCCCTTAAGAGATCAATTTTAAATCCTTACTTGTCTACAGAAATTTGGGCAGCACCTCCCCTATAAATTCAACATCCCCGAGAGTCTAACTCGGCCGAAATATCAACAACAACAATACCAACAACATCAACAATCACTACAAAAATACATTAATAGTCTTTCTTCTTCTTCTTCTTCTTCTTTCTTCTTTCTCTTCTTTCTTTTGTTACGTAAGGCCACAATTTCTACTCCAACTTCACACCTTCAAACTAATATCAACATTTCATATTCATTTACTAGCTCAAGACCATTTAAACATAATTTGAAAGAAATTAACATTATTCCAAATAATATACCAAAAATTCCATCAAACCATAATCCACCCAAAACTTCTACGAACACAACGGAACTACCAAATCGCATTGTCTTCTTCCAAATTCATTAAGAATAACAATAATTCCCATATTAAAATTCCACTTCCAGGATTTCATAAAACTATACTAAAATCACATAATTTCCTATAACAAGTTGTAACCAATTTCAAGGACGTCTCGAATCGTTCAACTTTTAATTAATCCATAACCGCCATAACGACACAACTAACATGCTTAATAAAGTTCAATTCCTCTTCTCCCAACCATCATACCATATGGCCACACACACCCACTTGCACACCTACATGGTCACATACCTACATACATCACAATTACATGATTTTCACTTAATTCTACTAGCTACAACACATAGACTTCTTCCATAACATAAAGAGATAGAATTCATACCTTTTTCTTCAAATTTTGACTTTGCCACAAATGAAATTTTCTCGCTCAATTAATTATACCATGTTGAAGAGGGCCTCAAACTTGACAAGAATTCAAGAAGACAAGATTTGTGGATCAAAGTTGAAGAACTTGGCAATTTTTCTCCTTTTGTTTCTAGCTTCGGTCTCTTCTTCTCTTGGAAGATGACTTAGCTCTCTTTCTCTCTTTTGATGACTTTAAGTCTTCTCTTGAAGTTTCTAGTAGATAGAAGATATATAGATGATGGACCCTCTTAATTAATTTATTACCTAGAATTAAGTTTCCATGGGCTTGGGCCATCCTTTACTTTGGGCCTCAACTCCTCTTATTATTATTATTTTTTTGAGCCCAAAAACTATAAGTCTTATTTAGTAGCTCAGAAACCTAATTTCCAAAATTTCCAATTTTTCCTTTAACCTTTTCTAGTATTTCCACATCCAAAATTTAGTCATAAGAATCTTGTATCCAACAAGATCAAACATAACCTTGCCCTTGACTTGTTACCATTATTCCTAACATGTCCAAATGCGAAAAATACAGGTTGTAACAGAAATATCTTATAGAAGTCCAAGCATTGGTTATCTTAGAGACTTTTTTTAAAAGAAAGAGCTTTCTATATCAATCACTATCCAATCATATAAAAGACATAAGGAGTAGGAGCTTAACTACTTTAAGAGCCTTAACATTCAGAAGTTAATATGAGTCACAAGTTATACTCAGAGCTTTATGAGTGGAATTACCCGCAAGTTCATATTACATTTCACTTATAGCTAGGACATGTCAAAAGAAGAGAAAGATCGCTTTACATACCTCTTATAGTCCTTGAGGAGTTCTAGCCACCTCCTTTCCCCTTATATTAAGGTCCTTTTGGGTGAACACATATTGAATACTTTTATGATCGGTATACACATCCACATGCACCCTATAGAGTTAATACCGCCAAATCTTCAAAGAAAAAATAGCAGCAACCAATTCAAGTTCATGCGTAGGGTCTTACGTTTATGCACCTTTAATTTCCTAGAATCATAGGCTATGACCTTACCATTTTGCGTTAAAACACAACCTAAACCAATCTTTGAAGCATCACAATACACTACAAACCCTTCTAATCCTTTCGATAGAGTCAAAATAGGAGCAGAGGTTGGTCGATCTTTCATGGTCTGGAAACACTTCTGACACTCATCTGTCTATATGAATTTGGCTTTCCTTTGGGTCAATTTCATCATAGAAGATGGGATGGCAGAAAACCTTTCAACAAAAATTCTATAATACCTAGCTAGAACCAAGAAAATCTTAATGTTTGAATGAGACAACGGTCTAGGCCAATTCTTGACTGTCTCAATTTTCTTAGGATCAACCTTGATCTAATCACCGGACACTACGTGACCAAGAAATGCCACCTCCTTTAACCAAAATTAACACTTAGTAAATTTTGCAAACAATTGCCTATCCCTCAACATTTGAAACATAACTCTTGAGTGATTCTTATTATCTTCCTCACCTCGAGAGTAAATCAAAATATCATCAATGAAGACCACCATAAAAGTATCAAGGTAAGGTTTGAACACCCTATTCATAAAGTATATGAACACCTCCGGTGCATTCATCAACCCAAAACTCATCACCACAAACACGAAGTGATGATACTTTGTTTGGAAAGCTATTTTTGAATATCACACTCCCTCACCTTTAGTTGGTGGTAGCCGAATCAAAGTTCGATCTTGGAGAAGTGACTGCCCCATGCAATTGATCAAATAAGTCATCTATTTTAGGGATTGTGTACTTGTTCTTACTGGTCATCTTATTTAATTATCAGTAGTCTATGCACATTCGAAGCCGCCCATCCTTCTTTCTCACAAATAACACAGGAGCTCTCGATGGCAAAATACTTGTCCTTATGAACCATATTTCTAACAAGTCCTTTAATTGTTCCTTCAACTCTTTTAATTCCTTCGGGGCTGTCCGGTAAGGAGGAATAGAGATAGGTTGGGTATCAGGAAGAAGATCAATATCAAAATCAACTTCCCATTCAGGATAGACACCGAGCAGGTCATCGAAAAAGACATCGGGGAACTCATTGACTATGATAATCGACTCAAGGGGAGGAAATTTAGATTCGACATCCCTAACCCTCACAATATCATAAATATAACCCTTAGCAATCAATTTTCAGGCCTTAAGACAAGAAATAAACGTACCCTTCCCTACCAAATCATGACCTTCCTATTCAATAACGGACTTATTTGGAAATTTGAATTTGACTAAACGAGTCCTACAATCTATGGAAGCATAAGATGCATCTAACCAATCCATCCAAAGCATGACATCGAAATCTACCATGTCAAGCTAAATGAGATCACAAGGAATAACTTTATGCAAGATAGAAATGGGACAACCCCTATAGACCTTTCAAGTAACAACCGACTCACCAATGGGGGTAGAAGCCAAATAAGGCTCTAATAATATTTTGGGGGACAAATCAAACCTATTAGCAAGGAATGGAGTAACAAATGATAAATTTGCAGTCGGATCTAATAATGCATACACATCAAAAGCAAAGACATTTAACATACCTCTAACAACATTGGGTATGTCCTCAACCTCTCATCTCCTATGCAAGGCATAAAAGCAATTGGTGCATTGGCAACCTCCTTGGGCTTGTTGATGAGCAATTTGGCCTTGAGGCCTACCACTATCACCTTTACAATCCTTAGAATTATGGCCCGAGTTGCCACAGTTGAAGCATGTATTAGATCCGGCTAAGCATTTCCATTTGTTAGTCATTCAATGCTTCTTGCAAGCGGGGAAAGTTTGAATACCGACATTCTCTCTTGGAACCATTAGGTAAGCACCATTGTCTTTGTTGAACCTTAGAGGAGGAGTATTGGTGGAAACTTGTCCCACAAACCATTGCCCACCTTGGCCTTTGCCATTGTTACCATAATCAGACCTTTTAGGGTTAAACCCTCCACCATCCACTCTAGCCTTTTTGAACCACCTTGATCTCTCTCTCAACTTCTCTTCTTTAATTTATTTTGTGTAAGTCATTAACAGAGAGATATACGTCTCCTTGACCAACATGGACATTTTTCACTCTTTTTACACCAAGCTTGAGACATCGAAAATAAAATTGCTCATCCTAGCTCTTGGGTCAGAGACCATAAAGGGAGCATACTTTGACAACTTATTGAATTTGAGGGCATACTCCCTTATGCTCATACTCCCTTGATGGAGGTTAATAAACTCTTAGATTTTGGTCTCCGTTAGCTCCAATGGGAAGAAGCGATCAAGGAAGGAACATTTGAACTCTTCCTATCCTATCGGCCCCATTTCTACATCCCTCTCAACAACCCATTATTCGTAGCACACTCGACCCACACCTTTGAGTTGATAGGCAACTAGCTCAGCCTTCTCATTAGGTGGTACACCCATGATAGCCACAATCCAGTATACCTTATTAATGAACTCCATAGGTCCTTATCTAGTTTATAACTATCAAACTCGGGTGGATTCATCCTTTGGAAATCTCAAATCTTAGAGTCTAGATTTTGCATTTAGGGAGGAGGAACACCTTGATGCCCTTCGTTGGCTAAATCTTGAGACAACAACATAATGATATTGCGATAATCAACATGGGTTATCCCTTCCTCATGATTTGGGGTATCAGGAACCGGAGGATCTTGGTCCTAATCATCAACCCTTTCTCTTAGAGGTGCTCTTCCATGAGGCATTATCTAGACAACACGAAATGGGTCATTAGTTAGAGGAAAGCTTAGGATACTCTAAGATACGACCTAAATTTTAAAAAAAGTAACAACTTTCCTAAACGTCCCATAGTCTCCTATTAATAGTTATGGTGCACATCAGAACTATGAATAAAATCCTATTTGACATGGTATATTCGACTTCAAGGACTATTCAAAACCTCATGCTCTTATACCAAGTTTATCATGATCCAAGCCTAGGGCCTAGACTTGACATGGGGAATGAGAAATAAAAAAGTACCTCAAACAAGCCTCTTAGAATTTCTTTTAGCCTTTCATAGTTAATGACAATAAATAAACAAGCAAAAATCATAATAGTAAATCTTCAACTTACATATGTCCAATAATACCTCTAACTTACATAAGTCCTAAGCTCTCCCTCAATCAAAAAAGAAAGAAATATCATACTAAGTGTCTAAAGATCTCAACATATTATAAGCTGTAATGATAAAGAAGTATTATTCCCAGAACACGGGAACTCACCAAAAGTAGCCTTCGAATGAGTTTTCAACTAGAACATAGAGGAGAACGAGGAGGAGCACTGGTCCTACATGATGATATCATATAGGCAAAAGAGTATGTGTTAGTACTTTGAATGTACTAATTATGTAGGCATGCATTACAAAGTAACACATTTAGGACATTTATAAGGTAAAGTAAATAAATGAGTGCATGCATAAGAAATCAAGTAGATAGCATTTAAATCATACATATGTGGTTATATACATGCATGATTAATCATGTAAATAGCATTTGAAATGTTCATTTATGGGAAGTTGACTATAACCGATATTAAAACCATGTAAGCTATTACATGGAATCCAATATACCCCCTACGTTGGCTGGGGAGTCTACTTGCCTAGGATAAAATTCTGTCAACTTTACATTAATTATTTCATATTAACTTTAAGGGATTTCATGGATCTATTACCCTAAGCCTATAAGGGCTCCTATGTTGGCACATAGTTAATGAGACAAGGGCTTGCTACTAGGATTCCCTTACTAAATCCCACCTCAATGATCCATTCGGTGATAAGTCAATCCAACAGAATAGTTTAATACTTCAAAAAAGTCATATCATATAGCTTGAGAATTCAAAACATCATTTCAGTAGAATAGCTCATTAAAACTTTTGGTAATTCAAATATGTAAGAATTTTCCTTATTGTGTAAATAATCCATCATTCATATCATCTCATTATTCTTTTATTTTATAAGACTCCCTTTTGATCATAGACATTGCTTTCATTAATATTTATTTGGAGTCAAAGCTTTCAAGTCAAACTTTTTTGAAAAGATAGTAAAACTAGGTGGGTTCAACTCACTTCAACTTTCAAACATATATATAAATGAAATTATGCCTAAGTACTTTGAAATCTATTAATTAAAAATCTTTCTTTAAATAACCACCATGAATTTTAAGAACCTTTAAAGAGGTAAATAGATAAAATACTTTCAAACTATCAATTCATATATATGAAATTATTTTGCATTAAAATAGACCAATAATCATTAGTTTAACCATTATTCATGCTATTATATATAAATAAGAATTACCCATAAGAAAATCTTATTTGAAATCAACAGATTTAGTTTAAAGTGTTTTGGAATACATGGGTGGAAGTACCCATGGACAAACACCCACACACCTTAAACTAAAGCTTGAATAAAACAAATATAATTTTTTATATAATCAAAATACTTTAATCATGAGAGTGGAAGGAATACTCTCATTAAAGCCTTACATAACTGGAATCTGAAGCTTTACTCAGAATCAATGGACTTAAATGAACTCTTGAATCCTAGCCTTTTCTCTTTGCCGGAGCATTTTGTGTACTACCCGGAGTATATGAATCATCAAAATAGTATTTTTTCACTAGTAAGAACTAAAACTATATTTTGAGAATGAGTAAATAAGTGTATAGAGAGTAGAGATGCTTCAGAAAACTTTACGAACAAAATGATGAAATAAGGTGGGTATTTATCGGTGTGAAGGAGGGACCTAACAATAATTAAAATAATTATAAAGAAAAATCTAAAATTGTAATGGAGGATTGTGATGTCATGGGTGATATCAAATGAAGGACTATTGATGTGGGTGATGTCAAATGGATCTAGATCTTCCATGATTGGTGAGATGAATCTTTTTTTGTACGGAATACCTTTTTTCAGAGCTATGTTTGAACAAGCTAACTTCCTAATTAGGATTTGGTGTCTTCATATGAATTGTAGATCTAGAAGTCTTCTTTCATGTCGTTCAAAACTCAACTGAATGGAATCATTCTACAGATAGATATGCTTTTTCTTCTACAAATACTCTGTAGATCTAGAAGTCTCCTTTCATGTCGTTCAAAACTCAACTAAATGGAATCATCCTATAGATAGATATGATTTTTCTTCTACAAATACTCTATTTCGTCAAAGCACAAGTCTTATAAAGATTAATTTATTTGACCTACTTAGCCTCTAATTCTTAAGCTTTAGTCTTCACAAAAGTTGTAGGTAATGATGTTGGGGTTATTCAGAAATTTGACCTAATTTACACCATCCTACGAAAAGGTATATCCAAAATACAGAAGCAGTGTCATTTTCGTTGAGAATTGGAACACCATATACAATATTTTTAGGGGGTATTACAAATAATGACTCCATAAGAACCTTAAACTCTATAGCATAAAAACAGGACTAACAAATGCAACCAACCTCAAATCAAGGCCTAAAGCTCCACTCTACTCCTTTAACTCAATCACAAGGCTCAAAAGGGAACTCAATGCTAACTTGTTAATAAAAAGGAGGAAATGAGGAAACAGATGCTCAACTAGTCAATTAATACCTCTAGATCCATCTAGGAAATATCACATCGAGATTCACAACCACGGATAGCCCCACCAAGAAGCAACAAAAACATAAGAGATTATAGCTCTAAATCTAGAAATGGGATCCAACAATAATTCACAAGCCTAACTGGGTGAGAACTACTACACCAAGGCTTCAAAATTGGTGCTATGATAGTGAAGGATACTAAGTCACATAACTTCCGGCGAGCAATGGCTATATCAACTAAGTTTCATACCAAAAATTAATTTTAAGGAAAAAAATTCCGCCAACAACCATAACATTAAGCAAGTCACCCAAAATAGGCTAAACAAGGACAAACTATGGCATAATTAATAAGCTTTCGAACTAGGCAGGAATCTTATAAAGGCAAACTAGCCTAAAGCTCATATCAGAACAACGAGACAATAATTTAGGAGTGAAGCCTATCACGTGACATACAATCCAAACCACAAGGAAATTATACTAAACAATACCTATTGAATCTCAATAAAAGAATAAGAGACCATAGCCTACCTCGAAGCCGAACACGCATGCTCTAAGTCCACTTCCTGATAGCTTTTTAATCCAAACACCACATAAAATGCCTCCACGCTATCAAAATATTAATCACCTCATCAATACGAATGTTTTGACAATAAAAATATATTTTTGGAGATGGATCCAAAATTGGGTCTAAAAATGGATTGTGGGACCCATAATGGGAATTCCAAAAATGACTCCATAAAACCTTTCAACACACATTATTGAGCTCGTACCCTAAAATGTGGCACAAATTAATGTTCAAAATGACTTAAATCAGCCCAACATTTTGAAATTTCATTCAAGAGCTAACTAAGATTTGGCAGGCCCTTTGGGAAAGAAATTACCTCAAACCGATGATCTTCACACTTCCCCGAACATGACAACACGTATCCATAATCAACACAAACCTACCAGACTTGGAATTGCAAAAAATAAAGCTCCCAAGATCAAAGAATGAAAATGGGAGTCAGGGCTGGTTCGCGTCTGGTCTTTAATTAAAAGACTAGACAACCAAGCATCGAGATCGGGGCCTTTGGCCTCACAATCGCGAAGGTTACTGATCCTGTGCATCATATCATGGCCTTTGACCCCGCGATCACGAAGGCTACTGAGCCTGTGCATCGCGATCGCACCTACAAGCCTCACTAACATAATGAGCAATAGCGCTTGCACCAGCAGGTATTGCACCAGCTCAAACTTGAGCTTTGGGCAAGCTCAGATGGGATGCTCAGATTTCATTTAGAATCCTATGCCTGCAAAGGGACTATGCCACCCCACCAAAAATGATGTTCTAGATTCAAAGGCACAGTCAAAATTTCCATCTGATTTCGTCTCAAAAAAATATGGGTTTCACACCCAAGAATAAATTTTGCCAATTCTACAAAGAGTCTCAAAATGAGATCGGAAGGCTCAGGACAGAAATGAAAGGTTATTCTAGACCAAACTCAACATTCTAGAGCTAACTGCGCAGACGAAATTTTAATCAGAGTACGTTTACCAAGAAGTTGACCAAAGTCAACATTAGGCTAAAGCTTAAAGGCTAAAATTCGAAATGGCCTCAAACTCGTACCGATTGCCTCAATTTTCATGCCGACCATGGTACTAGCCTAATTTGTCCATTTTGGAGCTGACGGAGACATCAAAAGTCCTTTTTGAGGTCATTTTCCTAGAGTTTTGATGGAAGTCAACCTTTCAAACTCTAAGAACTCCAAAACAAGGAAACATGCATACAACCCAAATGAACGACCAGGCAACTGAACTACCAGTGCCAGCAAATCATAAATGACCTGGGGTCTCTACAGGAAGGCTCTAAATGTTGAAAATATCAGAAAAGATGAAAATGACCTTGAGGGTCATTACACGGATATAATAAAGCATAAACATCAACTTGAAAGACTCGTAACACACTATTGACCATATTTGGAGAATCCTCTAAATCTTGTCAAGTTTGGAGACCATAGAATCTATTCTGACGCTGACCATCAAAACTATTAGAAGCACTAGATTGAGTCTAACGACCATATCTACCCTTGCCAAAAGAAGGGTAATTCATCACTTTGTGGCTCGCCTTTAAACCACCAAAATAAGAATCGATACTAGATAAGTAATTTCCCAAATTACTCTTACCATACTTTTTGCAAATGGGGATAGAAAATCCACTAGAACCACCTCCTTGAGGTTTAGGGTTAGACACCCTATCCTTATTGAACTTTTGACTTGAAGCATTAGATAGATTAAAATTGGAGAACTTTTGTCGAAACCGAGAACTTCCATTTCCACCATACCTATGATAAGATTCACCACCAAACATTAATGAGAGTAGCCACCACTTCCTTTCCGTGCCCTTTTTGACTCTCTAGCCTTCTCCTTGAGTTTCTTCTTCAATTTTCTTGGCATGATTCATAAACCTTGAGATGTCCATCTCCTTTATGAACATGGTAGTTCTACACTCTTTTACCACCAATTACAAAACACCCAAAATAAACTTACTCATACAGGCTCTAGATTCGGCAACCATGAACATAGCATATTTTGACAATTGAGTTAACTTCAAGGAAATTTTTTCACGTTTATATTACCTTGCTTCAAGTTGATGAACTATTGAATTTTTACCTACCTCAACTCAAGAGGAAAGAAATGTCAAGAAATGCATCGTTGAACTCTTCCCAATCTAATGGACCCACATTCTTTGCCCTTTCACCCTTTTATTGATCAAACTAAATTTGGGCCCTCCAGCGGACTAACTCCCCAGATTTGAATAATCTTGTGAATACCCTCTATGAAATCTTGTGGATCATCATCAATCTTTAAGCCAAGGAACTCTAAAGTGTTTATCCTTATGAAGTCACAAACTCTAGTAGCCATCGTACCCATATTTGGGTTTACAGGAGCAACAACCTCGTGGTATGATTATGCTTCCATAGCTTGGGAAAGCCTCTCTAAACTCAACATGAGAGAATTGCTTGGCTAAATGATCATTAAGAACCTGTGGAGCTTGTTGCTCCTCATTCACATTTGCATTACCATTCCTTCTAACTTAATCTCTTCGTAGAGGCATGAAGTTGTAAGCCCAAAGAACAAGAGTTAAAAGGAACACTTAGAGAGTTCAACTCTATCACACGACGTAAGAATAATGAAAGAAGTAAAGTTTTCTAAACATCTCACAACCTCTAATTCATAGATGTGGAGTATGTCACACCATGAAGAAGACATTATTTTATATTGCATGTCACACGCCCTATGACACTTGAACCTTAGGCTCTGATATAAATTTTGTCACGATCCAAGCTAGACTCTAGATATGACCCAACGATAAGAATCCCAAGGGACTCTAAATAAGCCTCTTAACATACATAGAAAGACATATATACCATGGAATCAAAAGTAAACTTTAAATGAGGAATATGGTCTCAACCAAGAAATTTCAATATAAGAGAATTCAAAACATAATAGTCAAAATGAGTTAAACATACTCCTATAGTCCGAAAATGCCTCTACTAGACTTAGACGGAGATATATTACAAGCCCTATCTCACCCAAAACATAAAAAATAACATGAGTCTAAAAGTAAGAAAATGGCATAGTGGGTTCGACCTCAGATCATGAGAACTTATCAAATCTAGAAACACCTAATGGAGACCAAAACTAGCCACATGGATGAGTAGGAGTGTCATGACTGATTTTATGAAACAATATAGGTAGAAGTATATGTTAGTACATGGAATGTACTAAATATGTGAGAAATATGCATAACAAAAAAGACATCATAAGCATGATAAACATGAACATGAGATGCATGATCAAAATCAAACAAAATGTGAAGTAGATCAAAGAGACATAGGATAAGGTCAATTTATCATAAAAAGACATCATTTAAAAGCTTGTAAGAAAATATAGTCATTTCGTAGGATATGGACCAATACCGGTAATAAAACCATGTGGTTTATAACATGGAGTTCGATGTAACTCTTACAGCGAAAAATGTGAGGCTTCTTGTCAAGGTAGACTCAATATCGTTAACATCAGGAGCTACTTGTGGATCCACTATCTAAGTAATTTAAGATAACCTATGAGGGCACATAGTGTAGAACTACAAGTTTCTACTAAAAGCTCTGTTGCGAAGCCTTCTTAACAAGCCCTCTCGTTACTAAGTTAAATCCCCATGAAATTGATAATATAAATTATCAACATATCATTAGGAAAGGAAATAATAATATACCTATTCATATTCATAAAATCATATAAGATTATATGCTTAAATTATGATTTCATAACATCATTCATAAAGAGACTACCTTTCTAAGCATCTAAAGTATGATTTCATTCATATTGTGAGAAACCCTTTCACAATTCATTGACACATGCATGAAAACATCCTTAAAACATCATTCATTACTTTCATAAAACATTTGTAAATCCTTCATAAATTTCATGATCATAATTCATAGTTCATATTAAAACTTACTCATAGGCATAATGCATGGGTCCAAGTGAAATCAATTAAAAATTATGTATCATAGTAAATTCATGCACAATAGAGTAGAATAACATTAATTAAAATCAATTAAAAAGGACCCATGAAGAATTGACATAAAACACTCATTGAATTGAATGATATTGAATTTGGAGAATTGAGATCTTTTTGTGTCACAACCAAAGCCCTAGGTCCGATAGGAAAATTAAAATCTAGAGGGACCCTAACAAATCCTCTTAGCATATCATTTAAAAGCATACATAAGGTAAATAAAGCAAATAAGAAATAACAAAGATATGGAAGTAATGTCTCAACATGATAGTCTCGATATAGGATAATAACTCTCGAACCCAAATAGAAGACAACATAGACTCATCTAACATGCCTCTACTAACTAGATGGGGGTGTAAGACAAGCTCTCAGCTCACCTATGACAACATAAGAAAAGTCATAAAAATGATGAAAAGATAAAATTCTTATCCTTGAAGTATGAGGACTCACCAGCAATAGAAAAGTAAAGATCAACTCTACCCACGAGTGAAGGTGTGTGAAGATCATCTGACCCTTCATTGTCATAAAATATAGGTAAAAGTATGCATTAGTACATGAAATGCACTAAGTATGTGAGAAGTAAGCATGAACAATGAATATAGGACATAATTAATATGAACCATTAGATGCATGACCAGTATATTAAAAGATGAGTAAAACCATGAAAACCTTAAAAACATCATAATCATATGGCCAATGCATCAAAAATAGCATCATGACAACTTTATACCTTTTCTTTAACTTGATGTGGGATAGGACCTTTAACCAAAATATAAGACCTTTTGAGGTATAACAATGAATCTGATATGCCCCACATCAAGAAGAGAAGGCTACCTTGCGAGGATACACTCCGTGATGGTACTTTCTCTAACTTTGTGCTATATGTGAATCATCTAGCTACACCATATTGGAACTTTAAACCTACACAGGTGTGATAGTTAAGGAGTAAATATTGATACTAGGATTCCTTTGGATAGCTACAATGGCTACCAAATCGAACCCCACCTTAAAGTATTCTCAGTGCTTAGTCATTATCCCAATAGAAATTTATTAAAACATAGTCATTAAAATTATTAGGATAGGTTATAATAGATGAGAATCCTTTATTATAAAATAAACGTAAGAGTAGATCATCTATCATCTTCATCATGACTGTACGAGGAAAACCCATCACAACCTTTGAACTTTCTTAATACGAGTGTGCGATATTTTACCTTATCTCACTATAATTTCTTGCTTAAAGAATCATTGAAACATTATTCATAATCCTTCATGAGTCATTAATAAATCTTGGATATCATTCATAAAACTATCATTGAATTCTCTTGAAATTCATGATCATAATTCATTGAAAATATATTTAAAACTAGCATATAGAATAGGTCATTAAAATTCATCTTGAAATCATACAATATGATTTGAATTGTTCATAACTTGATCAATAATCATAAGATATATCATGAATAAAAAGACCAAATGCAAAATCATGAAATTAGGGCTTTTAAAAGAAGAATTCATAAGAAATTTTGAGAGAAAAACTTGAGATTCCATGGGTGAAAAGACCCATGGATGAATCCCCACATGCCTTTGATCTAGGAAGCCCTAATTTTTCTCTTGATTAGAGACTTGACTCAGATTTCCTTTTGAATTACTTGAGGAAGAACAAGACTCTCGAGAGAACAATTTAGAGAGAATATTTTGTATTTTGAGTGTTTGGGTGAGAATGAGAGGGTTATGAGGGATTAGGCTAGTTAATAGGTTAGAATAAATCCCCCAAAATAGTCAATATTCATTAATGATATCTTAGGAAAAAGACCAAAACACCCTTGAACCCAACTGAAATGTCCCATGATGGTGGTCGTGGTGAGGGACTTAGATTCTGGTCTCAAGAGGTAATTTCCATTAAGACCACCACAGCTCGTGGTGCCCCTCGTTGTCCATACCCTTAACTGAAATCAAAAGAGTTGGTTCATGGGTGTCATCACAGTTCGTCGTTCGCACCACGAGTTATGGAGTCATTCATGTTCCTTCTTTCCAAATTCCATTTCACCAAGGCACCTTCACGGTTATTCTCCATAGCTCATGAAGAGAATCATGGCTAGTGAAGGGCTCCGTGAAGGACCACCTGATTCCAAAAGATGAGATTTTCTAAAAAACTTCCTCTAAGCTATGGTTTCCTACTTTCCAACTTTTGGGGTCTTACAATATGTCCCCCTAGGGAACATTCATTCTTGAATGGGAATCAAGCTAGAATGAATGGAATAGGAAGAGACATAAGAGCCCAACATGAATACAAAACATATCGAAAATGCATAAACACATGGAATATTCCACCTCAAGGTAAAACATGACTTTTAAACTCATTCAATGAACATGAATGCATATGAAAATAAGAAAATGACGGACACACATGGTTTGGGCTAGTTGGATCATAAAGGAAATCAGTACCTCAACTCCGAATAGAAGGAAAGAGATGAGGATATTGTGACATCATATCGGCTTCAGCTTTGCATGTACAACTTTCCACCTCTTGTTTCTTTCATAATACCTTAACTAAAATTATTTCCTTGTTTCTTAGGTTTCTAATGTTACACTCCGTACTTTGATACCTTAGAATACTTCTTAAACTTCGCAAGTTTTTGGGAAGGCTCTTAAGTTTCTTAAAAGTCGTTATGTGAGTCGGATAGTTAATTATGCTATCAGATAACTCCAAGGAAAGGAGAACAAAATGCTTCATAATAAGGAAGATTAGAAATAGGGTTATAAAAATTCGAAAGGAGTTGGAGGCCGAGAAATGAGTCGTAGGACTCGATTGACTTGCGTAAGCTATCAACTTTAAGGTCTTACGTAGTTAAGCTACTCGAGTGCGTGTTGACACTAAGTAGCAAGGAATACATAGGCTCTTAAAGTGCGACGAAATTACGAACCCACGGAAGAGAAATAAAGAAATGATGCACCAACTTGAAGCAAGTAGGTGACTCACCTACTTAACACATGGCAGCACGTGATAGGTACACATGGCAGCTCATGAAAGTGACACGTGGTAGCAGGTGACACACCATGGGGTGGACCCCACCTACCACATGGCACCCATGGATTGGTTGCATAATTGAGGTGGCTGCCTAAGGGGATGACATGTGTCACTCTTCAAAAAGATATATATCTATGTATGGATGACTATTAAGTCATTTTTAGACAAAACCTTGAACAAAAATAGAGATAAAAACGTGGAGAAGAAAGCAAAGGCAGCCATGGTTTGGACAAACACTGCGGTTAGTAAAATGAGTATAACTCCTTGTGTAAGGCTTAGTTTTAAGTTATTCAAGATGTTTTGGAAAGATATTTCATAGGTATATAACTTTGATTTAGACTATACAACCCATTTTTGCTTTTCTCACCTCGAAAAATGGTGGTGAAGCATGGGGGAGCTGCTGCCCAGATTGTGTTTTGGAAATCCTACACGGACAGCTGTGCGTATTTTGGTCATATATTTTCGTACAAAATTGTTGTGGGGGTAATTCAAATTTTTTTGCCACCTTGATACAGCTATATATAACTTTCATTGAGGCCACAAATCCTCTTTCACTCAATTACCCCTCCGAAACTAAGCGACAATATAAGACAGTGGGCTGTCCAGATTTCACATCTTGGATAGTTTTGGCGAGTTTGACAAGTTTAACATAAGGTAAGTCCTTTCATTTTATATTGGAGTTTATGTTATTGTTATATGGTGTATTAAACCCCTTTTATGCTGCTCTAAGTTTAAGAATGTCGTAGAAATGCTCGACATTCGAAATAAACTAAATTGGAATTGCTATAGTTAAATTATCGTCGAAGGATAGTGTTGTTCGTGTGAGGTGCTGCTGCAGTGGTTTGAAGTGTTGTTACAGGGCCTAAATATGTTATAATATGGGTTAGGGTGCTTCTGGTTTAATCCACATGACCCCTCGTTGCGTATAATGAAAGGCGTTACAAAATAAAGGCTAGACGTCCTATTGTGCTACCGTATTTTTGAATAAGTTGTTTGGAGTTTATGTTGTATATTGTTGGTGTGAATCGTTGCAGGTTGTTGTTTGTTGTTGGCTGTAAGTCTTAGGGACCTAATTGGAAATTTGGATAGGGCACATTATAGGGGAGGTGCTGCCCAATTTTCGTCGACGCCTTAGCGAATAACAGAACTAGTCGGGGAAACGACTAAGGAAATAGATTCCATTAATACTAAGATGTAACCTAGGGTGCTGGAAAGTAAAACGGGTTGATATTCATACTACTTTCATGTTGAATAGGTTCAAAGGACAGCGAGGCAAGCGGGATAAGGAATAATTCAGACAAGGTATGTAAAGCTATTCCTTCTTTTGGCATGTTTTGGTATAAGTATGTAAAGCCTATCTGTTCTTTCTTTTGGGCATGTCTTAGATCCACGTGACAAGTGATATGTATATGAAGCTTGGGGTAACTCTATTGAGCTCTGAACATGATTCATGATTCATAATTCGTGTTCACTGTTGAATGTTAAGACTCTTAAAGTAGTTAAGCTTCCATTCGTCAAGTCTTCTATATGCTGAG
Source organism: Solanum dulcamara (assembly GCF_947179165.1). Taxonomy (NCBI): domain Eukaryota; kingdom Viridiplantae; phylum Streptophyta; class Magnoliopsida; order Solanales; family Solanaceae; genus Solanum; species Solanum dulcamara. The sequence continues at coordinate 33,164,284 of NC_077248.1, forward strand.
AAGTAGTGTATGTAAAGTTATTCTTCCTCTCTTTTGGCATGACTTAGATGTAAGTATTATGTATATGAAGTTTGAATTTATTCCACTCTTAAAACTCTGAGTGTGAGTTAAGGCTCTTGTTCACTTCCTACTGATTAGAACTCCTGTAATTTCAAAGTCTTCCATGTGATAGGAAATGGTACATGTAAAGCTTGTCTTTTTCTACTTCTAGAAAGACTAGACTAAAGTTACTATAGGACATGGATTTGGAAATAGCCCCATTTATAGATTCTGGATGTAACTCGTGACTTGTACCCACTTTTGAATGATAAGGGCCTTGAAGTAGTTGAACTACAACCCTTAAGCCTTCTATAGGTTGAATAGTGTTGGAATGTGTAAGCTCCTATACCTAGGGGCTCTTGAACATGTTGTATGGTGATATCTAAGGGATGTTTGATATGTTACCGAGTTTTGCATGCATGTATATGCATTATGATATATATATGGATCGGGTCGAACGTACCTCGACACATTTTGCTATGTAAGGATCGGGTTGTACATTCCACGACACATTATGCATTATACGGATCGGGCCGTTGTACCTCGGCATTATTACGCATCATACGGATCGGGCCGTCGTACCTCGGCATTATATGGATTGGGCCGTCATACCTCGGCATTGTTATACGATATATGGATCGGGCCATCGTTCCTCGGTATTATTATATAATACATGGATCGGACCATCGTTCCTCGGCATATACTTTCTATATACAGGGATCGGACTGTACGTTTCACAGCGTTAATAGCATATATATACCTATCATGATAGATGATGTGTTTGTAACACAGGGTCCCCGAGTGGGCCGGATACGGTATGTGATAATGGTATACATAACTTTATTTTATGAGATGCAGGTACAGTACCCTATTAAATGCTATACTTGGTTTCCTACATCCCTGTTTCAGTTGTTATCTCAAGTTATGTTATGCTTATATACTCAGTACATGTATCGTACTAACCCCCCTTTCTTTAGGGGGCTGCGTTTCATGCCCGCATGTACAGATGTTCATTTCGGCGATCCGTCAGTGTAGTATTTCCGCTCAGCTATATTGGAAGAGCTCCACTATTTCGGGGCCTAGCTTTTGGGTATTGGTCCTGCGATGTATATATTTGTTTATGCAGGGGTAAGGCGGGGGTCCTGTCCTGCCATATGTTGTCGTTTCTATTCTTAGAGGTCTGTAGACATATGTGTGTGGGTTGTTTAGGTGTTTATTTCGGTTATGGCTATGCGATATGTTGTAAAAGCTATTATTTTGTGGCAGCCTTATCGGATGGCTTTCCCTTTCATGACATGATGCAAATGAAAGAGGCCACACGTGTATGAATATTTTATCACCCACTGGATGCAAATGAAAGAGGCCACACGTGTATGAATATTTCATGACATGATGCAAATGAAAGGGGCCACACGTGTATGAATATTTTATCACCCACTAGGTTTATGTGCTTGGTTCCTATATCTAGGAGTCTATATGAACATAAAAAAGTTTCAACGTATTGAGGTTTTTTTGAGCAGTGTCACATTATACATAGTCCAATTTGACTATAGTCGATAGTTACGTAAACGGGGGTCCAGGTCAGACCCCAGTTGCGGCCCACGGGGTTGGGTCATGACAGAAGTGGTATCAGAGTAGTTCTTCCTTGGAGTTTCTATAGACCGTGTCTAGTAGAGTATTCTTTATCGGTGTGTTTTGCACCACATCTATAGACAAGAGGCTACAGGACATTTAGGATGTTACCTTCCTTTCATATCTATGATCGTGCGATAGAGCTGAGTCATAGGGAATGAAATTCCTCATACTAACTTGTGATTTCAGCAGAAGGACAAAATCAATAGAAGAAGGGTACTGACGATATTAGAAGTTACACAGCACGCAGGTAAGCAAGGAACGAATAATAGGTGCCAGGTAAGGTATTGAATTACGGTTGACATGTAAAGTTGAAAATTGAAAGGAAAAGTAGACGAAAAGTCTAAACAGGTGCAGTTCGAGTTGAACATACGAGGTAATTCCATCAGTTTATGCTATTATTGATATTGGGCGCTCTGTGAGGCTGCGATATGACATGATATGATACGTATATATGTATCTTTATGCATATTGCCCCTGTGAGGCATTGTTGGCATTTTCTGTGTGCAAGTGTTGAGATAGTAAGAAGTACAGAGGAAACTCTGCCCAAATTTCCCTTGAAATAAAAGGAAAATGATTTAGGAAAGACTGGTAGTTCTGGATAGAATGATATATTAAGGATAAGACTAACTAAGAACGGTAACTTAGGCGGTACAGCTTGGCCTACTGGATCAGCTGTTGGGTCATCGTCTTCTTCGATAGATATGCGCCCCACAGGGGAGGGTGCGATCATACCAGCACTAACGTACCGAATCCCATCAGAACTCCGAAGTTAAGCGTGCTTGGGAAAAAGTAATATTGGGATGGGTGACCCCCTGGGAAGCCCTGTGTGGCTATGATATGAGATGATATGCATGTATATATACGTTGGTCGTGCATGGCATTGTTTATATAAAGAAGTATTATGGATACGTAACTCCACCGTGAGAGATGATAAGACCCTTTGAGATAGGGGATGTAGCTTTGCAAAACAACTAGCGCATTGCGAATTCATTAAAGGGACAAGTGGTACCTACTGGCATAAGGCTAGGACTATGACAAAGCTAGGGACACCGAGCGTCGGAAGTTAAGTACTGCCTATTTGAGAATTGGAAACGACTATAAACCCTAGCTAGTTATTGATCAAAATAAATGGAAAGTAGCTTCGAATAAATTGCTACGTGACTCGAGTACCCATAATTAGACTGGATTAGCACCTCATGATTGTGTTAAGTTGTCGTACCTAGGCAACCAAAGGTATGGAAGATATAAAGGAAGGCATAGATATGGTGCAGTTTACCGAATGTGTTGGAAAAGAATCATATGTATTGGAAAATTGGAAATAAAGGCGTAAGGTAGAACACAACAGATAGTGACATGGGTACACCCTAAAGAGGGGAAGTGGCTTCAAGTGAGATCCTATACTGACACGAGTTAATAAGATCTAAAGGCCAGCAATAAACGGATAGAAGCCATGATACCGGAGACAGTGCGGAGAATTAATAGTAAGGACTTGAATAGTATGACATCAAAGAATAGGTGCATACAAAGGGGATGAATACAACAAGATAATTACGATGAGAACTTAAACATACTCTAAGGAATAGCCAGGCTATACTCGACTGAAGGTAAGATGTTGGTAACAAAGTTACTGACTACTAGTATTGTGGTGTACAAGCAGCAAAACAAGAAAAGGACGAGAGATCTCTCCTATACTGGAATATGAGGAAACTCAAGGGTAAGTAGAGAAAGGAAGTAAGAAACGATACAGGTTTACATACAAACTAGTATGGTGATGCTAAAGCATCTTTCGGGCTTCTTTAACCTCCTACACATGTTCGTGTAAAGGGTACAATATGATGTGTGGTAAAGGAACTGGAAAGAAGTAATGGAAAAGAAATATCACCTGTTCCCTGTGCCTACAGGTAATCTACCTTCTTAAATAGACTATACGAGTTAATACAAGGCCTATGAACGGCAGCCAATACAGAAGAATCCTGAAGCACTCGTAAGACCTTATGAGGCTAGTTAACATTCGGGGACGAATGTTCTAAAGGGGGGAAGGATGTTACACCCAATACTTTGATACCTTAGAATGCTTCTTAAACTTCTCAAGTTTCTGGGAAGGCTCTTAAGTTTATTAAAAGTCGTTATGTGAGTCGGATAGTTAATAATGCTATCAGATAACTCCAAGGAAAGGATAACGAAATGCTTCATAATAAGGAAGATTGGAAATAGGGTTATAAAAATTCGAAAGGAGTTGGAGGCCGAGAAATGAGTCGTAGGACTCGATTGACTTGCGTAAGCTACCAACTTGGAGGTCTTACGTACTTAATCTACTCGAGTGCATGTTGAGACTAAGTAGCAAGGAATACATAGGCTCTTAAAGTGCGACGAAATTACGAACCCACGGAAGAGAAATAAAGAAATGATGCACCTACTTGAAGCAAGTAGGTGACTCACCTACTTGACACATGGCAGCACGTGATAGGTACACATGGAAGCTCATGAAAGTGACATGTGGCAGAAGGTGACACACCATGGGGTGGACCCCACCTACCATATGGCAACCATGGATTGGTTGCATAATTGAGATGGCTGCCCAAGGGTGTGACACGTGTCATCCTTAGGGGATGACATGTGTCACTCTCCAAAAAGATATATATCTATGTATGTATGACTATTAAGTCATTTTTAGACAAAACCTTGAACAAAAATAGAGAGAAAAACGTGGAGAAGAATTCAAAGGAAGCCATGGTTTGGAGAAATACTGCGGTTAGTAAAATGCATATAACTCCTTGTGTAAGGCTTCATTTTAAGTGATTAAAGATTTTTTAGAAAGACATTTCATAGGTATATAACTTTCATTTATATTTTACAACCCAGTTTTGCTTTTCTCTCATCGAAAAATGGTGGTGAAGCATGGGGGAGCTGCTGCCCAGATTGTGTTTTGGAAATCCTACACGGACAGCTGTGAGTATTTTGGTCATATATTTTCGTAAATAATTGTTGTGGGGGTAATTCAAAATTGTTTGCGACCTTTATACACGTATATATAACTTTTATTGAGGCCATAAATCCTATTTCCCTCAATTACCCCTCCGAAACTAAGTGACAATATAAGACAGTAGGCTGTCCAGATTTCACATCTTGGATAGTTTTGGCGAGTTTGACTTTTTAACGTAAGGTAAGGCCTTTCCTTTTATATTGGAGTTTATGTTATTGTTATATGGTGTATTAAACCCATTGTATGCTACTGGAAGTTTAAGTCGTAGATATGCTCGACATTCGAAATAAACTAAATTGGAATCGCTATAGTTAAATTATCGTCGAAGGATAGTGTTGTTCGTGTGAGGTACTGCTGCAGTGGTTTGAAGTGTTGTTGCAGGGCCTAAATATGTTCTAATTTGGTTTAGGGTGCTGCTAGTTGAATCCACATGACCCCTCGTTGCGTATAATGAAAGGCGTTACAAAATAAAGGCTAGACGTCCTATTGTGCTACCGTATTTTTGAATAAGTCATTTGGAGTTTATGTTGTATATTGTTGGTGTGAATTGCTGCAGGTTGTTGTTTGTTGTTGGATGTAGGTCTTAGGGGCCTAATTAGAAATTTGTATAGGGCACATTATAGGGGAGGTGCTGCCCAATTTTCGTCGACGCCTTAGCGAATAACAGAACTAGTCGGGGAAACGACTAAGGAAATAGATTCCATTAAAACTAAGATGTAACCTAGGGTGCTGGAAAGTAAAACGGGTTGATATTCATACTACTTTCATGTTGAATAGGTTCAAAGGACGGTGAGGCAAGAGGGATAAGGAATAATTCAGACAAGGTATGTAAAGCTATTCCTTCTTTTGGCATGTTTTGGTAAAAGTATGTAAAGCCTATCTGTTCTTTCTTTTGGGCATGTCTTAGATCCACGTGACAAGTGATATGTATATGAAGCTTGGGGTAACTCTATTCGTGAGCTCTGAACATAATTCATGATTCATAATTCGTGTTCACTGTTGAATGTTAAGACTCTTAAAGTAGTTAAGCTTCCATTCGTCAAGTCTTCTATATGCTGAGAAGTAGTGTATGTAAAGTTATTCTTCGTTTCTTTTGGCATGACTTAGATGTAAGTATTATGTATATGATGTTTGAATTTATTCCACTCTTAAAACTCTGAGTGTGAGTTAAGGCTCTTGTTCACTTCCTACTGATTAGAACTCCTGTAATTTCAAAGTCTTCCATGTGATAGGAAATGGTACATGTAAAGCTTGTCTTTTTCTACTTCTAGAAAGACTAGACTAAAGTTACTATAGGACATGGATTTGGATATAGACCCATTTATAGATTCTGGATACAACTCGTGACTTGTACCCACTTTTGAATGATAAGGGCCTTGAAGTAGTTGAACTATGACCCTTAAGCCTTCTATAGGTTGAATAGTGTTGGAAGGGTAAGCTCCTATACCTAGGGGCTCTTGAACATGTTGTATGGTGATATCTAAGGGATGTTTGATATGTTACCGAGTTTTGCGTGCATGTATATGCATTATGATATATATATGGATCGGGTCGAATGTACCTCGACATATTTTGCTATGTAAGGATCGGGTTGTACATTCCACGACAGATTATGCATTATACAGATCGGGTCATTGTACCTCGGCATTATTATACATCATATGGCTTGGGCCGTCGTACCTCGGCATTATTATGCATTATATGGATCGGGCCGTCATACCTCGGCTTTGTTATATGATATATGGATCGGGCCATCGTTCCTCGGTATTATTATATAATACATGGATCGGACCGTCATTCCTCGGCATATACTTTCTATATACAGGGATCGGACTGTACGTTCCACAGCGTTAATGGCATATATATACCTATCATGATAGATGATGTGTTTGTAATACCGGGTCCCTGAGTGGGCCGGATACGATACGTGATAATTGTATACATGACTTTATTTTATGAGATGCAGGTACAGTACCCTATTAAATGCTATACTTGGTTTCCTGCATCCGTGTTTCAATTGTTATCTCAAGTTATGTTATGCTTATATACTCAGTACATGTATCGTACTGACCCCCTTTTTTGGGGGGCTGCGTTTAATGCCCGCAAGTACAGATGTTCATTTCGGCGATCCGCCAGTGTAGGATTTCTGCTCAGCTATGTTGGAAGTGCTCCACTATTTCGGGTCCTAGCTTTTGGGTATTGGTCCTGCAATGTATATATTTGTTTATGCATGGGTAAGTCGGGGGTCGTGTCCTCCCATATGTTGTCGTTCTATTCTTAGAGGTCTGTAGACATATGTGTGTAGGTTGTTTAGGAGTTTATTATACGTATAGGATCTCAATCAAAACTTCCACATATAAGAGACTCTGTTACACACCAATACTCTCAAAAGGTAAAAAGGAGCTAGGATCACCAATAAACTTTCTCAACAAGGACACATAGAACACTGGATGAACTGATGCCAAATTAGAAGGCAAATCCAACTCATATGCCACCTTGCAAATCTGCCTTAAAATCTTATAGGGAACAACATAGTTGGGACTTAGCTTCTCCTTCTTACCAAAATGCATCATACCCTTCATGGGTGAAATTTTCAAGTAAACGCAATCACTCACCTTAAATTTAAGTTCTCTTCTCCTCACATGTAAACAGGACTCTTGTCGTCTGAGCAGCCCTTAATATTTCTCTAATAAATCTCACCTTCTCTATAGCCTAATCCTCCAACTAGGAACCTATCATCATAACCTCACCAACTTTGCACCAACCAATAAGTGATATACACCTCATACCATATAAGGCCTCAAATTGGGCCATATGAATGATAATTATTATTATAAGCAAAACTCTATCAATGGAAAATGATCATACCAATTACATTTGAAATCAATGACATGGTATCACAACCCAACCCCGTGGGCCGCGACTAGGGTCCAACCTGGACCCCTGTATTTGTATCTATCAGATATAAGAACCAAACACATGAACCAAACACATGAACCAGTGGGTGATAAAATATTCATACACGTGTAGCCTCTTTCATTTGCATCATATCATGAAAGGAAAAGCCAGCCGACAAGACTGCCATAGCATAGTAACATTTACGACATATCGTACAACTATAATCGCCCAAAACTCATGCATTACCCACATACACATGTCTACAGACCTCTAAGAATAGTAACGGTAACATATGGTAGAATAGGGCCCCCTTCGTACCCCTGAATAAGCAAACATATATATATGAAATGACCAGTATCAAAGGTTAGGCCCTGGAATAGTGGAGCACTTCTAACATTGGTGAGTGGAAACCCTAAGCTGGCGGATCTCCAAAATGAACATCTGTACCTGTGGGCATAAAACGCAGCCTCCTAAGCAAAAGAGGGTCAGTATGATATATGTATTGAGTATATAAAGCATAAAATACCATAACTGAGACAACAACAAAAATAGGGGTGCAGGGGGCAAGTATAACATTTCAGCATCTACCGTACCTGCATTTTATAAAATAAAGCCATACATGATATCATTGCGTACTGTATCCAGCCCATTTGGGGACTTGTGTAATAACTATATCATTTTGTCATCATAATAACGTATATACCATTAGCACTGTGGAACGTACAATCCAATCCATGTATATAGAAAGTACATGCCGAGGAACGACGGCCTGATCTACATATCTTATAATAATGCCAAGGAACGATGGCCCAATCTGGATATCTCATAATAATGCTGAGGAACGATGGCCCCGATCCGTATATCATGTAATAATGCCGAGGTACAACGGCCCGATCCATATATCATATAACATGCAATGGAACGTACGGCTCGATCCTTACATAGCAAGATATGTCGAGGTACGTTCAGCCCGATCCATATATATAATAATGCATATACGTGCATGTAAAACTCTGTAACATATCAAATATCCCTTAGATATCACCATAAAGCATGTTGAAGAGCCCCTAGGTATAGGAGCTTACACATCCCAACACTATTCAACCTGTAGAAGGCTCAAGGGTCGTAGTTCAACTACTTCAAGGCCCTTATTATTCCAAAGTGAGTACAAGTCCTAAGTTATACGCAAAACCTATAATGGAATCACCTCTAGCTCATATCATATCTCTCTTTACTTACCTTAACTATTTCAACAGAAGGACGGAATAGGCTTCACGTGTACTACTTTTAGTCATGTAGAAGACTTACAAGTCCACAACTCAACTATCGCAGGAGTTCTAATATCGAGAAGTGAATAAGAGCCTTAACTCACACTCAGAGTTTTAAGAAAAGAATAACTTCAACTTCATATACATAATACTTACATCTAAGTCATGCCAAAAGAGAGGAAGAATAACTTTACATACACTACTTTTCAGCATATAGAAGACTTGAGGAATGGGAGCTTAACTACTTTAAGAGTCTTTAACATTCAGAAGTAAACACTAATTATGCTTCATGAATCATGTTCAGAGCTCATGAATAGAGTTACCCCAAGATTCATACACATATCATTTGTCACTTAAATCTAAGACATTCCCAAAAGAAAGAAAAGATAGGTTTTACATACTTATGCCAAAACATGCCAAAATAAGGAAATGTTAGCTTTACATACCTCTTACGGGTTACTATTAACACATTCGCCTCATTATCTCTTCCTATTTAACATGAAAGAAATCCTAGAATCAACAATCCTCGACTTTTCCAGCATCTTAATTTACATATGAGTATTCATAGAACTCATTTCCTCGCTCGTCTTCTCAACTAGTCCTTTAGCTAGTTAAGGCGTTACCAAAAATTGGGCAGCATCTCCCCTATAATTTGCCCTATCAGAATTTCCAATTATACTCCTAATAGCTACATCCAACCAACAACAATAACCTGCAGCATATATATATAAAATTTACATCAATCTTATACTACATAAACTCCGAATGACTCGCTCGACACCACGATGCCAAAATAAGGTTTCTAGTTTCCATTTTGCAAAATCTTTAACCGTATGAAGTGGGGGTCGTGTGTCTGCAACCAGAAGATCCCCCACCTCTTATAGAATAAATTTAGGCCCTGAAACACACACCACACAACCAGAAGCCGCCTCCAAACATACAACGCCTTACTTCGACTACAATTTAACTACAACGACTTCAATTTAGATTATTTCTTTCGCTGAGCATCTCCATGACTTTTTTATACTTACATCAGTATAAAATGTACATAATACCCTCCAAAAAACCCCATAAAGTCCAAATTTAAATGAAAAACCTTACCTTACCCGAAATTGGCCAAAACTAGCCAAAATTGTGCCTCGAAAACCTCTTTAGCGTGCTGGAAGTTGCGTGGACTATTTGCTGTCCATTTTGGCTGCATCAAGCTATGATTTTGTACTTCTAATACCTCTATATCATTTTGGTATATACTGGATAATTAATTTACGAAATGAAATTGGGACTTACTTTTTTTTTTCTCCAAGCCGTCCTCTTTTTCTCTCTAGACTTAGGGTCCTTTTTTTTCTGGTTGCTGCTGAAGTTTTCTGGATTGAAATGACCTTAAGAGTCATGTAGTACATATATATACATTGGATTAGGAGCTGACATATGTCATCCCCTAGGGGTGACACGTAGTAGCCCCTTAGGGTGCCACCTCATTCGAACTTCCAACCAAAAGCTGCCATGTGGCAACGTGGGGTCCACCCCAAGTAGATGAGTCACCTACTTGCTTTAAGTAGGTGAATCACCTGCTTGCTTCAAGTAGGTGTGTCGTCTCCTTATTTCTCTTCTGTAGTTTTGTAATCTCGTCTCACTTTAAGAGCCTATGTGTTCTTTGCTACTTAAGCTCGACGTGTACTCAAGTAGCTTAGTATGCAAAATGTCCCAAGTAATAGCTTTCACAAGTACGTCGAGTCCTACGACTTACTACTTAGCCTCCAACTTCTTTCGGATTTTTGTAACCCTATTTCCAAGCTTCTCTCTTATTGAGTATCTCCTTCTCCTTTCCTTAGGATTAATTAATAGAGTTATAGATTATCCAACTAACATGATGAGTTCTAAGAAACTTAAGAGCCTTCCCAGAAACTTAAGAAGCTTACGAAGCGTTCCAAGGTACCAAAGTATGGGGTGTAACACATGGGCTATCAACATGTCCCTTATGGTCTGAACGGTATGTTCGGCCTCACCAATCATCTGAGGATGAAAAGTTGTACTGAGCTTCACTTGAGTACCAAGACCCTTTTAAAAAGATCTCATAAAACTGAGATATAAACTTAGTACCTCGATCAGAAATTATAGACAATGGGACACCATGAAGGCTAACCAACTCTCAGATATAAATTTAGAATAGTCCTTGGTCGAATATGAAGGCTTAAGAGAAAGAAAATGAGCAAACTTTGTCATTTAGTCAACAACCACACAAATCGAATTATGTTGCTTATGAATATGAGGCAACCCTGTAATGAAGTCCATAGTCAAGGCTTCTCACTTTCAAGTAAGAATCTCAATAGCTTGAGCCAAACCTCCCAGGTTTTGATGCTCAGCCTTCAATTATTGGCAATTAGGACACTTAGCCACAAATTTTGCAATATCCTTCTTTATTCTATTCCACCAATACACTTTTCTCAAATTACGATACATCTTTATGGAACCCAGATAAATAGAATACAATGAACTATTAGCTTTGGACAATATCATTTCCCTCAAATAATCAACATCGAGAACACACAATTGGCCTTGATATCTCAAAATACCATCTCTCCCTTGGGAAATAGACTCAATGGATTTTTCGATAACTTCTTTTTTCAACTTAACCAAAGTAGGATCATTATCTTACTATACCATAACATTCACCACAACAGACGATTTGAAACTATTTTGAAAATAATACCACCATCTTCAGAAATACCCAATCAAACACCAAACGGGCTAATCTATGAGCATTTTGAACCAACTCTTTCTTCTCATCGTCAATATGGGCAACTTTATTCATGGAAAATTTACTAAGAGTATTGAAAACTGCATTTTCTTTTCCAAAATGATACAACACACTTATGTCATAGTACTTCAATGATTAGTGAATACATTCACATGGACACCATATAGATATTGTCTCCACCTCTTCAAAGCAAAAACCACTGCTACTAATTCCAAGTTGTGGGTCTGGGTAATTTTTCTCATGATTCTTGAGCTGCCTAGAAACATAAGCTGTCACCTTACTATTTTGCATTAGAACACAACCAAGGATAAGGGACCATAGACTATGGTGACCACCACGGGCCGTGATGCCTTTTGTGGTGACCCCTACCCTAAGACCTCAAAAAAATAATTCCAAGGCTAGGACCACGCTTCACCACCACGGGCCATGGTTTTCACTCCTTGAGACTACCCTGCAGGTCCTGCACTACGATCATGGTCCACGGACTGTGATGCCCTCCATGGACCTTAAAAGGTTCCACGGAGGAAGTTCTGAAACTGTTCCCCTACAACCTCAGGATTTCAATTCCAAGTCTTGCATCACAGATACCACCATGGTCCATTATGAGATCACAGACCATGATGGGTCCTCCGTGGTGATTTCTAATCCAGTTAAATAAAGGGTAATTTGGTCATTTCCCTATTTCTTCATTAATATATGTAGATGTTTTTGGGACTAGATTCATTATGAAATTATCCTAAATACTCCTAAACATATTATTTTTCCTCATTAATTCCCAAACAACTTTAAGACTTCTCTCAAAAGGTTTCTTCAAGAGTTCATCTTCTTTACCTGGTTTGACTAGGGTTTCTTCAAGAACAAATCTTCTTTTTCAATTCCAAGATCAAACTCATTCAAGGTATGAAGGGATTAATCTATGCGTCCCTTTTACCCATGGAGTCCCAAGGTTTGCATTCAAAATCTCATGAATTTCAATTGGGTTTGTAACCCTAGATTGATGAATTGCATTGGACTATTTCAATTATGTTTGTAATCATTATAAATGATCATTATAAGTATGTTTATAAATTAATAGCATGATTTTAAGTTGAATTATGAATTCTCATGCATGAAGCTATTTTTAATGGTGATTTACATGAATTATGATTATGAAGTCCGATGAATTAAGTTGATTACGTACTCAAGTTTTACCCTAATTTCAAGCATGAATTATGATCACAATTATGAATTTCATGCCAGCTGTGGGAAAGGTGAGTTAGCCTTATGTTGGTGACCAAGGAGCCTAATAATATGGACTATGCAAGTATGATATTGTAATGTTGAATTGCTAACACTCACTAAACACGTTTGTTATGAAATGAGCTACTCTATGAATGTTAAACCTATGTACAAGTTTCATGAAATATGTTAAGTATGATTATTATGTTATGTATTCTGTGGGATTTGATATAGAACCAAGCAGACTTTGAGGTGGGTGCCCTACCTAAAGCCTTAGTAGAAGCCTTTAGTCCCTTAAACTACTTTCCACCATAGGTTTTCCTTCATGGCTTAGCTAGTGGATTCACATATAGCGTATGTACATGACACGCCAAGTGGGGTAGAGTCTACCTTGGCAAGTATATTCTCCTTTCTTTCATTATATGGGGAGACATCGGGATTCCTTGTTATAGCTATCATGGTCATACTGTAGGTTATGGTTCTATCCTTCATATGTATATGTTCTTTATAATCTTATTTTTGTAACCATATCCTTCGAATGCTTTGATCATTAAGGTTTCCTCATGACTTTACTTATTCTCCCTTATCGTGTACATTGATTAATCATTGCATTTTATGATTTATATCGTTTGTCATGCCCTCATACTTAGTATATTCAAATGTACTAACGCATATTTTTGCTTACATTATCTTATCTTATTTTTGCATTTACTTTACCTTATTGATTCTTATGATATGTCAAGAGGTTTTGTTGGAACCCTTCGTGGTTTCAATCGTTGTGTTATGACTAGGCCCTAGGTCGGGTCCTGACAAACTTGGTATCAGAGCACAAGGTTTAAAATATCCTAGAGAGTCCAACATGTCACATCAAAAGTAGATTCTTATTTATGGTTTAGAGGCATACCACATCTATGAATTGGAGTCTATAAGGCATTTTAGGAAATCCTCACTTATTTCATGATCTATATCATACAATAGAGTGGTACTCTAAGTCCTTCCTTTCTAATCATTATTCTTTATGATTTTAAGAACAGCCACCAAGAGGAAAAATCCCTCAAGCTAACGGTCCTCTTCCTGATCAAGTAACTAATGAGGATTTCTTGACCGCTATTACTATGTTAGCTCACGTAGTGTCCAACCAAGGAGAAATGTCTCCTCCAAATGTGATCACACTATCTTAAAAAGTTAGAGACTTCACAAAGATGAACACTCCTGAGTTCCATAGTTCATAAGTTGAGGATCCCAAAAACTTTGTTTATTATGTATATAATATTAAGGATATTATAGGGATGTATTCAGAGAAAAAGGCGTAGATGGTAGCCTATCAACTTAAAGGTGTCTCTTGAGTGTAGTTCGACCAATGGAAGGCTGAAAGAGTTGAAGGAGGTCTCATAGGTTTGGAGAATTTTAAGGTTGCATTTCTTGACCGCTTCTTTCCAATTGAAGTAAGGGAGGCGAAAGTGTTTGAAATAATCAAAATCAAGAAGGGTTATATGAGTGTGAGGGACTATGACCGCAAGTTCATGAAGTTGTCCAAGTATGCTTCTACTTTAGTATCCAACTCTCAAGTTTAAATGAGTAAGTTTATATCGGGGGTTTGGATTTTATTGTAAAGAATGTAAGGAGGACATGTCATTAAAGTAAATAGATCTATTTTGGCTCATGACTCATGCCAAGCAAATTGAAGAGGAAAATCTCAATGAGAGAGCTAGGATGACTAAGAAGGCCCAGATTGAGGATGGATTATCTTTTGATAGAGCTACGGTGCCTAAGTATCACAATGATAGGGAGTCTAACCCTAGGTACAAAGATGATATTGTTAGGGTTCAAACTTATCCTGCATGCCATAGGTGTGGAAGTTACCATCTGAGAGATTGTTGTAAGGCCCTGTAAGTTGGAAAGTTGTAACCAAAGAGAAAAGTCTCAAAATTTTGAACTCATCTAGGTAAATAATCCCCTCTACGACTCATAGCGCCTTCTACGACTCATAAGGTGGGGTCGTAGAGCGACCTTTAAGAAACAATTTGGAGTCTTCTTCAAGACAGTTTTACGACCTTCCAAGATGAGTCATCCTCAAGAAAACGGTTCATAGAAACCCCTCGTAGGTTAAGTTCAGAGGCCAAGTTTCAAGGACCTTTTGGGCCAAGTCTACGAATTTGTAGGACGGGTCGTAAAAGATCAGACAGGTCATATAGACTACCTGTCACAAAACTTTAGAGACTTGAATTTTATAGGTTTTCAGACCTACAAAATGAGCCTTGAGAATGGACCATTCCTGAGAAGATGGGTCATATACAATGGTCATTTGTAAACTTCAGAGATTTGAATTTTTTAGTTTTTCAGACCTGCAGGATGAGCCCAAGGAACAAATCATTTCTGTGATGATGGGTCATATACACGAGTTGTTCTTAAACTTCAGAGACTATGTTTTAGGTTCTTTTTTTATGCTTGCAAGACAAGTCATTTGTACGACTCATCATTATGACAAGGACCCGTAGAAGGGTCCCGTAGGGCAAATTTTCCAAATTTAATAAACGATAATTGTGTCTTTTCCAAAGTTTAGTTCAATAAACCTAAAAACTTTTATGGACAAGTTCAAAGTCTAAAATCACTCTTCTATTTAAGGCCCCATCCTCCCTCCCCCTCCTATTCAATTCATTCTCTCAAAATTTCCAAGAAAAAAACTCACAAGGTCCCTCAAGGTTTCTCTCCAAATTCAATCTAAGGTTTCCAATTTCTTCGAGGTTCTTCTTCAATTCTTAGTGAATTCAAGCAAGGTATGTGGGTTTTCATCCATGGATTTTCAACCTAGTATTTCTATTTCAAATGATGAAATCTTATGGGCTTTTACATGATGATTCCAAATGCATATATTATGTTTGAAGTTTATTTACTTAAATTGATATATATTGACTCTACATCTCATGAAATAAATGGCTTTGTTAGATTTATTATATGAGGGATTGAAAGATAGTTTTAAAGTGTATATGGTGAGTTGTTTTAATATGTTTCATATAATGCATCTCCATCACTCTCATGCATTAAATGTATTTGAAAGTTATACGAAATGAACCCATCTAGTCTCCTTATGTTGAAATAAAGTTGAATTGAAAGTTTTGACTCCAAATGAAAGTTTATAAATCAAATGCCTATGTTTAAGGAAATCTTGTGAAATGATTGATTGATGATGAAAGGGCTTTTAGCCAAATAAAGGATTCAATATGAAAGGAAAATTCTCAAATATTTGAATCAAATGAAATATTTCAATGAGCTATTCCACCGATGATGATCTGATATCTAAAGTTATACAATGCTTATGTTATTATGATATTTAAATGTTATTCTATGGAATTAACCTAGCACCAAATGTAGCATGTAGATGGGGACACTACCTAAGGGGTCCTTAAGTAAAGTCTCATGTTGCATTAACTATGCACCAATATATGAACCCTTATAGGCCATTTAGGCTAGTGGATCCACAATTAGCCCTTAAAGTCAAAATTAAATAATGAATGCAAAATTGACGCAGTTTTACCCGGCAAGTAGTATCCCTGTGACAACATAGGGGGTTATGTTGGATTCTATGTAATAGCTCACATCATCTTAAATGTCAGTTAAGGTCGCTTCCCCATAAAATAAAAGTTTTAAGAATTCATATGATGATTTCTCATGCATGCATCGACTTATGCATATTGCATATACATGTCTCTCTCTTATGTTCTTCATTTTATATCATGCTCACATACTTAGTACATTCAATGTACTTATGCATATTTTTGCCCACATGATATTACTATGTAGGGACCAATATCGCTCCACACCTTCCTCCGTGTGGCTAAGTTGAGCATTGAAGGATTCCACTTTGGTGAGTTCCAATGTTCCAGGAATGACACTCCTATCTTACCTAGCTTATGTTATGTTTAGATGTTTAAATTAAGTTTAGTGTTTTAACTTAATCTTGAGGGTGAGATAGGGACATGTCTTAGCTCCTATCAAGTCTTAATGTAGAAGGTATTGTTGGACATAGTAATGGATATTATGTTGTCTTTGACTCTTATTAATGTGAAGCCCTTTAGTCCCTTTATCCCTTATGTTCTGCTCGATTTTTTTATCATTACTAATGAAATTCTTAATGAATGCTAAGAGGCTTGGGTGAGGTACCTCTAGGTGTCTCACTTATCGTGTCACGTCTAGGCCCTAGGCTTGGGTCATGAAAAACTTGGTATCATAGTACAAGGTTTTGAAATGGTCCTTAGAGTCCAACATACCGCATCAGATAGGGTTGTGTTCATGGTTATGATGCATGCCACTACTATGAATTAGAGACTATGGGACATTTAGAAAGGTCTTCACTTTTTTAAATTCATATCGTGGCCTAGAGTTTCCTAAGTTTTCTTGTAATTACCAATCGATTTTATATTATTTAGATAATGCCTTGTGGAAGAGTTTCTCTAAGAGCAAGGGTTGACAATAAGGACCAAGTTCCTCCAATTTTGGATGTCGTACAACATGAGAAAGGGGTAACTCATGCCGAGTTCTACAACATTATCATATTATTAGCTCTAGTTGTAGTCCTCCAAGGTTATTAAGGTGTCCCTTCTCCTCAAATGCATAATCTAGCCTCTCATATCTGAGATTTTCAAAGGATGAATCTGCTTGAGTTGGATGGTTATAAACTAGAAAAAGACCCTATGGAGTTCATCAATGAGGTGCACTAGATCTTGGAAATCATAGGTGTGCTACCAACTGAAAAGGCCAAGCTAGTAGCCTATCAACTCAAAGGTGTGGCTCGAGTGTGGTATGAATAATGGGTTATTGAGAGGAATGAGGAAATGAGGCCGATAGGATGGAAAGAGTTCAAAGGTGCTTTCCTAGACCATTTTTTCCCATTGGAGTTAAGGGAGGTCAAAATCCAAGAGTTTTTATCAACTTTAATCAAGGAAGTATGAGTCTGAGGGAATATGCCCTCAAGTTCACAAAATTGTCCAAGTATGCTCCCTTTATAGTCTCCAACCCCCGAGAAAGGATGAGTAAGTTTATTTTTGGTGTTTCGAGCTAGTGCAAAATGGCCATGTTGGTCAAAGAGATGGACATCTCCCGGTTGATGACTTATATCGAATAAATCGAAGAACAGAAGTTGAGGGAAAGGTCTAGAGGGTTCAAAAGGCTACAGTGGATGGTGGAGGGTTCAACCTTCAAAGTTTCGGTCATGGTAGCAATAGCAAAGGCCAAAGTGGTCAATGGTTCATGGGATAAGGTTTCACCAATGCTCCTCCTCCCAAATTCAAGAAAGACAAAGGTACCAACTCAATGGTCCCAAGTGATAACATTGGTACCCAATGGTTTCCCCCATGTAGGAAGTGTGGGAAGTCCCATAAAGGGGAGTGCTTGGTGGGCTCAAACATCTGCTTCAAATGCGGCAAGGCGGGTTACTATGCCCGAGATTGTAGAGGTGGTGGCGGTGGTAGGCATCAAGGCCAAGTTTCTCATGGACAACAAGTTCAAAAGGGTGGACAACTACCAACCATTTTTATGCATTGCATTAGAGGCAAGAGGTCGAGGAAACACCAAATGTTGTTACCGGTATGTTAAGGATCTTTACTTTTGATGTATATGCATTGTTAGACCCAGGTGTAAAGTTGTCATTTGTTACTCTATTTCTTAGCTAATAGGTTTGATATATTGCCTGAAATGTTAGTAGAGCCTTATTTGTTGTCTACCCCCATGGATGAGTCGGTTATAGCTAGGAAGGTCTATAGGGGTTGTCCCATGTCCCTCTTTTATAAATTCATTCCTTGTGACTTTATAAAGATTGACAAGGTAGATTTCGATGCCATCCTTGGGATAGATTGGTTGCATGCATCTTTTTCTTTCATAGATTGTAGGACTCATCGAGTCATATTTTCATTCCCAAATGAGTTCATTTTTGAATAGGAGGGTCGTGCTTCAGTGGTAAAAGGTAGATTTATTTCTTGTCTCAAGGCTTGAAAATTGATTACTAAGAGTTGTATTTACCACATAATGGGAGTTAGGGATGTCGACACCGAAAGTCCCCCTCTTGAGTCGGTTCATGTAGTTAATGTGTTTCCTGATGTCTTTCCCAATGACATTCCCAATATCTCTCATGAAAGAGAATTTGATTTTGGTATCTATCTCCTCCCTGATAACTAATCTATCTCTATTTCTCTTTACCGAATGGCCCTGGTGGAATTGAAGGATCAATTAAAGGATTTGCTAGAAAAGAGGTTCATATGGCCAAGTATTTAATCGTAGGGTGCCTCCGTTCTATTTGTAAGAAAGAAGGATGGGTCACTTCGAATATGCATGGACTACCAGCAATTGAATAAGTTGACTATTAAGAACAAGTATCCACTTCCTAGGATAGATGACTTGTTTTATCAACTTCAAGGGGCGAATCACTTCTCCAAGATTGACCTTTGGTCCAGCTACCACCAACTAAGGGTGAGGGAGTGTGACATTCTCAAGAAGGCGTTCCAAATAAGGTATGGTCACTTCAAGTTTGTGGTAATGAGTTTTGGGTTGACGAATGTGCCGGTGGTGTTCATGGATCTAATAAATAGGGTATTTAAACCCTACCTTGATACTTTTGTTGTTGTGTTCGTTGATGATGTTTTGATCTACTCTCGGAGTGAAGAAGAACATAAGGATCATTTTAGGGTTGTGCTCTAAATGTAAAGGGATAAGCAGCTGTTTGAAAAATTTAGCAAGTACGAGTTTTGGTTGAAGGAAGTGGCCTTTCTCAGTCATATAGTGTATGGCGAGGGATCAAGGTAGATCCTAAGAAAATGGAAGTGGTCCATAAATTGCCTAGACCATTTTATCCTTCAGACATTAGGAGTTTCTTGGGTTTAGACAATTATTATAGAAGGTTTTTTCAAGGATTTTCTTCCATGTCATCTCCTATGACAAAGTTGACTCAAAAGAAGGCAAAATTCATATGGACGGATGAGTGTGAAAGGAGTTTCCAAACTTTCAAAGATCAACTTACCTCCGCCCCTATTTTGACACTATCGAAAGGATTATAAGGTTTTTGGGTTTATTATGATGCTTCAAAGATTGGTTTGGGTTGTGTCTTAATGCAAAATGGTAAGGTCATAGCCTATGCTTCTAGGAAATTGAAAATGCATAAACGTAACTCCCTACCCATGATCTTGAGTTGGCGGCCATGGTTTTTTCTTTCAAAATTTGATGGCACTACCTTTATAGAGTACATGTAGATGTGTATACTAATCATAAAAGCCTTCAATATTTGTTCACCCAAAAGGACCTCAATCTAAGACAAAAAGGTGGATAGAGCTCCTGAAGGACTATGATATGAGTATGCATTATCATTTGGGTAAAAACAATATGGTGGCTGATGCACTTAGTAGAGTTTTTATAGGGAGTATGGATCATATTGATGAAGGAAAGAGGGAGTTGGTGAAAGATGGTCACTGATTGGATAGATTAGGGGTGAAGTTGTGCGGTACCGATGATGGTGGTATGGTTTTCCAAAATGGGTCCAAATCCTCTTTGGTAGTGAATGTCAAGTTAAAACAAGACCTTGATCCAATTTTTGTCGAGTTAAAGAAGTTGGTGAAGGAAAAGAAGGTAGAGGACTTTTCATAAGGGGGAGATAGAGTGCTATATTACCAAGGTCGGTTATGTGTTTCAGATGTGGATGGCCTAAGGAATTTGATCTTGATGGACACACATAATTCTGTATACTCCATTCACCCAGATTTGACGAAAATGTATCGAGACTTGAAAGAGTTGTATTGGTAGGGTGGTATGAAGAAGGAAATAGAAAGGTTCATGTACGAATGTCTAAATTGTAAACAATTCAAGGCCAACCATCAAAGGTCCGGTGGTCTAGCCTAAGATATTGAAACCCCTACTTGAAATTAGAAGATTTTAATATGGATTTTGTAGTGGGTTTGCTTCACACTCGAAAGCGACATAATTCTATTTGGGTGATTATTGATAAAATGATTAAGTCATCTTACTTCCTACAGGTTAAGACTTTCTATAGGGCCAAAGATTATGCCAAGTTGTATATTCTAGAGTTGGTGACGCTGTTTGGTGTGCCATTGTCCGTCATTTTGGATAATTCAAACACTAAAGGATATTAAGGGATTGTGTATTGTAGTTTAAAGGAAATTAGGATGATCATCTACCGCTCATCGAGTTTGCCTATAATAATAGTTACCACTCAAGTTTTGAGATAGCATCATTTGAGGCTTTGTATGGGAGACAGTGTAGATCCATAGTTGTTTGGTTTGAAGTTGGTAAGATGACCTTATTAGGCCCCGAATTGGTACTTGATTCTTTAGAGAAGGTAAAGATCATTAGAGAAAGGTTGAATATGGCTCAAAGTTGTCAAAAGTCATATTCTAATGCTAGAAGAAGGGATCTTGAGTTTGATGTGGGTGATTGGATATTTTTGAAGGTTTCACCCAGGAAAGGTGTGGTTTGATTTGGTAAAAAGGGGAAATTAAGACCTAGGTATGTAGGGCCATATAGAATTTTGAGATGTATGGGAAACGTTTCTTATGAGAATGAATTGCCATTGGAAATGGCCATGGTTCCCCTGATGTTCCATGTGTTTTTGTTGAGAAAATATGTGGGTGACCCTAACTCCATTGTGCCTTTACAGGTAGTGATTGCTGAAGAGAACTTGCCTATGAAGAAGTCCCAGTTAAAGTTTTGGATCAGCAAGTTAAGGGGTTAAGGAATAAAGAAGTTGCCTCCTTAAAGTCCTGTAGATGAATCAATAAGTTGAAAGCGCTACGTTGGAAGCAGAAATGGATATGATGAAATGTTACCCTCATATATTTCATTCTACTCAAGTCTAAGGGTGAGCTAGGGATATGTCTTAGCCCTTTCCTTTTTCTTATATAGTAAAGGCATTGTTGGACACATATTTTAGAGTCTATGTTATCAATTCCCATACTCCTCATGATTCATGACCTAGACTCCTCTTATGTTATTTTCGCATATATTTTACCTTATTCATGCTTACGATCTGTCAAGAGGTTTGGTTGGATCCCTTTGGTGTTTCGATCACCATGTTATGACTAGGTCCTAGGTCGGGTCCTAGCAAACATGATATCAGAGCACAAAGTTTAAGATATCCTAGGGAGTCTAACATGTCTCATCAAGTAGAGTCTTATTCATGCTTGAGAAGCGCACCACATCTATGAATTGGAGGCTATAAAGCATTTTAGGAAATCCTTACTTTTTTCATCTTCTATATCATGCAATAGAGTGGTACTCTAAAACCCTCCCTCATAATGACTATTCTTTATGGCCTAGATTGAGAATGGATCATCTTTTGATAGAGTTATGGTGCCTAAGTATTACAAGGATAGGGTGTCTAACCCTAGGTACCAAAATGATGATGTTAGGGGTCAAACTTATCCCTCATGCCATGGGTGTGGAAGGTACCATACGAGAGATAGTTGTAAGACCCCGTAAGTCGAAAAGTTGGAACCAAGAAGAAAAGTCTCAAAATTTTGAACCTATCCAGGTGAATGATCCCCTTTATGGCTCATATGTCCTTCTATGGCTCATAAGGTGGGGTGGTAGAGCGACCCTTTGAGAAGAAAATGGGAGTTCCCCTAAGTAGAGGTTCTATGACCTTCCAGGATGATTCATCCTCAAGAAGAGGGGTCATAGAAACCCCTCGTAGGCTAAGTTTAGTGGAAAAGTTTCAAGGACACATCAGGGCCAAATCTATAAACTTGTAGAACAGGTCGTAGATGCTCAAATGGTTCGTATGGACCACCCATCACAAAACTTTAGAGACTTGAATTTTGTAGGTTTTTAGACCTGCAGAATGAACCTTGAGAATGGACCGTTCATGAGAGGATGGGTCGTATACAATGGTCGTTCGTAAACTTCAGAGACTTGGATTTAGTAGATTTTCAGACCTACAGGATGAGCCCAAGAAATGGGTCATTTAATTCAATAACTATCAATTTATATCAAAATAGACTCATGATTATATTTTAAATCAAAGTTCATGCAATTGGGATGGAGATCACAAAACCCATAAAATACCATACTTTAATTTGATAGAAAATCTTGAGAAATTGATTGGGTTTTATGGATGAAAGGATCCATGAATCAATACGCACATACCTTGAGTGAGAACACCAACTAATTTGGAAGAACTTGGGAGTTTTGATACAGAGCTTGAGTGAATTTTCTTGAAATCTTCAATGGAAACCCTTGAGAGCCTTTTTTTATAGAGAGAGAAATATTTGACAGATGAATTGTAGAAGAATTAATAGAATTAGAAGTTTAGGTTAATTTATAGGGCTGAATTAGGTTCTAAAAACGTCTAGGTTCATTAACTAATAGGTTGGAAAAAGTCTAAAATGCCCCTAAAAAAGAAATTAAATTTGGCCAGAAAACCTTCCCAAGTCCGCGACGTAGACCTGTCGCAGTCATCTTGGCCGATAAACTATCCCAGGTATGCGATGCTATCCTATTGTGGACCACACTATTTTGTGGTTTCTTCAAAAATCTTTCTTCCAATCTACCGGGTCCTAAAAATCCACCGAGACTACTTCCCCATAGGTTTTGACCACCTGATTGATATTCCGAACTCAGATTTTCCAAAAAGATTAAGGATAATGCGTTACATGAATGGTCTATTTCCAAGGCATTCTTAAGATATTGTATGGGCATTGTTTAGGGTTGTTACAATGGGGAATCGACCTAAGGGTTTATTAAGTAAACTCACATGTTACATTAACAATGCGCCAACATATGAGCCCTTGTAGGCCATTTAGGCTAGTGGATCCATAATTTTCCCTTAAAGTCAAAGTTAAAGAATGATGTAAAGTTGACAGAATTTTACCCGACAAGTAGTCTCCCCGTGCCTACGTAAGGGGTTATGTTGAATTCTATATAATAGCTCGCATATTGTTAAATATCAGTTAAGGTCGCTTCACCACAAAATAAATGTTTTAAGGATTCATATGATGATTTCTCATTCATGCATCAACTTATGCATATTGTCTATACATGTGTCTCTCTTATGTTCTTCATTTCATATCACACTCACATACTTAATACATTCAACATACTAACGCATACTTTTGCCTACATGATATTACCATGTATGGACTAGAGTCGCTCCACACCCTCCTTATCATGGCTAAGTTAAGCATTCAAGACTGCCACTTTGGTGAGTTCCCATGTTCCTGGAAAGACACTTCTATCTTACCTAGCTTATGTTAGGTTTAGACGTTTAAATTAAGTTTGGTTTTTTAACTTAATTTTAAGGGTGAGCTAGGGACATGTCTTAGCCCCCGCCAAGTCTTAATGTAGAAGGTATTGTTGGACATAGTAATAGATTTTATGTTCTCTTTGACTCTTATTAATGTGAATCCCCTTAGTCCTTATATCCCTTATTTTTCACTCGATTTATTTATCATTATCAATGAAATGTTTAATGAATGCTAAGAGGCTTGGCTGAGGTACCTCTAGGTGTCTCATTTATATTGTCACGTGTAGGCTCTAGGTTTGGGTCATGAAAATTACTTAGTTGGTTTGGGTGCATATTTTGGGTGTAGTGCAATAGATCATAAGTTAAGACTTTGTCCTTAGGTTTCTAGGAATGATGATGATAGTTGTTGAAGTGCTTAGACATACTCTTCTATGGGGCATCCTTTTCCCACCTATCAAAACTGCAGTATGAATCATCTAGAAGAATGCATGGCTGGTAAGAAGGATTTCTACAAGTGTTGTTACATCGGGCATAAGATGAGGGATTGTTCGATGGCTACTAAAAGAGGAAGGAAGATGGCTTGGGTTGCTTCATCCGAGAAGTTGAAAAGTATTTGACCTTGATATTTATGCTTTACTTGACCTGGATGCCACTTTGTCTTTTGGTACTGCTTGACCTGCTATAATATTTGATATATGTCCTGAAATCATGCTAGAGTTTTCTTTTTCTTTTTGGTTAATACCCCATTGTGATTCGGTATTCAGGGGAAAAGTAGAGTGACTCAAATAAATATGGTATTTATGTTCAAAATCATTTGGAATCATCATTAATAGTGATTGTAGTAACAAAGCTAGACATATACCCAACATTAGTGCAATTGGAGAAATTGGTAGTTGATAAGAAGATTGAAGCTTTTTCCTAAGGGGGAGATAAAGTGTTTCATTACCAAGATTGTTTAGGAGTTCCAAATGTAAATGGCCTAAGAGGAATGGTATTAAGTGGAGTTCATAGTTCTTGATATATGAGTTAGAAAAGATTAGGAGTAGAGTGGGTGTTTCGTATTATGATGATTGAAGTATGTTTGTTCCATTTAAGGCTATAGATGTGGAGGGAGAGCTAGATTAGATCTTGTTTGGTGCAATAGATAGGTAAGAGTACATTGGTGTTTCCTTTAGTAGGAATTGGTGCAAATGTGGGCATAGAGATGCTAAGGTAGACATGAGAGTTCATAAGTGATATTGACTTCAAGAAAGCTAGGAAGTGGTTAGAATGGTAGGCTTGAATGTGTGGTTGTCGATATGTGGTGATTGTAATAGGCTATTAATGACTTCTTTTTAATGGTTTCAAGTGAGTATATTAAAATGGTTATGAAATTAGGCTTGGATGTAGTATTTATGGCATGTGGGTGAATGTACAATGTATTAGGTGTTTGTTTACTAGGTATCGAGATTTGAGAGATGTGTATTGGTTGAATGGCATGAAGAGAAACATGACAGAATTTGTAGCTAAGTGTCCTAATTATCAACAAGTGTAAGTTGAGCATCAAACCTAGAGGTTTGTCTCAAGACATTGAGATTCCTACTTCAAAGTAGGAGCCTTAAATATGGACTTTGTTATAGGTTTTCCTCGTACTCATAGGCAACATAATTCTATTTGGTTGATTGTTGGCCGACTGACTAAGTCAGCTAATTTTATCCTAGTTAGGACTTCATATTCATCAGAGGACTATGCATTCATGTTCATAAAATAAGTTTTAAAGTCATATTTTTTCTTGAGATTAAAGATTTCATGTTTTTATGATTATTGAGATGTTTTGCATTCATGTTGGATTGTTATGTTCCTTTTCAATTTCATTCATGCTAGCTTGAGACCCATTCCAGGACGAATGTTCCCAAAGGGAAGATATTGTAAGACCCCAAATTTGGAAAGTTGGAAAATGAGAATCAAAACATAAAATTTCTAAAACCTACAGTTTTTGGCATCAGGTGATGATCATGGAAGGACATCACAGGCCGGGGTTAGCCACCTTTGGGGGGTTCTGAAACTCAGACCTATAAAAATGGACCTCGAAGAGACCACGGACCATGGTGAGCACCATGGGCCGTGATGCCCTCCATTGTGACCTCTCGCCTAAGACCTCAGAAAAATGATTCCAAGGCTAGGACACGCCTCACCACCACAGGCCATGTAGCCCTTCACTAACTGTAGTGGGTTCTATGGTGGTTGCATATGTGGTCCACCCTATAGGTCCTGCACCAGGACCATAGCCCATGGATCTTGATGCCCTTCACGGCATGAAGGGTTCCGTCGAGGAAGTTCTAAAACACTTCCTGTGCAACCTCAAGATTTCAATTCCAAGTCTGGAATCACAGACACGACCACGGTCTGTGATGAGCATCACAGACCATGATGGGTCCTCTATGGTAAGTTGTGGGTCTAGTTAAATAAAGGGTAATCCGATCATTTCCCTATTCCTTCATTAATGTATGTGGACATTTTTGGGACTAGATTCATTGCAAAATTTTCCTAAATACTCCTATAGCTATTCTTTTTCCTCATTAATTCTTAAACAAGTTTAAGACTTCTCTCTCAAGGTTTCTTCAAGAGTTCATCCTATTCATCATGTTTGGCTGGGTTTGCTTCAAGAACAAGTCACCTTTTTCAATTCCAAGTTCAAATTCATTCAAGTTATGTAGGGATCATCCATGGATCCCTTTCACCCATGGAGTCCCAAGGTTTTCATTCAGAATCTCATGAATTTCGATTAAGTTTGTAACCCTAGTTTGATGAATTGCATTAGGTTATTTTAATTATATTTTTAATCATCATAAATGATCATTATAAGTATGTTTATACATTAATAGTGTGATTTCAAATTTAATTATGAATGTCCATTCACGAAGCTATTTTTAATGGTGAGTACATGAATTATGATTATGAAGTCCAATGATTTTCAAGTTTCTCATAGTTTTCAATCAAGTTGATTATACACTCAAGTTTTACCCTAATTTAAAGTATGAATTATGATTATGGATTTAAATTATGATCAAAATTATAAATTTCATGCAAGTTATAGAAAAGTTGAGTTAGGGCTCTATGTTAGTAACCAAGGAACCTAATGATATGGATAATGCAGGTATGAGATTGTAATGTTGAAAGGCTAATACTTACATTGCAAGTATGTTATGGAAATGAGCTATGCTATGAATGTTAAACCTATGTACAAGTTTTATGAAATATGTTAAACATGATTACTATGTTATGTATTTCGTGGGATTTGACTTAGCACTGACCAGACTTTGAAGTGGGGGCCCTACCAAAAGCCTTAGTAGCAGCCTCTAGTCCCTTAAACTACGTGCCACTGTAGCTTCTCCTTTATGTCTTAGCTAGTGGATCCATATATTGCATATATACATGAACCACCCAGCGGGGTAGAGTCTACCTTGGCAAGTAGATTCCCTTTTCTTCCATTGTATGGGGAGACATCGGAATTCCATGTTAAAGATTGCATGGTCTTATTGCCGGTTATGGTTATATCCCACATATATATATATATATATATATATATATATATATATGTTCTTTATGATCTTATGTTTTTAACCATGTCTTTCAAATGCTTTGATCATTAAGGTTTCCTCATGTGCATTGATTGATCATTGCATCTTATGATTTATATTTCATGTCATACCCTCGTATTTAGTACATTCAAATGTACTAACACATATTGTTGTCTATATTGTCTCATAATGTAGGGGTTAAGGATCACATTCCCACAGGTGGCTAGTAGAGCTTTTATCCGGTGAATTAATTTGATCAGTCCTCATCTATCGAGGGCGATTTATGAGTTATTTCATTGTTAAGGCTTTGTTTACATTCTTGTTGAGGGTGAGCTAGGGACATATCTTAACCTCCACCCTTCTCTTATATAGTAAAGGCATTGTTGGACATATGTTTTAGAGTCTATGTTTTCAATTCTCATACTCCTCATGATTCATGACCTAGACTCCTCTTATATTATTTCCGCATTTACTTTACCTTATAAATGCTTATGATATGTTAAGAGGCTAGGTTGGATCCCTTCGAACTTTTGATCATCGTATTATAACTAGGTCCTATGTCGGGTCAGGACAATAAGATACCCTTATCTATTCGTTCCTCCTAGTGATGATATTAAGGGTAATAATCATTTCCCTATTTCAGTATCTCTCCCTGTTTTTGAAGTTTTAGTTTTTCCATTGTATTTGTGCCTTGTGTAATTTCATAGCTTGGTCATTATTTTAGGAAGAATAATCCTGAGGGAAACATCTTGTAACACCTAAAAAAACTAAGTTAGATCAGACAAGAAAAAACACAAAAAGACTTAAGTTTTCTTGAAGTTGACTTTTTATGGACACCATCTATGTCTCATCGGAACAACCATGGACGTAGATGGGCTCATGGAGTCAAGCCTCTGAAATAGAAAATTTTGGTGTGAGTTTCATAGACTGAAGAAATATCAAATATCACTCTACGGATCATATAATGATCTATGAAACAAAGTCCTATATATTAGAAATTATACTCTAATTTTCACGGACCTTTCTATGGCCTATAGAAGATTTTACGGCCCATAGAATGTCTATAAGTCCTGAAAATCCATTTTCTTGATTTCTATGACCGAGCAGGACAACCCATAAAAGGGTTTAGAAAGAGAAAAAGGGTAGGTAAACTAAAAATTCAGAAACCCCATATTTTCAACCAACTTTCTACAATTGGTTTCTACGGTCCATAGAAGCTTCTACGGACCGTACATGGCTCCATTAGATTTTTTAAACATGGTTATTTAGGTGGTTTTCAACACCTTCTAAGCCTAAACTCCGATGGTCTTACACCTAATTAAGGTCCTTAACAGTACTATTTCATCAAAATACTCTCATAATCATTCTCAAGACTTACAGCAAGGTTCAGGAGGAGAAAACTAGAGTTTCAACCACCTTCTTCAAGCTTCTTGAAGAATCTCACTCTTTCAGGTATGTAAGGATGCTTATAGAGATAAACTAATTTTGTCTGCATGCCCTATATCTAAATTCAGTTAGTAGGAGTTAAACCCAAGGTTTTATCCCAAGTTTTTATTAAATTTTTGAATGGGTCTTCATTCCTTTTCATTGAATTCTAAGTATTTCCATTGAGATTGTGGTTCTTCATGTAATACTATATTTGAATTAAGATTCATTCTTATTTCTCAGATAAACCCTATTTAGCTATGAATTGTTTGAAGGTTTTACGTTATTATGATGCATTATTTTAAGAATTAAAGTAAGTTCAAGTATTTTATATTATCATTGAGAAGAGTTTTAAGGGAACTTGAATGGTTCCAAAGGCATTATTTTATATAGAGAAAATCATGAATAATTTAAAGAGAGCTTAAATAGTTTCAGAAATAGTTTCAGTGAGGTAAAGTAAAGTTCAGTATAACTTTAAGGAAGTACTCTTGAATATTTACTCAACACAATGTTATTATTTATTATGAGAATTAATGCATGTTTTGAGAGTAGTAATGAGCATCAATTTGGGTACCATTTTAGATAATTCAAACCACATAACATGCATTGTAATCTTTGATAGGATCGTTTTGTTGGTTCAGGCAAATCCTCACCCAGCCCCTAATAAGGGCTTTTTAGATGGATCCATAAGTTTAGCTTCGTTGTCCTATATTCTGGAAAGGTATAGGATGACTTTGACAATGTGCGTTAGATGTTGTATCATAATGATTCACATAGTGATGGTTGTCGGTTAGAGAAAATTCCCAAGAAAAGTAGAGTACTATTTTAGAAACTAATATGCATTACTTTATTTAGTTGTAAATCTTTACTTGTTTTATTACACTTGCATGATTCACTTTCTGTCATGTTACTTCATTATCCTTTTTAGTAAGAGATTTCAGTTCCGTTATACTTTATAGGTTTATTACAAGCCCTACATTCCATGAACTAACGTTATTTGATGCTGCATTATTTTATGATGCGATATAGATGCTGAGGATCATAAACAAGTGCTCCTTTGAGATCTTTACTTCATTAACATTTTGTAAGACCTCTTTAAATTTCGAGGAATCTATTTCATTTATGTTTTACCATACTACTAGTTTATTTTGAGGTAGTCGCGGGTCTTATCTAAGCTCTAATCTTTAATAGTAGAGGCTTCCTAGACAGAATAGAGATTTAATTCAGCTTTTAAACCTCAGATGTTTTAAAATATTATTATCATCTATATTTAGTTTATTTAAGATTTTGCACGAGATATTTTTAACGTGTTTTAAATGCTTATTTTTATAGCTTTTACATGTAGTTTAGTCTTTTATTCAGTTATCACCAAGGGTTCGATTGAGACTAGCAATAATTTTTGAGTTTCGGCAATGCCTAGGGTGTAGAGTAGGGGACAACTACGTCTTTTTAGTCTATCCCATGTGGGATTAAGGGGAAAACAGTCGACTAAACTTCCCCATTCATTCTCTAATACTCAAAAATCCAATTATTTTCGTTCAAGGCTCCTCTCAAGAAAGTGCTTATGCAAAGCATGATTCTTCATTATTTTCTCAATCTCCTTCATTGATAGTTGTTTATATGATTTCATCTATATACTTGAAATGCTATTTTTCATGAACCCTTAGTATAATGTTGTCAACAGCTCTAGAAGTCCAAGCAAACCTACCACAAAGTCCATGGTGATCTGATCCTACTTCCACTCCAGAATGGATAACCTTTAAAACTCACCACCATTCCTCATATGCTAGGCCTCCACCTACTAACAACACAAATAATGAGACACATAGTCTATAATATTTATCCTCATACCATTGCACCAGTAATTCTTCCTTAAGTTATGATATATCTTAGCGGTGTCCATATAGATGGAATACATGTAATCATGGGCCTCACTAAGTATCAACTTAATCAAACTCCCAACTCTACGAACACATAAGCGAAAATCTTTACAGACTTTTATAGCGCAGGTTCAACACGTGGACATGGACTCCATGCCACTTGCCCAACAAGCTTTCTATGTTGATTTTTCTAGTACTTGGGTGTTTTCATGATTGCTCTGTACGTGTATTAGTACCTAAAAAACTTTAAATAATTGTTAGTAAGGTGGGTTCCCTCTCACCTAGTGAATAGTTTTGTCTTTCGTCATAGGAAAACTCATATATTTGTATTTTTCTTATTATATTATATATTATTATAATAACGGGTTGCTTATCGAGTAGGGCTTGATTTAATTTTGTGGTACAATGAAGGTTGGCTTAATCAGTCAAATTATGGATCAAATGATCTCCAGGATAATAGCACTTCCATAGTCTACTAATGTTATCTAGGAAATCTGTCATTACATTTATGAGCTTGGCATTCCACTCACGCCCATTTTTAGTTACATCATTCATTACCTTTGTGACTTCCTCCTTAGAAATGTTGTTCAAGTCTTCACCTGCTATGATTTTTGCTAAAATTTTGTTCAACAAATTAAGTGCCTTTCAAAATGTATCGAATAAAATAGAGTCATAAAGCCCTTAATCCTATGGTACTAGTAATTCCCTTAATCTTATCCATGATTTGATAAGAGCTTATCGTCCAGCTGTCTGAAGTACAAAATGCTATTTACTAGTTGCATTCATCCATCCACCAAATTCCACTCATAAATAAAGATGTGGACTAACTTCAAACATAAGTTAACCTTATGTGGTTGTAGTGGTTGTAGTGGTTAGAACCATGACTTAGCTTCTCCGGTATGAGAGTACACAAATGTATTTAGTTTTAATTTTACCTTTGAAATTAGTACACTCTTATACTCAGCACAAGGTCTCATAAAATTTCTCAAGTGTTGTGGTGATTCGCTCTCTCAAAGGTTGGAAACTAACCCTTGACTCTTGGGATCGATTTTAATCAAATTCTACAATTAGAGAAATGGTATATTAAGTTGTTCATATCAATATGATATTGTAGTGATCCTACATAGGTCTTCATAGTGTGATGGTGTAGAAAAGGATTTTTAAACTGTGAAATTTATATCTTCATCATTGACCTTATTTTCATATTTTTGGACTTTACATCTATCAATACTCCTCTGGTGGCTAAGAATGGATGCTCCAGAATAACTGACATCCCAAAATCTACTTTTACGTCAAGAATTATAAAATTAGCAGCAATAATGAAATTTTCCCTCTTATATGGGCACATCTTCAATTATTCAATCTGGAGCTATATGAGACCTATTTGCTAATAATAAGGGATGTTGGTTGGATGTGGTTGTCCTAAACCCAATTTTTTTATCATAGATAAGGGCATTATATTAATGCTTGTCCCTAAATAAAATAATACATGTCCAACATCTTTTTCACCAATTTGTATGGGGAGAGTGAAGATTCTAGGATCATAAAGATTTTTGGGAAGCCTTCTCAACTCTTGAACTACACTCATTAGTAAATGTTATCATTCTGCTATCACCTAGGCCTCTTTTGCATGTGACTATATCATGTAGATACTTTGCATATTTTAGCATATTTCTCAATACATCACTGATATGTGTATATGTAGTTGTTTGAAGATCTTGAATTATCTGTTGAAACTTGCCTATTCTTCATTCTATTCTAACTTCTTAGAAGTTGGTGGAGTACACTTTGGAGTAGGCATAGTTGTATTAACAATTTCTCTTTCTTCATCACTGACTACTTAATCTTCACTCATAACATAATCTTTTCAAATTATAGTTTATTCTTGTGGTTACTAAATCAACACCACATAATCTTGAAATAATTAGTTACACTGAGTTATGACAGGGTTATACTGACTTATATTACCTCCCATTGATTTGAATTAACTATTGCTTTACTAGAAAGGTTGCACTTTTTCCTTTGATTTATTTCAGCTGACATTCTACTCAGTTAAGATTCAATCTATTTAATGGAAGTAAAATAAGACACTTAGGAGTCATCCAGAACAAGAGTTCACTCAAGCCAGCAATGGTTTTCGAGTGTCGTTCATGCCTAGAGTGTAGACTCGGGGCATTATAAACTTGGTATTAGAGCACCGAGTTCAAGATTTCTAGGATGTCTATAAAGCTATGTCTAGTAGATTCTTTTTTATCAGTTTAAAGCGTACCATATCTATAATAAGGAGTTTAACTCAATAAAAGATTCTCCTAAAAGGAGTTTATCACCCTTTTTTCATACTCTAAAATCATGCGATAGAGTTTAACTCAATAAAAGATTCTCCTAACTCGTGTGTTTATAAATTTTCATATCATTCCTCCAAAATGCACTATCATTCAAAGGGACATCACCATCACTAAGATTTCACTAACTACCATGTCCCCACTATTGAGAATGCGGACTAGAAATAGAGCTTGTATGTCTAACCTAACTACAGATGTTGGAGCTTGAAGGTTCCACAAAAACCTACTCCACAGCCTTCCCAAATTCTGAGGTAGAGTCTAGAAAAGAGGTAAATAACCTCACTAAGTTGATGGCTTCTTAACCAGGCCGTCAAAGCATTCTAGTCACTAGATATATCTCCCAAAATTCTTTAATTTCTACAAGGATCATAGATATCTTAAGAATGAATCCATCAGTCTTCACCGGGCCCATGGTTAAATAGTATCCCCATAATTTCATTGATGAGATATGAAAAATTCTAAAGGCTTTGCATGCTACTGAGGTAGAGGGAGACGAGCTTATTTCTTACCAAATCAAAGATGTAGCTAACATTGGGAAAAATTATTGGGAAAAGAGTCGCAATGAAGATGCAGAGCTAGCCGCATGGGACTAGTTTGAGGGTGCATTTTTAGACCATTTCTTTACAAGAGAGTTTAGAGAGGTGAAGGTGGAAGAAATTGTAAATATGAAGCATAAGGGGCTGATAGTAAAAAAAATGTACAGTCTTAAATTTATTTAGTTATCCAAGTATACTCTAGAGATGGTTCCTAATATGAGATCAAAAATGAGAATGTTTGTCTCTAGATTAGGCAAGTATGTGAAGAAAGAGTGCAAGGACACTTTGCTGAGTTCACACATGGACATTCCCAAACTCTTGGTCAATGGACAATAGGTTGAGGTGGACAATAAGAATGATAAGGAGGAGCATCAAAGTAAGAAAGTAAAGTTGTTCGGGAATAAGCGTAACCACTAGAGAGGTAGTAATGGCAATTATTCATTCTTTTAGAAGAGGTCTTCAGGGTACGCACCATCATCAACAAGTGCACTGCATTGAACAAAACGATTGATCAGAGGTAACAAAGTAAATATAATTTTAGAGCTCAGCATTCGAAGTCTCAAGTAAATATGTCTTAAGGTTCTTCAAGGAAGATGCCTTTTGGTAAGTGTGGTAGACTCTATTTGGAAGAGTTTCATGATTGCACTAATGGCTACTACGATTGTGGTCATATAGGTCAATTTATAAGAGATTTTCCAATGGAAAGACAAGGTACACATGGTAAGAAGGACCAGTCTTCAGCAGTAACACCATCCGGCAGAGTTGTCCAAAAGGGTACTACTTTAGGGACTGGCGGAGGTTCAAACCGTCTGTGTTCCATGGCTAATTGCCAAAATCAAGAGAACTTGCCAGATGACATCATTGGTATGTTTAAAGTGTTTTTTCTTAATTTTTATTGCTTTTTTGATCTAGGTACAAGTCTATCCTTTGTTACTTCTTATATAGCCGTGAAGTTTCGGATATGTCCCAAATGCCTTCTAGAGCCTTTCAATGTTTCTACTCCTATTGGTGAGTCTATACTAGACAATATAATCTATAGAGATTTTACAGTTTCCAACAATCATAAAGACACTACAGCCGACTTGATTGAGTTGGATATGGAAAATTTTGATGTCATTCTAGGTATGGACTAGATTTACGCTTGTTATGCCTCAGTCGATTGTAGAACTTGAATTGTCTAATTCCAATTTCTAAATGACCCATTTATTGAGAGAAAGAGTAGTCCACCGGTGCTTATAGGTCATTTTATTTCATACCTTAAGGACAGAAAGTTAGTTTCGAAGGGGTATATCTATCATACTGTTTGAGTTAGGTATAGTAGTGTAGAGACACCATCCCTTTAGTTGTGAATGAGCTTCCAGAAGCCTTTCTCACTGATCTACCTGGAGTCCCTCCGACAAGGAGATAGACTTTGAAATAGATGTTCTTCCTAATACTCATCCTATCTATATTCTATCATATAGAATGCCTCCAGCCGAGTTGAAAGAGTTAAAAAAGTAGTTGAAAGATCTTCTCGATAAGGGTTTCATTAGGCCAAGTGTCTCACCTTGGGGGCACTCTAGTCCTATTTGTGTGAAAGTAAGATGGTTTCCATAGAATGTGTATTGACTACCATCACTTGAACAAGGTCACCATAAAGAATAAGTACCCTCTTCCCAGAATTGATGAACAGTTCGCCAACATCAAGGGGCCACTTATTTCTCTAAGGTAGAGTTTAGATAAGGTTATCATCACTTGAAAGTGACATCCCGAATACCATATTCATGACCTG
This sequence comes from Solanum dulcamara, assembly GCF_947179165.1. Lineage (NCBI taxonomy): Eukaryota > Viridiplantae > Streptophyta > Magnoliopsida > Solanales > Solanaceae > Solanum > Solanum dulcamara. Next base: position 33,199,836 of record NC_077248.1, read on the forward strand.
TTATGGTCATTATGAGTTTCTTGTGATGTACTTTGGTTTGACTAACACTCCAATAAGATTCATAGATCTCATGAACATAGTGTTTAAATAATTTCCAAATATGTTTGTTATTATGTTCATCGATGGCATCGTTATATACTCCGGAAATGAGGAAGAGCACGCCAACCATCTCAGAATTGTTCTTCAAACTTTCAAGGATAGGAAGTTGTATGCTAAATTTTCTAAGTGTGACTTTTCACTTGCATCCGTGGCATTCCAAGGCAACATTATTTCTAGTAAAGGTATCTGAGTTGATTTGCAGAAGATTGAAGGGGTAAAGAATTGGCCTAGACCCATATCCCCACTGATATAAGGAGTTTCCTGAGTTTTGTCAGTTATTACAGATGGTTTGTAGAAGGGTTCTAATATATTGATCTCCATTGACTAAGTTGACCTAGAAGGATACTAAGTTTCAATGGTCTAAAGCTTGTGAGGAAAGCGTTCATGAGTTGAAAATTAGATTGACTACTACTCCAGGTCACTAAAGCGACATGCCCTAAGGTGGAAATCCTCGCCCAAGCGATGCCTTACAGCTTAAGCGAGGTCCTGTAAAGTGATGCCAGGGACACAAAAGCGAAGGCAGTAGAAGCAGGAACCAGAACATTTAGCTAAGTCCAGAAATTCACCAATGGGGTGCTCAACAATCGTTTGGAACCCCGTGTGTGCAAAAAAACTATGATACCCCACCAAATTTGACTTTTCAGACTCAATGGCGCAACCGATACTTCTATACGAGGTCATTTTGATAAAAACTAGGTCTTATAAACAAGCACCATTTTTAGCCAAAATCCACAAGTGGCCTCAGGATTAGATCGAATTCCTCAAGAAGTGCATGAAATGTCTTTCTATACCAAACTCAACTTTTTAGAACTAACCTCACTGAGGAATTTTCATCCGAACTTATTTTCCAATATTATAGACCAGGAAAAAACTTAGGCCAAAGTTTATTTGGTAAAAAACCTAATGGTTCAAACTAGCACCAAATGCCTCGGAACTCTAGTCGTTTATGCTACTAGCCTAAATGACCAATCCAAAGTTGATAGAACTATCGGAATTCCATTCTAAGGTTGTTTACCTAACATTTTGATCGAAGTCATTTAGTCAAGTTTTAAAAGCTCCAAAATAGGAAAATGGACGTAAAATCCAAAAGAATGACCAAGCGACTGAAAAGTCAACACAAATAAGTCATAAATGACCTGGGTTTCTATAGGAATGATATAAATGACAAAAAGAAGGCATTTAGACAGAAATGACCTGGATGGTCATTATAACATCCACTACTAAAAAATACTTTCATTCGAAAAAGTAAGAGTCAAGAAGTACTTGAAGGCTCAAATAGGTCAGATAACTGGTCTTGCATCTCCTGCTCAGTCTCCCATATATCCTTTTCGACTAGATGATCCTCCAATGGATCTTAACTACAAAAATGACTCTAAATCGCAACCACCTCACATATCTAGCTAGATGGCAACAACCTCCTCAATAAAAGACAAATGATCATCCAACTCAATCAAATAATATAAAAGCACATGAGACTCACTTGGAACATACCGATACGGCATAGAAACATGGAAAAATGATTGGATAGCTTGAAATATTGCAGATAGGGCTAAATCATAAGAGACATCTCCGAGTGTCCTCAAAATTACCTATATAGTGGGGTCTAAGCTTACCTCTCCACATAAATATCATCACACCCTTTATGGGAGATACTCGCAGCAATACTCTATCACCAACTGCAAAAATCAATGGTCGGAGCCGATATCATCATAACTCAAGTATCTACTCTGAGCCATCTTAAGCCTACCTTGAATCACCCTCGCATGATCTAAGCTCTCCTGAAGTAACTCTATACCATTTGGCCTAGGCTTTTTAGACTCAAACCAACCAATAGAGAGAAAAAATGCATACCATATAAAGCTTTGAACGGGTCCATGTGAATTCTAGAGTGGTAGGTGTTATTGTATGTAAACTATGCCAAAGGAAAATATTTGTCCCAGTGACCTTGAAAGTCCAAAACATAGGTCCACAATATATCATCAAGAACATGAATATTGCGCTATGACTGCCTATCAGTCTTTGGTTGAAAATTTATGTTAAGGTCAACACGGGTGCCTAAATCCTCCTGAACATTTCTGCAACATATGAAAGTTAATTGTGAGCCCTAGTCGGAGATGATAGATACTGAAAAACAAAGAAGATGAACCACCTCCCAAATTTAGATATGAACCAATCTCTCGGCGCTGAATAAAGAATGAACAGAAATGAAGTGTGCTAACTTGATAAATCGATCAATGATGAACAAATGTTGTCAATACCTGTTGGAGTCCAGGAAAACCTATAACAAAGTACATGGTGTTCTGATCCGACTTCCACTTCGAAATGGGTAACCTCTGAAACTCACCCCAATTACTCAAATGCTCGTCCATCACCTACTAGTAACACTAACAAAGTGACACATAGTCTATAATGTCTCTCCTCATACTACTCTACCAATAATTTTTCCTTAAGTCATGATACATCTTAGAAGTGCCCGGATGGATAGAATACTTTCAAACATGGGCCTTTCTAAGGATCATCTGAATCAAACCCCCAACTCTAGAAACACATAAGTGACCATTAAACCCTAAAACACCATCTAAATCTAAGGTAGTCTGCCCGGCATCACCTTGTAGAATCCACTCTCGGAGAGCTACCAAATCCTCATCATCAAATTGACGACCCTGAATCCGATCCAAAAGAGATGACTAAGTTCTCATATAGGTTAACACCCTTATAGAATCTAAAATATCTAACTGAATCATCCTTTTTGCTAAGGACTGAATGTCCAAAGCCAATAGTTTCTCCAAAACTGATAGAAAGGCTAGACTATCCATACTCACTGCCTTCCGGCTCAAGGCGTACGCCACTACATGCTCTTTTTATGGATGGTAGAGAATAGAGAGGTCATATTTCTTTAGGAGCTCAATACAATGATGTTGCATCGAATTAAGGTTCTTCTGGCTCATAATATACTGAAGGCTTCTATAATTAGTGTAGATCTCACAACAAACTCCAAACAGATAGTGTTTCCAGATCTTAATCACAAAAACTTATGCCACCAACTCCAATTCATGAGTGGAGTAGTTGCACTCAAGATGCTTAAGCTGCCTCAATGCATAATCTATAATAAGATGCATCAATACACATCCCCAACCAATGTCGGATCCATCATAATATATTGTGAAGCTCTAACCCTAAACTCGAAGAACCAATATGGAAGTGGTGGTGACCAACACCTAGAGCCTTCCTAAGCTCAACTCACACTCCTTGAACAACTCAAATGGAATATCCAGGTGGGTCAACTGAGTCAATGGTTTTGGAATAGTAGAGAAGCCCTCAACAAAGCACTTGTAGCTACCCATTAATCTAGTGAAGCTTTGCATCTCAATGATAGAAGTAGTACTAGCGCAGTCTTAAATAGACTCAATCTTTGTCGAATCTACAATGATACCATCCTTGGACATCACATGCACTAAGAAATCTATCAAGACAAGCAAAAACTAGCACTTTGAGAACTTAGGATAAAGCTATTGATCTCTTAATTTCTAGAGTACTATCTTCAAATACTGCTCATACTCACTCCAATTCTACAATTATACCTAAATGTTATCAATGAAGAAAGTGATGAATGGATAAAGATATGGTTTGAACATACTAGTCATCAAATCTATGAAAGCGACAGGGCATTAGTCAATCAAAAAGGTGTCACTAAGAACTCATAATGGTTGTAATGAGCCATAAATGCAGTCTTAGGGATATATGATAACCTAATCATCAGCTGATGGTAATCGGGTATCAAGTTAATTTTAGAAAACACTGCGACACCCTGTAGTTGGTCAAATAGATCATCAATATAAGGCATGGGATAGCAGTTCTTCACCGTAATATTATTTAATTACCTATAGTCAATGCATATTCGCATAGAACCATCCCCCTTCTTTACAAACAAGATTGGGACACCCAAGGCAATATACTTGGCTGAATGAACCCCTTACCTAAGAGGTCTTCAAGCTGAACAATGAGTTCTTTGAGCTCTGTGTTGGGCATTAGATAAGGTAGAATAGAAATTACATGGGTGCCCAGCTCTAAGTCTATTAAAAAATCAATATCATGCTCTAGGGATAGGACAAGTAGGTCAATAGGAAAGACATCCGCAAAATCCTAAATTACTAGAACTGAATCAACTAAAGGGCTCTCCCGACTAACATCCCGCACAAAGGCCAAGCGAAACACCCAGATGCAACCAATCATTGAGCCCGAATAAAAGAGTTAATCCAACTCAGTGTTTGACTATAAGCATTGTGCTATAACTTTGAAGGAATGAATAGCATGGCTAAGGTAATGGTCTTTGCATAGTAATCTAAGACCGCATGATAAAGGGATAAGCAATCTATTCCTAGAATCATATTAAATTCTAACATGTCTAAGTGTCATACCCTTGTATAGTCACTAAGAAGATCAAAATACTTGATCCAAGACTAAAGACACGCCCACCAGGGTCGAGATTTACATTGGCTCTACCAACGATTTTGAACCTAATTGGGAAGCATAATTAACAGACATGAATGAAAATATGGAATCTGAATCAAATAAAGATGGTTGGTTGATGGCATAAAAGGAGCCTGTTGTGATGATATTGTTTGATGCATCAGCATCCATCCTCCGTAGATCTGCATAGGAATGGCCCTGCTTGCCTCTACTATATGTTTCTGATCTACCGCTTATCCTATCTCCCAGAGATCTACCTAGAGCATCCTATTGTCAACCTCGATGAACCTTAGCCTAGCCATAGCCTCTAACTAAAGAGGGTACCACTGACACTGGTGTGGCTGTAGTAGGAGATGGTGTAGCTATCTCTCGACAGGAATAATCTCTAGACTAAGGGTCAAACTTACCACAGTCATAACTACCCTGAAAGGAATAGCTTGCATAATATCGGCCACCACGGCCTGTAGAACCCGAACCTGATCCCCTCAAGCTCTAGCTTGTGTTAGGACCACCCTGATGTTGCTGGCCACCCTATGAAGAATGCAATACAGCCTGAACAGGACAGTTAGATTGTCCCTACTTAAATAGTGGGTGGGGCCTATCACATCCCCTAGTCCTGGACCTGCTGTAGCTTCCTTGATATCATATCCTCTTTTCACTACTCCCTTGGGTCTCACAACTGATATGATACATAGTCCGGGCATGATCAACTACATCAAGAAATAAGCGACTAGCTGAAGCCAAATAATATATCCAAATCCTCAACTAAACCTCAAGCCATGCATAAAACAATAAACTCTATCCTTCTCAGTGGGTAGTATCATGGTGGCTTGGCATGAGAGCACAAAAAATCTTGCCTCATACTGTGAAATAGTCATGGACCCCTACTCTAACCTAGAAAACTGCTCATAGAATCTTTTCTAACATTCGACAAAATATACCTAGATAAGAAAGCCTTAGAAAACCCATCCCAAGATATCACAAATGACCCAACTAGGCTAGTCTGTATATATGAGCATACCACTAACTAGCTGGCCCAAAAAATTAATGAGTGGTAAAGTCATCTCCTCTCGACTCTACGAGACCCAAAGACTGTAGTTTCTCTTGGCAAGTAGTAAAAAATTATCGGCATCCTCCCCAATCACCCCAAAAAATCATGGTAGTGACAGTATCTGAAACACCCTTAGATTATTCTTCTCCCAAAGAGGCATGACCCCATTCACTATCTATGGCTGATTGACAATGGATATTAGTGGCGGCTGAGCCTATAGATCAACTTCTGCTGGCTGAACCTGCAGCACCAGCATGGCTGGAGCTGGAGATGGAGCTGGGGTTGTTCTAGACCCCCTAACACTATCTAAAGATGAGTAATGACCGCCTATAGCCCAGGAGCCATAGCTACTGCGAGTGGTGACTTGTTTTCTCTTGGCCCCACCAGTAGAGGGTGAAAGGAAGCTACCTAAACCTCTGCCACTAGCTCTGAAAACCTTTCTTTATCATTGGTTGGTGTTGCAAAACTCATGCGACCTTGAGGTTAGCCTCGACCCCTAGTCGGGGCTCTATCTGCGAAATTGGGTGCATCACCTGTCATGACCCAAAACTGGATGTGATGACACCTTTCTCATCCAACTAGAATAAGTTAGCCTAAACCCAACAAAAGTAAAAATAATGGAGAAGACTTAAATAATCTCAAATAACCCCCAAAATCTAGTTTTCAAATGTACAAGCCTCAACATAAAATTGAAATGAAAGATTAGTACAAATGGTGATGTCTTTATTTCTCAAATAGAACAATGCATAACAAAAGGGACAAGGGAAATCGCCAGCATCAACCATCTACCTCTTAAGTCTCCTCAAAAGCTACATAGGTGTAGAAGCAAGGACTAAGTATAGACAACACGGTACTACGCAAGTCAACTAAAAAAACCAGGCAAATCTAATAAAATACTAGAACTCCTTTCATCACAAACAAACCTCCTTAACTACAAACCTGCATAGATTAAACATAGCTCTTTCTCATCAGAAATAAAGTCATATCAATATCAAGTATGTCAATCATGGAGACAATAAAGGGTATATATACACTTTGCGATGACAAATATGATGTAATACAATGCATTGCGATATCAACTAAAGTGATGCATATCTTCCCTAATTATATACATCCGCTGATTAGCAGGCTAAAACGCATTTGGGATGCACAAGGTCTATTTTCAAAACCATTTCCCTTCTGCATAATCAACAATCATCGGAACTATTTTCCTTCGGTATAAACAATAATCATGTCTCATCACAGTGTTCCAGAACCAATGAAACTAGGCATATTCACACAAATAATGAGAATATGATGATGTTCACAGTCACAATACAATTTCTATCAATACAATTCACATCACACTATCAATAGCATATCAACATCAACAGTAATATCACTCACATCATTATAGTCATCAAAGTCATCATTTTATTACCCCTTTATCACATGATTAGGATCAATCGGTGAGAAAGTATTTCAAGTCAAGTCCCATTATCATATGAAGGCTATCATAGAATTTCATCAAACTCACATCAATTTCAAGTCAAGAAGTTCACATTTTTTATCAAAATTATAGCACACATTGCCTTTTATAAATCCCATTCTTTTATTAAACATAATTCACATGATTAAAGTCTCAAACCTTATTCACATTACTCCTAACACACATACAAAAAACAAATTCAAGTATTCTACAAGATTTACTGGATTTGATAAGTACACTTGCCTTAGCCAAAATCAAGATCAATCACTAACTTGAGCCTTCCCCTTACGATTATAGTCGAAGAACCACAATCTACTCAAATAATAATCCACAATCAAATTCCAGAACTAATGACACCAAAATCATGAAATTCAGGAAGGATCAAAATGGGTCAAAAATCTGATTCTGGAAAGGGGGTTTCAATCTGAAAGTTTTTACATGAAAAGATTCCTTGAGGTATTTGGAAATCAACAGTGAAAAACAATTTGAATTTTTTATTGAAACTAGTTCGTATTCATCATTTAACTAAAAATGTTACGTTCTTTAGAAAACCCTCAATACCCAAATCTGAAACCCAGAATCAAATCTCAAATATTTCTTGAAATATATCTTATCTATGTTTACGAAAGTTCAAGTATGAAATTTCATAAAATACATATTTAAAATTGACCTGAAAATCTTTAATTTATCAAACTCTAACTTTATCGAAAAAATGCAAATTATGTTCGTTAAATAAGATAAAAATAATCCATGAATCAACAAGTTTATGTCAAAATCCATTTACCCTTAACATAAGGATCGTAAATAAACCTTTTTCCTCAACACCGGAGTCAAAATTTATAAAAACCCTAATTTCCCTCAAAATATTTAGTGATAGGGAACAAAAACTAAATGAAGAAATCATGAAAAAATACTAAATTGAGGATTATATACTAACCCCCATAATAAATCGAGAAGAAATTCGCAAGAATTGCTCCATTCCTAGATCTACAACTTCCGATATGTTGAAAATACCAAATGAATGCAATCTGAAAATTATATACCTATACATCTCTATTTTACACCAGAAAACCAACAACTTAAATTTTCACTAAAAGAGTTGTAACTTCCTCATATGGTAGAGAAATGACCCGATTCATTTTTTTAACTGTATTAAATTATGATATGGACATGCTCATTTAATCAAAATTCAATTTTGTACTCGTTTGCCCAATAAAATATTGTTTCTGCACAATATATAATTTTTTCATATTTTACGATAAAAGTCCAATCTCAGCTTAGTAATAATGCACCAAAAATTACAGATTAGTCAGATAATTCATGCTCAAAATTTTATAAATTTTTAAATAATTATTCAGTAATTAAAACTAATAATAAATTTTATAGTTGATACAATTTGCTGAAACAGCTCCAAAGAACCCAAAAATCTTAGAGAAACTCACCTCAAAAAATCTTAGAAACTCACCTCAAAACTCGTCCAGAACCTCCCAAACACTAACCAAATATGATACTAGCAAGAAAAAAATATTTTGGACTAAATGAAATCATCAAAACACACAGAAAGTCACCTTAATCTGATGTTGACCAAAGTAAATGTCAACTTAAGAATCTCCAATTTCCAAATAAGGACATGAAGCTCATCCAAAAGCTTCAGGAACTAAATCAAACTTTCAAATAGACCAAATATCACTATTCGGACCTAGTGGAACTATCAAAACTTTAAAATGATCTTTTTAACTTTGAGTGTTGACTAAATTCAAATTTTAGCTTTAACTTTTCTCACATCTCATCTAATGGCTCAAAATCAAACCAAAACCTTGGGATCCAAACTAACATTCCATATAGACCAAAAGTCATATTCCAAAGATAATGGAACTCTCGAAATTCCAATTCTAGTGTACGAACTCTAAATGTTGACCAAAGTCCACTCAAAGGCTAAAATCTCAACAATTTCCAACTTAGGACCTCAAATCAACAATACAACCCCAAATCTGATTCCAACACTCTACTAAACCAACTTCAATATTCTGCAGCTGATGGAATCGATGGAATTCTATTTTGAGACTAAAAACTCCAAAAGACATCGAAAACCACAATTTTACAAGCCTTTAAAACTCAAAATTTTCCAAAATTCACAAGTTTTCAGGAATTCCAAAACCAACTTCATAAACTGATCGAATATGACTTGGGACAACTATCAAGAGAGGTAAAATGGTAATTTTCTAAATATTTCCAAAAATGATCTCCAGGGTCATTACATTATCCACAACTAAAAATCATGTTTGTCGTAAAACATAAAATAAAAAGAAAGAAGAATACTCGATGTTACCAAGAGCCTAAGGTATAATTTTCAAAGTCATTAATTGCCTCTCAAAAGGAACTCATTCTTAGGACCATACCATCAGAACCCACTATCAAGAACTGAACTTCTTAACCAAAATTAAAAAATCTACCAACTAGGAGTGATTACCAATTCACAGACTAATCCTTGAACCTAACCTGAATCGAAACTCTCCAAATAACAGCATAACCACCAGGATGAATTTTTTCTCACATAACCATGAGAGAATTCTGAACTAATACTTAGTAAAACTAGGAGTGAACAAGAACCAATCACCAAACACTCATAATGCACAAATTAACATAAATCTTAACAAAATTCCACCGTCGTAACATAATCCTCCCATGAGGTTAAGCTTCAAAACCCGAATACTTTGACAACATGCACTCATCAAGAGATAATTCAACATATATAACCCAAAGAAGAATATGATCAAGTAATGTCACAATCCAATCCTAGGGCCTAGATGTGACATGGAGAATGAGGAACCCGAAAGTACCTCAAACAAGTCTCTTAGCATTATTTTACCTTTCATAGGTAATGATAATAAATAAATAAGCAGAAATCATAATAGTAAATCTTGAACTTACATATGTCCAACAATACCTCTAACTTTTAGATTTAACGGAGCTAAGACAACTCACTAACTCACCCCAAATCATAATATAAAGAAATATCATGGTAAGTGTATAAAGATCTGAACATATAATAAGCTAGAAAGATAAAGGGGTATTGTTCTCAAAATATGGGAACTCACCAAAAGTAGTTTTCAAATGAAATCTCAACTAGCCATGTAGAGGAGAATGAGGAGGAGCACCGGTCCCTACATGGTGATATTATGTAGGCAAAAGAGTATGTGTTAGTACTTTGAATATACTAAGTATGTAAGCATGCATGACCATTGAAGAAACATTAAAATATTTATGTAATATAAAACATAATGCAATGCATGCATAATTAATCATATATATATATATATATATATATATATATATATATATATATATATATATATATATATATATATATATCCTTTAAAATATTTATTTTGTGGGAAAATGTCCATAACCAATATTTAAAACTGTGCGACCTATTACATGAAATCCAACATAACCCCCTACATTGGCCGGGAAGACTACTTACCGAGTAGAACTTAGTCAACTTCATTCATTTCCTTAACTTTAACTTTAAGGGCTTTCATTGATCCATTAGCCTAAGCCTACAAGGGCTCCTATGTTGGCACATGGTTATTGAGACAAGGGGTTTCTACTAGGATTTCCTTACCGAATCCCACCTCAATGCCTTATTCGGTTCTAAGTCAATCCCATGGAATATTATAATAGTTTAAAATAGTCATAGCATATAGATTAATAGTTCAAAATATCACATTCGGTGGAATAGCTCATTAAAATCTTTAGTTATTCAAATATGCAAGAATTATCCTTATAACTTAAAAAATTCATTATTCATACCATTTCATAATTCTTTTATTTTATAAGACTTCCTTTTTATCATAGACATTGATTTCATAAATATTTATTTGGAGTCAAAGCTTTCAAGTCAAACTTTATTGAAAACATAGTAAAATTAGGTGGTTTCATATCACTTCAAATTTCAAACATGAATGTAAATAAAATTACTCCTAAATACTTTGAAATCCATCAAATAAAAATCATGCTTTAAACAACCTATCATGAATTTTAAGAACCTTTAAAGAATTAAAGAGAGAAAATACTTGAAAACCAGCAATTCATACATATGAAATTATTTTGCATCAAAATATACCAATAATCATTAGTTTAACCATGATTCATGCTATTAAGTAGAAATAAGATTTACCCATAAGAAAATTTTACTTGAAATCAAGAGATTTAGTTGAAAGAGTTTTGGACTAAATGGGTGAAAAAACCCATGGATAAACACCCACATACCACAGAGTAAAGCTTAAAAAAATAAACATAATTTATCATATAATCAAAATACTTTAGGCATGAGAGTGGAAGAAATACTCTCATTGAAGCCTTACATACCTGGAATCTAAAGCGTTACTAAGAATCGAAGGAATAAACACTCTTGAATCCTAGCATTTTCTCCTCGCAGGAGTATTTTGTGTTCTATCCGGAGTATATGAATCACCGAAATAGTATTTCTACACTACTAAGAACTAAAACTATATTTTGAGAATGATTAAAGGAGTGTATAGAGAGAAAAGTTGCTTGAGAAAGCTTGATGAACAAAATGATAAAATAAGGTGGGTATTTATAGGTCTGAAGGAGGGACCTAACAATAATTAAAATAATTATAAAAAATATAAAAAAAATTAATAAAAGATTTTAAAATCATGAGTTATGTCAAATGGAGTACTATTGATGTCATGGGTGATGTCAAATGGATTTTAATCTTTCTATGGTTGGTGAGATGAACCTTCTTTTAATGTAATACCCTTTTTCAGAGCTGCGTTTGAAAAAGATAAATTCCTCATTAGAATTTTGTGTCTTCATATGAATTATTTCTCTAGAAGTCTAATTTCATGTAGTTTAAGAATTACTGATTTGGAGAATCCTACAGTGAGATATGATTTTTCTTCTATAAATACTCAATTTCGTCACAGCACCATATCTTGAAACAATTAATTTATTTGACCTACTTAACCTCCGAAACTTAATATATGGTCTTCACAAAAGTTGTAGGTAATGATGTTCGGGTTATTCAAAAATTTGAATCACCTAATTTTGATCAACCTATTAAAAGTTATGTCCAAAATATAGAAGTGATATCATTTTCATTGAGAATTAGAACATCATATACAATATTTTTAGGGGGTGTTACATTATCTCCCCCTTGGGAAAATTCATCCTCGAATAAGGAACGACTTAGGTTGAGAAGAATAAAGTGTAAACCAAAAATGCATCATTAATGCAATAGTGCAATTTAAAACATCGTTCGAAATATATTTCATAATTTTGCAAGCATATGACAAGAAAAGTTGAAATGCAAGAATTTCAAGTAATTGAGCAAGGACAACTTAATACCTTAGGTTTGGGTAGAGAGAAAAAGATGAGGGTATCTCTTAATCATATCCGCTTCCACTTTCCATGTAACACTTTCATTTGTTGATTCCTCCAAAGGACTTTAATAGATGCAACTTTTTTGTTCCTCAATCTCTTTACTTGCCGGTCTAAAATTTCAACCAGAACTTCTTCATGGGTTAAGTTTTCTTCAACATTCACTACTCTCAAAGGAACAATAGAACTAGGATCACCCACACATTTTCTCAACATAGACACATGGTATATCGGATCAACCATGGCCATTTCTAATAGCAACTCTAACTCATATGCAACCTTGCTAACACGCCTCACAATTCTATAAGGACCTACATACCTAGGGCTCAATTTCCCTTTCTTACCAAATCGAACCATACCCTTTATGGATGAAACTTCATATACACCCAATTGTCCACATTAAACTCAAGATTCCTTCTTCTAGTGTCAGAATAGGAATTTTGATGACTTTGGCCATCTTTAATCCTTCTCTAATGATCTTCACCTTCTCTAAAGCATCAAGTACCAAATCAGGGCCAACAAGGTCATCTCATCTAATTCGAATCAACCAACCGGAGATCTACATCATCTCCCATATAAAGCCTCAAACGGTGTTATCTCAATACTTGAGTGGTAACTATTATTATAGGAAAACTCGATGAGCAATAGATGATCATCCTAATTTCCTTTAAACTCCAACACACAAGCCCTTAAATATCCTCTAGTGTTTGAATCATCCTTTTGGCTTGCCCATCTATTTGAGGATGAAATGCGGTGCTCAATTTTACCTTAGTATTGAGGCCCTTTTGAAATGATCTCCAAAAGTGAGAAGTAAATCAGGTACCACAATCCGAAATAATGGATAACGGCACACCATGCAACTTTACTAACTCCCGAATATACAACTTGGCATAGTCTTTGGCACTATATGAAGTCTTAACCAGTAGGAAGTGAGCCAATTTAGTCATTCTACCAGCAATTACCCAAATCAAATCATAACTCTTTCGAGTATGAGGCAAACCCACTACAAAATCCATATTCACATCTTTCCACTTCCAAGTAGGGATTTCAATATCTTGGGATAGGCCACCCGGCCTTTGATGTTCGGTCTTCACTTGTTGGCAATTCCGATATTTGGATACGAACCTTGCTATGTCTTTCTTCATGCCACCCCACCAATAGATCTCTATTAAGTCTCAGTACATTTTCATTGAACCTGAATAAATGAAGTATGTAGAATTATGAGCCTCCATAAAGATCAAACTCCTTAGGCCATCAACATCCAGAATACAGAGTCGAGTTTGGTCGTATAGCACTTATTTCCCCTTAGGAAAAGACCTCTATCTTCTTTTCCTTCACCAACTTCTTTAACTCAATAAACGTCTGGTCAACATCTTTCTTTGATTTAACATCCACCACCAAAGAGGATTCGGAACTATTTTGAACAACCATACCACCATCATCAGTACCATATAACTTCACCCCTAATCTAGCCAACTAGTGAATATCTTTCACCAACTCCCTCTTCCCTTCATCCATATGGGCCATACTCCCCATAGACACTCTACTAAGTGCATCCACAACCATATTAGCTTTACCCAAGATGATAGAACACACTCATGTCATAGTCCTTAAGGAGTTTTATCTACCTTCTTTGCGTTAGATTAAGGTCCTTTTGGGTGAACACATATTGAAGACTTTTATGATTGGTATACGCATCCACATGCACCCCATAGAGGTAATGCCTCTAAATCTTCAGATCAAAAATAACGGCTGCTAATTCAAGGTCATGGGTAGGGTAGTTACGCTCATGCACCTTTAATTGTCTAGAAGAATAGGCTATGACCTTGTCATTTTGCATTAAGACACAACCTAAACCAAACTTTGAAGCATCACAATAAACTACAAACCCTTCTAATCCTTTTGGTAGAGTCAAAATATGATTGGAGGTAAGTCTATCTTTCAAGGTCTGGAAACTCTTCTCATACTCATCCATCCATATGAATTTGGATTTGTTTTGGGTCAATTTCTTCATAGGAGATGAAATGGAAGAAAACCCTTCGACGAACCTTCTATAGTACCCGGCTAGACCTAAGAAGCTCCTAATGTCTGAAGGAGATAACGGTCTAGGCCAATTCTTGATTACCTCCATTTTTATAGGATCAACCTTGATCCCATCATCGAACACTATGTGACCAATAAATTCCACCTCCTTCACCCAAAATTCACACTTACGAAATTTTTCAAACAATTGTCTATCCCTCAATGTTTTCATCATAACTCTCAAGTAAATTTTATGTTCTTCCTCACCTCGAGAGTAAATCAAAATATCATCAATAAAGAACACCACAAAAGTATGAAGGTAAGGTTTGAACACCTTATTCATCAAGTCCATGAATGCCATCATCGCATTCATCAACCTAAAAATCATCACCACAAACTCAAAGTGACCATACCTATTTCAAAAAGTTATTTTGGGAACGTCACACTTTCTCACCCATAGTTGATGATAGTCGGACCGAAGGTCAATTTTGGAGAAGTGACATTTCTTATGCAATTGATCAAATAAGTCATCTATTCTAGGGAGTGGGTACTTGTTCTTAATGGTCATCTTATTAAATTGATGTAGTCTATGCACATTCTAATCGACCCATCCTTCCTTCTCACAAATAACATGGGAGCACCCCATGGCGAAATACTTGGTCTTATGAACCCCTTTTCTAACAAGTCCTTTAATTGTTCCTTTAACTCTTCCAATTCTGTTAGGGCCATCCAATAAGAATAAATAGACATAGTTGGGTATCAGGGAGGAGATAGATACATGAATCAACTTTCCTTTAGAGAGGGACACTAGGAAGGTCATCGGGAAAGACATCGAGAAACTCATTGACAATGGGAACCGACTCAAGAGGAGGACTTTTGGAGTCAACATATCTAACCCTCACAATGTGGTAAATACAACCCTTAAAAATCATTTTTCGAGCCTTAAGATAAGAAATGAACTTACCCTTCACCACCGAATCATGACCCTCTCATTCTATAAGGGGATCATTTGGAAATTGGAACTTGACTCGACGAGTCCTATAATTTATGGAAGCATAAAATGAATGTAACCAATCCATCCCAAGAATGACATCTGAATCTACCATGTCAAGCTCAATGAGATCACAGGGAATAACTTTATACAAGATAGACACGGGATAACCCCTATAGAGCTTTCTAGCATTAATTGACTCACCAATGGGGGTAGACACCAAATAGGGCTCGGATAATATTTGAAGTAACATATCAAACCTATTAGCAAAGAATATAGTAACAAATAATAAATTTGCACCCGGATGTAATAGTGCATACGAATCAAAAGCAAAGACCTTTAACATACTGTTAATGATATTGGGTGCGTTCTCAACCTCTCATCTTCTGTGAAAGAAGTAAAAGAAGTTAGTAAGTTGGATACCTCCTTGGGCTTGTTGACCATGAGAAATTTGTTCTTGAGGCCTACCACCACCATCTCTATAATCCCTAGCATGGTGGCCCAGCTTGCCATACTTAAAGCATGCATTAGAGCTGGCTAAGCATTCCTCTTTATGAGTCCTTCCACACTTCTTGCAAGCGAGGAAAGTTTGAGCAGCAACATTCTCTCTTAGAACTATTGGTTTAGCACCCTTGTCCTTGTTGAACCTTAGAGGAGGAGTATTGGTGGAATCTTGTCCCACAAACCATTGCCCACCCTAGCATTTGCCATTTTTACCATAATCGGACCTTTGAGGGTTA
Source organism: Solanum dulcamara (assembly GCF_947179165.1). NCBI lineage: Eukaryota > Viridiplantae > Streptophyta > Magnoliopsida > Solanales > Solanaceae > Solanum > Solanum dulcamara. Next base: position 33,216,083 of record NC_077248.1, read on the forward strand.
AACCCTCCACCATCCACTCTAGCCTTTTTGAACTCCCTTGATATCTCTCTCAACTTCTCTTCTTTAATTTATTCTGTGTAAGTCATTAACCAAGAGATTCCCATCTCCTTGACCAATATTGCTATTTTACACTCCTTAGACACCAAGCTTGAGACACCAGAAATAAACTTGTTCATCCAAGATCTTGGGTCGGAGACCATGAAGGGAGCATACTTTGAAAACTTAGTGAATTTGAGAGCATAATCCCTCACGCTCATATTCCCTTGACAAAAGTTGATGAACTCTTGGATTTTGGCCTCCCTTAGCTCCAATGGGAAGAAGCGGTCTAGGAAGGCACCTCTAAACTCTTCCCATTCTATCGGCCCTATTTCTTCATCTCTCTCAACAACCCATTATTCATACCACACTCAAGACACACTTTCTAATTGATAGGCCACTAGCTCAGCTTTCTAATTTGGTGGCACACCTATGATAGTCACAATCTGGTACACCTTACCAATGAACTCCATATGGTCCTCATCTAGCTTAGAACCATTGAACTCAGGTGATTCATCTTTTGGAAATCCCAAATCCTAGAGGCCGGAATTTATATTTGGGGAGGAGGAACACCTTGATGCCCTTGGTTGGCTATGACTTAAGTCAATAATGTAATGATATTGCAAAACTCAACATGGGTTACCCCTTTCTCATGATATGGGGCATTGGGAACCGGAGGAGGTTAGTCCTCATTGTCAAGCCTTGATCTTGGATGTACTCTTCCACGAGTCATTATCTAGAGAACAAAAAATAGGTCATTGGTTATAGGAAAGCTTAGGAATGTCTAAGGCATGAAATGAATTTAAAAGAAGTGAAAACTTTTATAAATGTCCCATAGTCTCCTATTCATAGCTATGGTGCACTTCACAACCATGAACAAGGTCCTATTTGACGTGGTATGTTAGACTCTAAGGACCATTCAAAACCTCAGGCTCTGATACCAAGTTTGTCATTACCCAAGCCTAGGGCCTAAATGTGACATGGAGAATAAGGAACCCGAAAGTACCTTAAACAAGCCTCTTGACATTATTTTAGCCTTTCATAGGTAATGACAATAAATAAGCAAGCAGAAATCATAATAGTAAATCTTCAACTTATATATGTCCAATAATACCTACTTTTAGATTTAATGGGGCTAAGACAAGTCCCTAGCTCATCCCCAATCATAATAGAAAGAAATGTCATAGTAAGTATCTAAAGATCTCAATATATCATAAGCTAGAAACATAACAGAGTATTATTCCCAAAACATGGGAACTCACCAAAAGTAGTCTTCAAACGAAATATCAACTAGCCATATGGAGGAGAACGAGGAGGAGAACCGGTCCCTACATGGTGATATCATACAGGAAAAATAGTATGTGTTAGTACTATGATGTACAAAGTATGTAAGAATGCATGAAAATTGAGGAAACATTAAAACATTTATGTAATATGAAACATAATGCAATGCATGCATAATCAATCATATATATATCCTTTAAAACATTCATTTTGTGGGAAAATGACCATAACCGACATTTAAAACTATGCGATCTATTACATGAAATCAAACATAACCCCTACGTTGGCCGGGGAGACTACTTGTCGAGTAGAACTCTGTCAACTTCACTAATTTATTTTCTTTTTTTTTCTTAGCCCCTACACGAGGCTCCCACCTCTCGTGCACAGTCAAGGGTTGAGCATCACCCCCAAGCCTTAACATAAATAATAAAAGCAAAAAATACAAGGAGGGGGACATAAACCTTATCTCCGATCCTATATTGGTTCATAAGTCGGCTAAACTACTAAGGTCGGCCAACTCATCCCCATTACTAGATGGAAAGCGATAAACCTAAGGGAGCTTCACTAATTTCTTTAACTTTAACTTTAAGGGCTTTCATTGATCCATTTGCCTAAGCCTACAAGGGATTCTATGTTGGCATATAGTTAATGAGACAAGGGGTTGCTACTAGGATTCTCTTACCGAATCTCACCTTAATGCCTCATTCGGTGCTAAGTCAATCCCACGGAATAGTTTAATACTTTAAAATAGTCATAGCATATAGCTTGATAATTCAAAACATCACATTCGGTGGAATAGCTCATTAAAATATTTAGTGATTCAAATATGCAAGAATTGCCCTTATAACTTAAAGAATCCATCATTCATAACATTTCATCATTTTATTATTTTATAAGACTCTTTTTTTATCATAGATATTGCTTTCATAAACATTTATTTTTAGTCAAAGCTATCAAGTCAAACTTCATTGATAACATAGTAAAACTAGGTGGTTTCAAATCACTTCAACTTTCAAACATGAATGTAAATGAAATTACGCACAAATACTTTGAAATCCATCAAATAAAAATCATGCTTTAAACAACCCACCCTGAATTTCAAGAACCTTTAAAGAGTTAAAGAGAGAAAATACTTGCAAACCAGCAATTCATACATATGAAATTATTTTAGATCAAAATATACCAATAATCATTAGTTTAACCATAATTCATGCTATTAAGTAGAAATAAGAATTACCCATAAGAAAATTTTACTTGAAATCAAGAGATTTAGTTGAAAGAGTTTTGGACTACATGGGTGGAAGAACCCATTAACGAACACCCACATACCGTAGAGTAAAGCTTAAAGAAAATAAATATAATTTATCATATAATCAAAATACTTTAGTCATGAGAGTAGAAGGAATACTCTCATTGAAGCCTTACATACCTGGAATCTGAAGCGTTACTAAGAATCGAAGGAATAAACACTCTTGAATCCTAGTATTTTCTCCTCGCAGGAGTATTTTGTGTACTACCCGGAGTATATGAATCACCGGAATAGTATTTCTACACTACTAAGAACTAAAACTATATTTTGAAAATAAGTAAAGGATTGTATAGAGAGAAGAGTTGCTTGAGAAAGCTTTATGAACAAAATGATGAAATAAGGTGGGTATTTATAGGTGTGAAGGAGGGACCTAACAATAATTAAAATAATTATAAAGAAAAATATAAAAATTTAATAGAATATTGTGATTTCATGGGTGATGTCAAATGGAGGACTATTGATGTCATGGGTTGTGTCAAATAGATATAGATCTTTCCATGCTTGGTGAGATGAACCATTTTTTAACGGAATACTGTTTTTTAGAGCTGTGTTTGAAAAAGATAACTTCCTCATTAGGATTTTGTCTCTTCATATGAATTGTTTCTCTAGAAGTCTAATTTCATGTCGTTCAAGAATCAACCTATTTTGAGCATCCGACAGTAAGATATGATTTTTCTTCTACAAGTACTCTATTTTGTCACATCAGCATGTCTTGCAACAATTAATTTTTTGACCTAATTAACCTCCAAAACTTAAAATATGTTCTGTACAAAAGTTGTAGGTAATGATGTTTATATTATTTAGAAATTTCAATCGACCATCCTATTTAAAGTTATGCTTAAAATATAGAAGAAATATTATTTTCATCGAAAATTGGAATATCATATATAATATTTTTAGGGGATGTTACTAGTAACCACCTTGTGAATGATACACCCGAGCATACAAAACATCTAATAACATTGGTCGAATGCTGAAACAGTAGTTGTGATTGTCGACAACTCTTGAAAAAGGAAGAACTAGGCCTAATGGACCTTAAAGTCAATCACACCTAGATGAAACATGTTTTCAATGACAATATAAATACCAAGATTGCCTAGAAACTACAATTCCCCATGATAGATCTCAGACAAGCACTCTCAACGAGGTTCCACATGAAGTACCACTAGTATACCTTGACAGCCCAAAAATTCTCCTTTGTCTTACTTAGTATACTCCCTCTCTAGTATCCATAGTTAAAACTCCTCCAATTATCTGATTCCTACCTATTTGACTTTTCTCTGCCTACAATATCTTATTTGATCACCAACACACTCGAAACATAATCGTCTCATCAACATCCAACATATTCACCATAATTGGAAAATTGAAACCAAAAATCCAATGCCCATGAAATATCATGACCTTACTGATCCTCCACTCATAATTGCAAAATTGTCATTCATACCAAAATCCCTTAGAAAATACATTGCCACTCTCCCGTAACTCTGAATTATGACTTCTCTTATTTTTGTGGAAAAGATTTCTATCTTCCCTAAGCCTACTCTAAGCATTCCATGTTAGAAACTAGCCCTGCCCAAGGCTGATAGCACTAATTCTAAATCTATTAGTCTTTTTGCTTGAGTTACAACTATTAAATCAAAAACCAATATCAATCATATGCAACCCTTCACATGCCAAATATTATTGAAACCCTTGATCACCCCATACCTTAAGTGCATAATTATTATTCATCACCAAGTGTCAATGTAACTCACCATAATAGTCTGCGTAACTTCCATCAACAAAGTAGTATAAATCTAGCTCAAAATCCTCAATAATCATGTAGAACTATAAGTCTTTCCTGTAGTGCACCCATAAGTCACCTACCATAATTTGAACAATCCAACCCAATATATAAATATAGAGTCTCCCATATATCATTGTTTATTACCTAAACCAAAATCAAATCTTTAGAAAATTAGCTGCTAAACCTTCATAAGTCTGTGCCAAACCTGCCCACATTGCGTTGTAATATCTAAATTCAAACACCAGAATCCATACAATCCTCAATTTTGAACCAAATATCTATACATGATATCTTATTTATTCATACTTCTTAACTTGTATTTATTACTAAATGGTGCTATGATATTTAAGTTCTTAACTCATACTCATAACCCCATCCCAAATGCTTGAACTCTTTGATGTACAAGACTCTTGTTCCTTTCCTTAACTCATCATCATTATTATTCTTTTGCCAAAACAATTATAGCATATTACCTTATAAATAATACTTAACTCAAGTGTCCACAGTAACAACCACTTGATTTCTCAATCGAGAATCTAATATCAAACTACATTACCCGAGTAGGTGAAATAACTGATAGCTCCTTAGATGTCTCCGTTTCTATATATCACTAGTAACACACCGTGAACATCCTATAGATCAACCACTAGAACATATCATATCCATTGACAAAATTGTACAGAAATATTCCAAACCTTTCTACATATTATGTAATTGCAATACATTACAAAGCATTTTAGTCTCCATTCAAAAGCGATATACAGCACCCCAAAAGCCAAATCGATAGCAAAAGCAGCACAGCCCATAAGCCTAACCTAGTAAACACAAGTACCATCGTAGTGGTCATATTATGATCTTTCTGATATACAACCACTCTGTGAAACTGAAGTAGAAATTTTTATCACGGTTAGTGCAACTTCATCCTCATCATACACTATGTAGACTAACCCTTTTATGACAAACTTCACAAATTATAGCCTCCAAAGTCATAATGCTCATAACATAGTCATTCTCTTAATGACAAGATTCTTAATTGCTGAACCACTTCAGACACTGGATAGGTTATTATTAGTGGCTATTAATGTTGGTAGTGATAATAATAATGGTGGAGGTAGCTGATGTTCTGGTGTAACACCCAAAAAATAGTCTAACTTGGATGTATTCAAAGTCCTAGAGGAAAGGTTCTGAATCGGCAATAGGTGGCTTCCACGGATCTTAGTGATGGCCTATAGAAGCTTTCATGAACCATAGGAGGGCTTGTGGAATCCAAACTAGACTATTTTTCTATGAGGTCCAATCTATGGACCAATTCTATATACCATGGACCGGATCTACAGGACCAACTCCTGAACTCAGACTCCTTAAGTGTTTAGATGAGCCTTAGATAAGTAGTAGGAATGTCTAGACTGTAGGTCAGTCCTTAGGTCAAAGTCAAGTTCTGAGACCCATTCCTTTGTATGCTTTTATGAGTAGGGTGTATTACCCGTAGGAGGGATACGTATACCTGACCCTTATAATTCCAATGAGCTCAAATTTGTGCACCTAAATTCTACGATAGGGCTCCTATGATTCATATCAACTTATACAGACCATAGAAGATACCCATAAATGGCTTCTACTAGTGTTAATAAGGGGTAATTCCATCTTATCCCAATCATATCCAAGTTAAATTCTAGACATTTTAGGATTAATGTAAGTCCCTTATCATTGTAATACAAATTTGTTCCCTCCTAAACACATCTAAGACTTAGATAAAGATTCAAATTAGAAAAGCTAGGGTTTCAAGTGTATTCATTGAATTGTTTAAGTTTCACCAAGAACATTATTCTTTTAGGTATGTAAGGGTAATCATAGTGTTGGACTGAGTTCTTACTCACTTTATTAAATAAGAATTATTGCATGATTTTGAGAGTAGTATTAAACACTGATTTGGGTAAGAGTTTAAGTAACTCAAACCTCATAAACTACGTAGCCAGCATAGGATAGGACCGTACTCTTAGTTTGGGCGACTCTTTATTTCAATCCCTGATACGGACTCTTATATGGATACATGGGTTGAGTTTGCATCCCTTATCCTAATAAGGTAATGGATGGCTCTAGCAATGTGAGCAGTACGTTGTATCATGACAAAGCTCATAGTGATGGTTGTCGGTTAGAGAAACTCCCCAAAAGAGAAAATATTAATTTACTTTGGGTTCTATTCATTACCTTATATTTTTGTAAAGCCTTGACAATATATTATACTTGCATGTTTTACTTCAGTTGAGTTACTTTTAGTGTTTCTTTCATGAGTATTCATCTTTCAATTACATATCTATTCAACTATTTTACATAGCATACATTTCATGTACTGACATCTTTCAATATTACATCATCTTATGATGCAGATACAGGTACTAGAGATCCCCAACAGACGCATCATTGATGATTATAGTTTTCCAGTTTTTGCTGAAAACCTAGATTTTGGAAGAACTCCTTTTTAATTTATTTATTCTTCATTTTAGTTCTTTTGAGGTAGTTGTGGGCCTATTCCAATACTAATCTATAGTATTTAGATGCTTCATAGAAACAGTAGAGAGTTAGTTTAGTATTGTCACAACTCAAAAGGGTACCCTAACATGGCCAACACTCAGAAACTATTGCTAGTTCCTTAGAGAACTACTTGGCCTATTCACACATTTATTCAATCAACATTCTATTAGTGGAAGACTTAATTCATTAAGAAAATAACTCTAGATAGGGCCAAAGGCCAAAAATCTAGCTAAATCAAATCAACAAGACAAGTATGGATGAAAAGACAATACCAATCAACAATGTCAACAATCTAGTCTATGAAGCCTCTAACAACTGCTTAATTGGTGAAAATGATAGGTTCATGGATACCTCAAATCAAAATATAAGAACTAGTCTCAAAGCAAGAATAAAACATATGGATCCTTCGGATGAGGGGGAGGACTCACCAATCAGCTGGAAAGCAAACAGATCTTCAATAGTATGCTTGTTGATTATCTCTAGAACCTGTCTCTATATCATCAAATGATGCAGGTCCAAATGGACATCAGTACATAGAATGTACAAGTATGTAATATAGTAGAATGAAACATACATCAAAGTAGAATCAAATTAGTTCATAGATATCAAAATTGGGAAGGTGACCAACTCAATCAAGATGTCCTAAGTCTAAATAATAATAAGATTTAGACAGATACCAATCCAATCCAATCATAGTACTATCAAGACCTATATGGGATTTTCTCTTATCCGATAACCATTTCTTATGAGCTAGTGATAGTAAAATAAGCCGACATTATTATTGTATTCGTTTAATACCTTGCCAGGGTAAGAACAAATCAACCAATCATGGATGTAAAACCAATTGAGTCCTATCATGTTAAGATAATAAATTAGAAAACATTTGACTTAACGGTTCAATCCTCTTCTACAGGTTAAGAAAAATAGCTGAAAGTGCTAGCATAAGGAAGGTTTGGTGAGTAATTATTAGGTTTGAGCTATTTCTTACTCTTACCCAATTCGGTGCTTGATACTGCGCCCAAGACTCAAAGCTCATAAGACAATCAATCCAAATCAAACCAAATCAATAAGTCTCAAATGGACTCTTATTATTTCATCAGTTCTATCAAATCAATCCCTTCAATTAATCAATTTCCAATCATTTATTTAAGAGAAGTTTGGACAATCATTTCTGACAATATTCAGTTGAGACCATTCACTTGGGTTTAATTATGAAAATATAAAGACTATCAATTTCACCAACATTATCATCATGCTCACATCCTAATCACATTCATGCATTCACAAATTCAAGGCTCTAAACTCAATCAATAAGCATATACATTCAATATCCATCAATATGCTATAAGGGTTTATGAAACAAGTGATTCAAATCATTTGATTAAGCAACTAGTTCATAGAAAAGAATCAATTTCTCAGTAATCAGTAAAATATATTAAATTTAAGAAAGAAATTCTCAAAAACCACAATCATGGAGACTCAATCTAACACAATCATAGGCAAATAGAGGAAGAAAGTCCATTTTTTGTTCATCTTTTCATACATGGAATTCACATAACAATTGAACTTGAAAGGGGTAGAAGTGTACGCTTGAACCTAGCTTCTTTCTCTTCTCCAATCCTTGGTCTCAAATAAACTAAGTGTTCATGAGAGTCTAGGCATTCGGGGTACTGATAAGGAACTCACAATAGTACTAAAACATTAGGTTTTTGGTTTGGAAAGGGTGGGAAAAGACCAAGCTACCATCCATTAAAGCTGGTTTAGGTCATCTATGAGTTAGTTCTATGACTCGTAGAAACTTCTTCGGGTCATAGAAGACCAGTCGTAGAATTGGGTTATAGTCTGTAAATTATTCTATGAGTCAAGTCTACGACTCGTAGAAAGGGTTACGAGTAGTAGACCCTTATCGTCCTGACAATATCTCAGACCCTGAATCTATGAGTCTCTGAACCTCTTCTATGAGAAATTTCTACAACTCATAGACTCTTTGATAGTTCATCAACTTCCCTCATAGAAGTAACTTCAACTTCTAAATTTTTTGCTAAGTTTCAAGGGGTTGTACGAGTCATTTCTACAACTCATGGAAACCATTCCGAATTGTAAAGTCAATCATAGGGTGGCTTTTTAGAATCCAAAATTTTACTAAGTGTTGGGAAGGTCTAACTCTCTGTTGGTCATAGAGTAAACTCGTGGACCACTGGGTTAGTTTATCTCATCAACTCTTCTCATGGGTAGAATAACACGGGGTATTACAAGTATTTTCAACAATTGTGTTTTAAACATTGCTTTTACATAACTATAGTACTTTTATATATCTTTATGAGTTTATATTTTAAGTATTTATAATGATCACTAACTTTATACTTTTCTATCATCTTAAGTTTTCCACTTAGTAGTCAGCCAGATCTAGGGTTCGTTTGGGGCCAATAATAATTTTTGAGTGCCTGTAATGCCTAAGGTGTACACTCGATGCATGATAAACTCGGTATCAAAGTACAGAATTCAAGAGTTCTAGGAAGTCTATAACCCCGTGTCTAGTAGATTCCTTCTTATCACTATGAAGTGCGCCATATCTATAATAGGGAGTCTACAGGACATTAGGAAGTGTCACCTTTATTTCATATTATAAATTCATGCGATAGAGTTTAACTCAATAAAAGTTTCTCTTAACTCATGTGTTTACACATTTTCATATCACTTCTCCATAATGCACATTCATTCAAAGGATCATCGCCAGCACTGAGATTCCACTGACTAACATGCCCCACCATCGAGAATGCAGACTAGAAATAGAGCCTTTGTGTCTGACCTAACTACTGATGCTAGACTTAGGAGGTTCCACAGACACCTACTCCATAACCTTCCCTCACTTCTGAGGTATAGTTCAAAGGAGCATTCAATATTCTCACTAAGTTAATTACTACTCAACCAGGCCATCAAATCACTCTAGTCACTAGTTGCATCTCCCAAGAGTTTTCAACTACTATGAGGATCAGAGATTTCTTGAGAATGAATCCATCAGTCTTCACTGAGCCTAAGGTTGGAGAGCATCCCCAGAATTTCATTGATGAGATATGGAAAATTTCAAAGGCTATGTATACTATTGAGTTCAAGGGAGTCGAGCTTATTCTTACCAACTCAAGGATGTAGCAAATATTTGGTATAATTATTGGGAAGAAAGTCGCGGTGAAGATGTTGAGCCATCTGCATAGGACTAGTTTGAGGGTGGGTTCATAGAACATTTCTTCCCTAGAGAGTTGAGAGAGGCAAAGGTGGAAGAGATTGTATATATGAAGCATGAGGAGTTGACAGTAAAAATATACAGTCTTGAATTCATTCAGTTATCCAGGTACGCTCTGGAGATGGTTCCTGATGTGAAATCAAAGATTAGAAAGTTTATATTTAGATTGAGAAAGCATATGAAGAAAGAGTGCAAGACAAGGTAATCGTAGCAACAAAGCCCAGTCTTTAGCAGCAACACCATCCGATAAAGTTGTCCAAAGGGGTACTACTTTAGGGACTGGCGGAGGTCCAAACCATCTGTATGCCATGGCTAATCGCCAAAATTAAGAGAAATAGCCAGATAAAATCACGGGTATGCTTAAAGTGTTTTCTCTTGATGTTTATGGCTTACTTGATCCGAGTGCAAGTCTATCCTTTATGATTTTTTATATAACCGTGAAGTTTGGGATCCTTCCCAAACGCCTTCTAGAGACTTTCAATGTTTCTACTCCTATTAGTGAGTCTATGCTAGCAAAAAGAGTCTACAGAGATTGTACAGTTTCCAACTATCATAAAGACACTATAGATGACTTAGTTAAGTTGGATATGGTAAATTTCGATGTTATTCTAGGTATAGACTGGCTTTATATTTATTATGCCTCAGTCGATTGTACAACTCGGGTTGTCTAATTCCAATTTCCAAATAAACCAGTTATTGAGTGGAAGGGTAGTCCAGCAGTGCTTAAGGGTCATTTTATTTCATACCTTAAGGACAAAAAATTAGTTTCCAAGGGATGTATCTGCCACATTGTTCGAGTTAAATATAATAGTGTAGAGACACCATCCCTTCAGTTGTGAATGAGTTTCCAGAAGTCTATCCCACTGATCTACCTAGAGTCCCTTTAACAAGGAGATAAACTTTGAAAGAGATGTTCTTCCGATACTCAACCTATCTATATTTGTCCATATAGAATGGCTCCAGAGTAGTTGAAAGATCTTCTTGATAAGGGTTTCATTATGCCGAGTGTCTCACCTTGGGGTACTTTTTTCCTATTCGTGTGAAAGAAGGATGATTTCCTTAGAATGTGTATTGACTAACATAAGTTCAACAAGGTCACCATAAAGAATGAGTACCCTCTTCCCAGAATTGATTACCAGTTTGACCAACTTCAAGGGGCCACTTCTTTTTCAAAGGTAGATCTCAAATAAGGATATCACCAGTTGAAAGTAAGAGAAAGTGACATCCCAAAGACCACATTTAGGACCTATTATGGTCATTATTAGTTCCTTGTTATGTACTTTCCTTTTTATTAACGCTCCTTCAACATATGTAGATCTCCAGAACAAAGTGTTTAAATAATTTTCTGATATGTTTGTTATTATATTCGTAGATGACATCTTAATCTACTCCTGAAATGAGGAAGAGTATGCCAACTATCTCAGAATTGTTCTACAAACTATTAAGGATAGGGAGTTGTATGCTAAATTTTTGAAGTGTGAGTTTTTGCTTGCATCTGTGGCATTCCTAGGCCACATTATTTTTGGTGAACGTATTTGAATTAATCCAGAGAAGATTGAGGGGGTAAAGAATTGGCCCAAAACTACATCCCCGACTGATATAAAGAGTTTCCTATGTTTGACTGGTTATTACAGAAGGTTTTTAGAAAGGCTCTCATCCATTCATCTCCATTGTCTAAGTTCACCCAGAAGGATACTAAGTTTTAATGGTATGAAGCTTGTGAGGAAATCTTTCTTGAGTTAAAAACCAGACTAACTACTGCTACAGGACACTAAAGAGACAGGCCCTAAGGTGAAAAGCCTAGCCTAATCGATCCCTTTGCTACTTAAGAAATGTCTGCTAAATATACTCCAGGGATGCAAAAAAGGAGGCACCAGGAGCAGGCACCTGGAGTTTTGGCTAAGTCCCAAAATTCTTTGAAGGGGTTCTCGGCAATCGTTTGGAACCCCGTGCATGCAAATAAACTATACTACCCCACTAAATTTGACATTTTAAACTCAATGGTAGAGCCGATACTTGCATATGAGGTCATCTTGATAAAAAGTGGATCTACAACCAAGCACTATTTTTAGCCAAAATCCATGAAGGGCCTCGGGATTAGAATGAGAGTGTCAAGAAGTGCACGAAATATCATCTTAGACCAAACTCAACATTCTGGAGCTACCTTCACCAAATGAATTTTCATCTGAGCCTATTTTCCAAGAATATTGACCAAGATAAAACACAGGCCAAAGTTTAAAGGCTAAAACACCTAATGGTTCAAACTCGCACCAATCACCTCTGGAATGGAGCCGACCATTCTACTAGCCTAAAATGACCATTCCTCTGTTGATAAAACTATCAGAATTCCATTATATGGTTGTTTACTTGATTTTTTGACCAAAGTCAACTAACAAGTGTTAAAAGCTCCAAAATAGGGAAATGGGCCTAAAATCCAAATGAATGACTAGGTGATCGAACAATCAGCGCCAACAAGTCATAAAAGACTTGGATCTCTGTAGGAATTCTATAAACGACAAAAATAAGGCATTTAAAAAGAAATGCCTTTATGGTCATTACAACAACTACTATTAAAAAGGACTTTCATCCAAAAAAGTAATAGGCAAGAAGTACCTGAAGGCTCAAATAGGTTGGGGAACTGCTCACATATCTCCTGCTCTGTCTCCCAAATATCCTCCTAGACTAGATGATGCCTCCAATAGATCTTAAACCATAGGAATAACTCTAGATCTCAACCGCCTCACATCTTTTTCTAGATGGCAATGGGCTACTCACCAAAGTTGAGATGATCATCCAACTCAATCTAATAATATTAAAGCACAGGAGATAACTTGAAACATACCGGCGTGACATTGAAATATGGAAAATTAGGTGGATAGCTAGAAATGCTAGAGATAGGTCTAACTCATAAGCGACATCTCCAACTATCCTCAAAATCTCAAAATTCCCTATATCCTAGAGCTAAGCTTTCCCCACCTCACAAATCTCATCACATTTTTCATGGGAGATACTCGCAATAATACTCTGTCACCAACTGCAAAACTCAATGATTAGAGAAGATGATCAGTATAACTCTAGTGTCTACTCTGAACCGTCCTAAGCCTACCTTGAATCACCCTCACATGATCTAAGGCCTCTTGAAGTAACTCTATATCGTGTGGCCTAGGCTTTGTAGACTCAAACTAACCGATCAGAGAGTGACAATGTGTACCATATAAAGCATTGAATGGGGACATTTGAATACTAGAGTGGTATGTGTTATTGTATGTAAACGGGTACCAGTGACCTCCAAAGTCCAAAACACAAGCCCGCAACATATCATCAAGAGACTGATACTGCGCTCTGCCTGACCATCAGTCTGTGGTTGGAAAACTATGTTAAGGTCAACACAGGTGCCCAAATCATCCTAAACATTTCTCTAAAAGTTGGAAGTGAACTATGAGCCATGGTTGAAGATGATAGATATCGACACACAAAGAAGATGAACTACCTCTCAAATTTAGATACAAGCCAATCTATCGATGCTGAATATAGAATAAATTGGAATGAATTATGCTAACTTGGTCAATCGATCAATGATAACCCAAATGCTTTCAATGCTTCTAGGAGTCTAGGAACATCACCACAATCCCACTTCTACTCTAAAATGGATAACCTCTGAAACTCATTACCATTTTTCAAATGCTCGGCCTTCACTTACACATAATACTAAAAATGAGACACACAGTCTACAATGTATCTCCTCTTCTACTCCACTACTAATTCTACCTTAAGTCATGATACATCTTAGGTATGCCCGAATTGATAGAATACTTATAATCATGGGCCTCACTAATGATCAACTAAATCAAACCTCCAACTTTTGAAACACATAAGCGATCATCAAATATCAATACACCATCTGAATCTAAGATAGCCTACCTGCATCATCTCACGGAACCCGCTCTTGGAGAGCTACCAAGTCCTCTTCCTCAAACTAACAACCCTGAATCCTATCCAACAAAGATGACAGAACTCCCATATAGGCTAACACCCTCTTAGAAATTGCAATATCTAATAGAATCATCCTGTTTCTAAGGATTGAATGTCTAAAGACATTGGTCATTCTAAAACAGAGAAGAAGGATAGACTAGCCATACTAATTGCCTTTCGACTCAAGGCCTTCTGCCACTATATGCGCCTTGCCCGGATAGTAGAGAATAGTGAGGTCATAGTCCTTTATGAGCTCAATCCAATGATGCTGCATCGAATTAAGGTTCCTCTAGCTTATAATATACTGAAGGCTCCATTGAACAGTGTAGATCTCATAACAAACTCCAAACCAGTAGTGCCTCTAGATCTTATGGGTGAAAACTACTACCACTAACTCTAAGTCATGAGTTGAGTAGTTGTGCTTATGCCGCTTAAGCTCAATGCATAAGTTATAACAAAATTCATCAAAGCACATCCCAAAATAATGCCGAATGCATCATAATATATTGTGAAGCTCTCACCCTCAACTAGAAATGTTAATATAGGAGCGATGGTGAGCAACTCCTACAGACTTTAACATCCTGGTGGGTTAATCGAGTTAATGGTTTCGTAATAGTAAAGAATCCCTCAAAAAGAACCTATAGTAACCCATTAATCCGATGAAGCTATGAATCTAATTGATAGAAGTTGGCCTGGCCCAATCTCGAATAGATTCAATCTTTGTCGAATCTACCATGATAGAATCCTTGGACACCACATGCCAAAGAAATTCTAAAAAGCCAAGCAAAAACTCGTACTTTCAGAATTTGGCATAAAGTTGTTGATCTCTCAATATCTGGAGCACTATGCTCAAATGATGCTCATGCTCACTCCAGCTCTATGAGTATACCAATATGTCATCAATGAAGACTATGATGAAGGAATCAACATATGGTTTGAACACACGAGTCATTGTAATACCCTATGTTATTCTAGCCTAGATAGAGCCCCAAAAACATAAGAAGAGTTGATGACATGAATTGACCCAGTGGACCACAAGTGTTCTCTATGACCCGTAGAGAGTTCTATGAGTCGTAGGGATGACTCATAGACCTTTCCAACACTTAGTGAAATTTTTAAACTTGAGGTTGATTCCTACGATTCACCTTTTAATTAATAAAGCTTTTTAACAATCATAGAGATGACTCGTAGAACCCTTTAACACTTAGCCAAAACTCAAAACTTGAAGTCACTTCTACGAGTAGAGTCGATGACTCATCAAAGAGTCTACGATTCATAGAAATAACTCATAGGAAAATTTCACAGACTTAGAGAATGTAGGGTTTGGGTAAGTTAATAGGATTGGAGGGTTTTATAATTCATCAAAAGGTCTATGACCCATAGAAGGGTACTCGTAGACCTAAGGCACAATATCCAGAGAGTTTAGATTTTGGGCCATGGTGTCTACGACTTAACTTTTATGACCTGTAGAAGTTTCCACGAGTTGTAGAACTGACCCATAGACGGCCAGAATAAGTTTTAGTGAGGGGTAGTTTGGCTTTTTTCCATCCTTTTCAAACCAAAACCCTGATATTTTGGGACTATTTTGAGTCTCCTATCAGTACCCTAAACGCCTAGACTCTTATTAAAACTTAATTTATTTGAGAGAAGGGATTGGAGAAGAGAAATAAGTTAGGGTTCCGGCGTACACTTCCACCCCTTTTAAGTTCGATTATTCTAAAATTTCGGGTATGTAAGGATGAACTAAAACATGGACTTTATTCCACCATATGCCCATGATTGTAATAGATTGATTATGAATGGATTGAGTCCCCATCATTGTGTTTCTTGAGAATTTCTTTTCTTAAATTTAACATGATTTATTGATTATTAAACAATTGATGCTTTTCTACAAACTAGTTTCTTAAACAAATGATTTAAACTACATATTTCATAACCCATAATAGAACATTGATGGATATTGATTGTATATGCTTAAGGATTGAGTCTAGAGCCCTGAATTTGTTAATGCATGATTGTAATTGAGATGTGATCATGATGATAGTGTTAATAAACATGATAGTCCTTTATATTGTCATAATTGAACCCAAGTAAATGGTCTCAACTAAATATTGTCAGAAATAATTATCCAAACTACTCTTAAATAAATGATTGGTAAATTGATTGGTTAAAAAGATTGATTTGATAGGACTCATGAACTAAGAAGAGGATAATTGAGACTCATTGATTTGGATTGATTATCTTTTAAAATTTGAGTCTTGGGGGGAGTATCAAGCATTAAATTGGGTAATAGTAAGTAATAACTCGAACCTAATAACGACATCGCTAAACGTAGGAGAGGATTGAACCATTAATTCAGAAGTTTCCTAATTTACTGTACTGACATGATAGGACTTGATTTGTTTTAGATCCATGATTGGTTGATTTTTCTTACCTTGGCAAGGTATTGAATAGATGTGGTAACAACGTTGGCTTATTGTACTATCACTTGCTCGTTAGTGATGGTTCTCGAATAAGAGAAACTCCCATATAGGTATTTATAGTACTCTGATTCAATTTAATTGGATTGGACTGTATATGATTGGTTTTTGTCTAAATCTTATTCTTATTTGGACTTAGGACATCTTGATTGACTTGTTCACCTTTTTGATTTGAGATCTTGAACTAATTTGATTCTACCTTGATGTATGTATCATTATACAATATTACATACTCGTAAGTTCTATATACTGACGTCCATTTGGACCTGCATCATTTCATGATGCATAGACATGTTCTAGAGATCATCAACAAGTGTGCCATTAAACATCTATTTGCTTTCCAACTGATTGGTAAGTCCTCTCTTACATCTAGAGGATCCATATATTTTCTTTTTACTATTAAGACTAATCCTTCTATTTTTAGTTTAGGTAGCCATAAACTTGTCATTGTTACCAATAAGATAGATGGTAGAGACTTTATAGACTAGATTGTTGATATTATTGATTGGTATTTTCTTTTGTCTAGTTTTATTCATACTAGTCTTACTGATTTGATTTAGCTATATTGTTGGCCTTTGGCCTTATCAAGAGTTATTTTCTTAATGAGTTAAGTCTTCTGCTGATAGAATATTGATTGAATGAATATGTAAATGGGCCAAGTTGTTCACTTAGAGACTAGAAATAGTCTTTGATTGTCGATTACGCCTAGGGTATCCTCTCAAAGCATGATAAACTTAGCATTAGAGTATAAAGTTCAACAGTCCTAAGAAGTCTATAAATTTGTGTCTCGTAGAGTCTTACGTATAGATGTGTCATTCACCAAACTTATAATCTAGAGGCTATAGGACATTAGGAAATTGATTCATTTTTTCAAACTCTGAGTTCATGCCAAAGAGTTTAACTATAAAAGTTCCTTCCTAATTCATGCATTACACGCTTGAAGATAATGCCTCTTAAATACATAGTCAGTCAAAGGAATGCCACTAATATTAAGATCCCACAGACTGAGATACCCCCACCATCTGGACTGAGAACTAGAGTCCATCCTACAAGGTCTAGTAAGGCACCCCAAGAGCCTACTACTCAGTCAGCTCTTACTTCGTAAGCTGAATTAAGAGGTGGTATCGCCTTACTCACTCAGCTAGTACTTGGCCAGACACAAAACTAGAGTACACCAGCTTCCAACTCTAGCTCCCAAAAGCTATCAGCTTTGGGTAGGATCTGAGACTTTTTGAGGATGAACCCACTAGTTTTCATGAGTTCTAAGGCTGAGGAGTCCTCCTGAAATTTATTATTGAGATGTGGAAAATATTGAAAGCAATGCATGCTACTGAAGTTAAGGGGGTTTAGTTGGTTTCCTATTAGCTTAAAGATGTGGCAAACATGTGGTATAACCAATAGAAAGAATATAGAGGTAAGGATTTAAAGCCTGCTATTTGGGATGAGTTTGAGGGAGCATTCTTGGATCATTTCTTTCCCAGTGAGTTGAGGACAGCAAAGGTGGAGGAATTTGTGAATATGAAGCAAGAAGGGTTGACTTTGAAGAAGTATAGCCTTAAGTTTATCCAGCTTTCTAGATATGCTTCGAGATGGTCCCAGATATGTGGTCTAAGATAAGGATGTTTGTCTCCAGATTGGGAAGACATATGAAGAAGGAGTACAAAGCATCATTGCTGATTTCTAACATGATATTTCCAAGTTGATAGTGTATGTTGAGCAGGTAGAGTATGATAAGGGGAAAGACAAGGAAGAGCACGTGAGCAAGAAGGCAAAATCAGTTGGGCATAAGAATGACCAGAGGTAGAGTAAGGGAAACAGATCTTTCTTTCAAAAGAGGTCTTCCAACTATATTCTGTTAGTAGCAAATGCACCTATGCCGCATAACAGGTATGATCAGCAGGTATAGAGTTACTAGAATTCCAAAGACTAAGGTTCCTAATCCTAAGCTAGTATGGCTCAAGGTTCAAAAGGAAATCCACCTTGTGGCAAGTGTGGTAAGCTCCATCTGGAAGAGTGCAGAGAAGGAAGGAATAGATGTTATAAATATGGCCAAGTGGTCTTTTCAGAGAGAATATTTGACATGGGGAAATAGAGCCCAGTCTTCTACTATGGCACCACCTGCTAGAGATAATCAGAGAGGACCACATCAAGTAAAAGCAGAGGTTCAAATTGTCTATATGCCATGGGTAGTCGCTAAGATCAAGAGAACTCCCCAGACGTTATGACGAGTATGATTTAAATCTTTACTCTTGATAGTTGTGTTTTGATGGATCCTGTGCCACTTTATGATTTGTATCTCCTTATGTGGCTAGTAGATTTGATAGAACTTCTAAGTGTCTTCTTGATCCTCTCAGTGTATCTACTCATGTTGGTGAGTTTATCTTAGCTAACAAGGTCTATAGAGATTGTAATTTGTCTATCTATCACAAGGATAATATAGCTGACTTAGTTGAGTTAGACATGGTTGATTTTTATGTGATTCTTAACATGGACTGGATATATGCTTGTTATGCCTCTGTTTATTGTAGGACTCAGATTGTTAAGTTCAGTTCCTGAATGAGCCTATCTTAAAATGGAATAGTAGTCTTGTTGTGCGTAAGGGTAAATTTATCTCCTACCTTAGGGCAAAAAGTTTATCTCTAAAGGGTGTGTCTATCACATCGTTAGAGTCAAGGATGATAGTATTGAGTCTCTTACTTTTGATTCTGTCTCAATTGTAAATAAGTTTCTTGAAGTATTTCTTGAAGATCTACCTAGAGTCCCTCCTAATAAAGATATTGACTTTGTGGCTGATGTTTTTCCTGATATGTAACCTATTTCTATTCCATCATATAAAATGGTTCCTGCTAAATTGACAGAATTGAAAGATTAGTTGAAGGATTTGTTAGATAAGGGCTTTATTAGGCCAAGTGCCTCACCTTGGGGCACTTCTATCCTATTCATGCGAAATAAAGATGGGTCATTGAGAATGTGCATTGACTATCGTCAACTGAACAAAGTCATCATAAAGAACAAGTATCCCCTTCCTAGAATAGATGATCTATTTGACCAGCTTTAGGGTACCACTTGCTTCTCAAAGATAGACCTCAGATCAGATTACCACCAGTTGAAGGTGAGAGAATGTGAAATCCAAAAGACCACCTTTCAGACCCGGCATGGTCTTTTTTGAGTTTCTTGTTATGTCCTTTGGTTTGACCAACACTCATGTTGAATTTATGGACTTGATGAACAGAGTGTTCAAATAGTTTTTGAACATGTTTGAGATTATATTTATAGACGATATACTGATATATTCGAGGATTGTGGAGGAGCACGCTAATCATCTCAGAATTGTTCTACAAACTCTCAAGGATAGGGAGTTGTATGTTAAGTTTTCAAACTGTGAATTTTGTCTTGCTTCTATGGCACTCCTAGGCCATGTTTTATTTAGTGAGGGTATATGAGTTGATTCACAAAATATTAAAGTGGTTAAGAACTGGCCAAGACCCACATCTCTTCTTGATATAAGAAGTTTCTTAGGTTTGACCGGCTACTATCATAGATTTGTTGAAGGTTTCTCATCCATATCATCACCATTGACTAATCTAACTCAAAAGAAGGTTAAGTTTCAATGGTCAAATGCTTGTGAGAAGAGTTTTCAAGACTTAAAAACAAGATTTACTACTTCTCCAATGCTATCCCTACCCGAGGGAATGGATGGTTTTGTTATCTATTGCGATGCATCCAGAGTTAGATTGGATTATGTGTTAATATAGAAGGGCAAGTTTATTGTGTATGCTTCCAAGCACCTTAATATTCATGAGAGGAAGTACCTGACTAATGACCTTGAGTTAGCAGCCATAATATTCACTCTCAAGATTTGGCATCATTATCTATACGATATGCATATTGATGTTTTCACTAACCACAAGAGCCTTCAATATATGTTTACTTAAAAGGAGTTGAACCTGAGGCAGAGGAGATGGCTTGAGTTACTTAAAGATTATGATATGAGCAATCTCTACCACCTAGGTAAAGCTAATATTATTGATGATGATCTTAGAAGGTTATCTATAGGGAGCATTACCCATGTAGAATAGGTAAAGAAAGAATTAGCTAAAGAGGTACATATGCTTTCCCGTTTGGGAGTTAAACTTATTGACTCAAGTGAAGGTGGTACTATTGTTTGGAATAGGGCTGAATCATCTCTAGATGTAGAGGTGAAAGAAAATCAAGATCAAGATCCCATTCTCCTCCAACTGAAAGATGATGTTCCCAAGCATAAGGTAACATCTTTTGCCAAAGGGGGAGATAGAGTTTTGAGGTATCAAGGAAGATTGTGTGTTCCAAGCATTAATGATATATGAGAGAGGATCATGGCAGAGGACCATAACTCCAAGTAATCTATCCATCCAGGTTCTATAAAGATGTGTCATGACTTGAGGGAGGTATATTGGTGGAGTGGAATGAAGAGGAATATAGAAGAGTTTGTGTCCAAGTGCCCAAACTGCCAACAATTTAAAGTTGAGCACCAAAGACCTTGTAGAGTAGATCAGAATATTGAAATCCTAGAATGGAAGTGGGAGATGATAAATATGGACTTTATTACAATCCTACCGCGATCTCACAGAAAACATGACTATTTTTGGTGATTATGGATAGGATGACCAAATCAACCCCTTTCTTACCGGTTAAGACTACGGACACCGTAAAGGATTATGCCAGACTGTATCTTTGAGAGATTGTTATACTTCAAGGAGTTCCCTTGTCAATCATCTTAGGTAGGGGAGCTCAGTGTACTTCCCAGTTTTGGAAGTCATTCCAAAAAGGTTTGGATTCAAGAGTGAATCTTAGCACTATTTTCCATCCATAGACAGACAGCCAGGCAAAGCGTACGTATAGACTTTAGAGGATATGTAGAGGGTCTGTGTTATCGACTTCAAAGGTAATTTGGATGAGCATTTACCTGTTATTGAGTTTGCATATAATAACAGCTTACATTCAAGTATTCAAATGGCTCTGTATGAAGCTCTGTATGGGAGGAGATATAGATCACCAATTGGGTGGTTTGAAGTTGGTAAAGCTGAGTTGATTGGGCCATACATGGTTAACCAAGCCTTGGAGAAGGTGAAGATCATCCAAGAAAGGTTGAGGACTGCTGAGAGTAGCCATAAATTCTACACTGATGTTAGGAGGAGTGATTTGTAGTTTGAAGTACATGATTTGGTATACTTGAAGGTTTCACCCATGAAGGGTGTAATGAGATTTAGGAAGAAAGGGAAGGTCAATCCTCACTATATTATTCGTTATCATATTGTGAAGAGAATTGGTAATGTAGCCTATGAATTGGAGTTGCCCCCAGATTTAGTAGTTATTCATCCCGTGTTTCACATTTCTATGCTTAAGAAGTATTTAAGAGATCCTTCTCTTGTTTTTCCGAATGAAAGCATTGTGGTAAAAGAGAGTTTGTCCTATAAGAAAATTCTAGTCCAAATTTTTGATCGGCAGATTCACAAACTGAGAATCAAGGAAGTAGCATCTATCAAAGTTCTACGGTGGAACCAGTTTGTTGAAGAGGCTAGATAGAAAGCTGAAGAGGATATGAAAGTTAGATACCCCCATCTATTTATGCCTCCTAATGATGATGTTGATGGTAATATTCCTTTTCCTATCTTTGATTTGAAGTTCATTCCGAGTTTGATTATTTGATATGTATTCTTAAATCTGAATAGTGATTGTTTGATTGATTGAGTATTTGAATCTTTATTGTATTCGTGCCTTGAGTAGACCCTTAGCTTAGTCTTCATTCGAGGATGAATGATCCCAAGGGGGAGATATTATAACACCTTGTGTTATTCAAGACTAGATGGAGTCTTAAAACTATGAGAAGAGTTGATGAGAAGAATTAACCCAATGGACCAAGAGTGTCATCTACGACCCATAAAGAGTTCTATAGGTTGTAGGGGTGACTCGTAGACCGTTCCAACACTTGGTGAAATTTTTGAACTTGAGATCCATTCTGACGATTGACCTTATGATCCATAAGGGTTTTTACGAGTGGTGGAGATAACTCGTAGAACCCCTTGACACTTATCCAAAAGTCAGAGCTCAAAGTCACTTCTACGAGTGGAGTCTACAACTCATCAAAGAGTCTACAAGTAGTACAATTGACTCATAGAAAAAGTTTAGAGACTCAAAAAATATAGGTTTTAGGGGAGTTGATAGGATGAGAGGGTTCTATGATTCGTCAAAACATCTACGACCCATAGAAGGCTGGTCGTAGACCATAGACACAATTTTAAGAAAGTCTAGATCTTACGCCATGGTGTCTACGACTGGTCTTCTATGACCCATAGAATTTCAATGAGTCATAGAACTGACCCTTCAACCTAGACTCAATTTTAATGAGGGGTAGGTGGGTCTTTTTCCACCCTTTCTAAACCAAAATCCTGACATTTTGGGACTATTTTGAGTCCCTTATCAGTACCCTGAATGCCTAGACTCTCATTAACACTAAATTTATTTAAGAGTAAGGATTGGAGAAGAGAAAGAAGCTAGGGTTCAAGCGTACACTTCCACCCCTTTCAAGTTTGATTATTTTGTAAATTTCGGGCATGTAAGGATGAACTAAAACATGTACTTTATTCCTTTATATTCCCATGATTTTGATAGATTGATTGTGAATGGATTGAGTCCTCATGATTGTATTTCTTGAGAATTTCTTTTCTTGAAATTTAACATGATTTACTGTTTATTGAAAATTTAATGCTTTTCTAAAAATTAGTGTCTTGAACAAATTATTTGAACTATTTGTTTCATAAACCTTAATAGCATATTAATGGATATTGAACGTATATGCTTAAGGATTGAGTCTAGAGCCCTGAATTTATGAATACATGATTATAATTGAGATATGAGCATGATGATAATGTTGATGAACTTGAGAGCGCTTTATATTGTCATAATTGAACCCAAATAAATGGTCTCAACTGAATGTTGTCATAAATGATTGTCCAAACTTCTCTTCAATAAATGATTGGGAAATTAATTGGTTGAAAGGAATGGTTTGAAAGGACTAATGAACTAATAAGAGGCCAATTGACACTCACTGATTTGGTTTGATTTGGATTGATTTTCTTATGAGCTTTGAATCTTGGGAGGAGAATCGAGCATCAAATTGGGTAAGAGTAAGTAATAACTCAAACCCTATAACTACATCGCCAAACATAGGAGAGGATTGAAACATTAAGGTGACAGTTTCCTAATTTATTATCCTGACATAATAAGACTTGATTGATTTTGGATCCATCATTGGTTGATTCGTTCTTGTCACGACCCAGCCCCGTAGGCCGTGACTGTAGTCCAGCCTAGACCCCCGTATGCATATAAATCAGGTGTAGTCAAAACCAGTTTACAAATAATATAATCATGTACAGGAGAATCCCAATGGGTCATAGTATTTTATGTACCTGTAGCCTCTTTCATTTGTGTCATAACACGAAAGGGCACACCAGCCGACACGGCTGCCATAACACATACCTGTAATACATCATGCAGACCCAGCTAAACAAAACTTACACATACAACCCACATATATGTCTACAGACCTCTAAGAGTAGTGACGATATCATAAGGCGGAATAAGGCCCCCATCGTACCTTTGAATAAATAAATATATACATCAGAGGTTTGGTACCAAAACTCAGCTCCGAATCAATTGAGCTTCTTTTAACTTGCTGGGTGGAATCCTAAGCTAGTGGACTCCCAAAACCTATGTCTGCACCTGCGGGCATGAAATGCAGCCCTCCTCCTCGAAGAAAGGGGGGTCAGTACGATACATATACTGAGTATATAAAGCATAAAACATCATAATTAAGACAACACTAAAATAGGGATGCAGGATACAAGTATAACAGTTAATAAAGCACTATACCTGCATCTTACAAAATAGAGTCATGTCTACCCTCATCAACCCTGTACCCGGCTCGCTAGGGGCTCGGTGGTACAAAAACATCATTTATCATGATACGCATATATGTGCTTTTAGCACTGTGGAACGTACAGTCTGATCCATGTACAACGCAAATACCTGCCGAGGAACGACGGCCCGATCCATATATCATGTTATAATAATGATAATGCCGAGGTACGACGGCCTAATCTGTATATCATAATGATGCCGAGGAACGACGGCCCGATCCGTGTCTCATATAACAGTGCCGAGGTACGACAGCCCAATTCGTACAATGCATAATAGTGCCGAGGTACGATGTCCCAATCCATATACATGCATATCATATAATAATGCCGAGGAACGATGGCCCAATCCATATATAATATAATATGCATATACATACATGTAGGACTCAGTAGCATATCAAATATCCCTCAACCATTTTCGTAAAGTATGCCCCAAGAACCCCCAGGTTTAGGAGCTTACACCTCCAATCACTATTCAGCCTATAGAAGGCTCGAGGGTCGTAGTTTAACTATTTTAAGACCCTTAGCATTTAGGAGTGAACTAGAGTAACGAGTTATACTCGCAACTTACATCTGGAACTACCTCTATACTCAGATCGTATCTCAATTTACTTACATTTAAGACATCCCAAAGGGAAGAAGAGATAGGCTTTACACATACTACCTTTCATCATATAAAAGCCCTAAAAGGCAACAACTCAACTATTACAGGAGTTCTACCATCACGGAGTGAATGAAACTCATAGTTCATGCTTGGAATTTATGAATGGAATTACCCCAAGCTCATATGCATGTCATTCATTACTTACGTCTAACACATGCCAACATAAGAGAAGAATAGCTTTACATACTTATGCCAAAAGAAAGCTTCATATACCTCTGGTCGACTGCTTTTAGCCTGGCATGTCTTGTCGTCCTCTGAACCTATTTAACACGAAGGTAATACTAATATTAGTAACCTTCAACTTTCCAGCTTCTAAATCCACAACCAAGCACCAATAGAAACCAACTCCTTATTCTCCTTTCTCGACTAGTTTATTAACTAATTAAGAAGTTAACAGAATTCGGGCAGCATCTTCTCTATAACTTTCCCTATCCGAATTCCCAATTCTATCCCTAATCACTACAGACAACCAACAACAATAAATTGAACTCATATACACATAAAACATGGCAACATTACACAACATAGGCTCCAAACAACTTACTTAACATTACGATATCAAAATAGGGTCTTTAGCCTTTATTTCGTAAAACCTTTAATCGTGCGGAGAGGAGGGTCGTGTGGATGAAACCAGAAGCTCCCACACCTTTTTTAGAATGCCTTTATGCCCTTCAACACACAATCACACATCTTCAACATCCCCCCACACGCACAATGCCTCATTTCGACTACAATTTAACTATAGCGATTCCAATTTAGTTTATTTCGGACGTCAAGCATATTTATGATATTTTCACATTTCCAGCCATTTAAACAATGTATAATACCCTCTATAACAACCCCATAAACTTCAATTTAAAATGAAAGGCCTTACCTTACGTTAAACTCGTCAAACTCCCCAAAACTATCAAAACGTGAAATCTGGACAGCCCACTGTCTTATATTGTCGCTTAGTTTCGAAGGGGTAATTGAGGGAAACAGGATTTATGGACTCAAGGAAAGTTATATACATGTGTCTCAAGGTCGCATACCATTTCAAATCAGCCATACATCAATTTCGTACAAAGAGATATGCCCAAAATACCAACAGCAGTCTGTGTAGGATTTCCAAAACGAAATCTGGGCAGCACCTCCCCCATACTTCATCACCCTTTTTCGAGTTTATAAAAGAAAACCTGGGTTTTAGAGTCTAAACTAAAGTTATAGACCTATGAAATATCTTTCCAAAACATCTTGAATAACTCAAAACGGAGCTATACAGAAGGAGTTATGCTAATATTACTAACAGAAGTACCTTTTCTTTTGGACCAACCCGTAGCTCCTCCTCTTTGTTCTCTGAAGTTTTCTCTCAACTCTCTCTTATTTTTTTCTAAGTGTAAAAGGATAATAAGATGACTTAGTCATCAAAAGGAACATATATATATCCTTATTAGAAGTTACACGTGTCATCCCCTAAGGGTGACATGTGTCAAACTCTTATTGGGCCACTTCATCCATGCAACCTATCCATGGTTGCCACGTGGCAGGTGGGGTCCACCCCAGGATGTTTCACCTTCTGCCACGTGTCACTTTCATATGCTTCCACATGTACCTATCACGTGCTGCCATGTGTTAAGTAGGTGAGTCACCTACTTTCTTCAAGTAGGTGAGTCACCTACTTGCTTCAAGTAGGTGCGTCATTTCCTTATTTCCCTTCCGTGGGTTCGTAATCTTGTCACACTTCAAGAGCCTATGTATTCCTTGCTACTTAGTCTCAACACTCACTCAAGTAGCTTAAGTACGTAAGACCTCCAATTTGGTATCTTACGTGAGTTAATCGAGTCCTACGACTCATTTCTCGGCCTCCAACTCCTTTCGAATTCTTATAACCCTATTTTCAATCTTTCTTATTATGAAGCATTTCATTCTCCTTTCCTTGGAGTTATTTGTTAGCGTGGTAGATAATCTAAATCATGTGGCACTTTTCAAGAGACTCAAGACGGTGCCCCAAGGTGCAAAGGTATGGGGTATAACAGTTCTTACCCTCGAAAGGTATTGAATGGAAGTGGAAACAACTTCGACTTGTTGTACTATCGCAGGCTCATAAGAGATAGTTGTCGGATAACAGAAACTCACATATAGGTCTTGATAGTACTCTGATTGGATTTGATTGAATTGTATATGATTGGTCTCTGTCTAAATCTTATTCTTGTTTAGACTTAGGACATCTTGATTGAGTTGTTTACCTTTCCGATTTGAGATCTTGAACTAATTTGATTCTACCTTTATGTATGTTTCATTCTACCATATTACATACTCGTATATTCTATGTGTTGATGTCCATTTGGACCTGCATCATTTTATGATGCAGAGATAGGTTCTAGAATCATCAACAAGCGAACCATTGAAAATCTGTTTGCTTTCCAGCTGATTAGTGAGTCCTCCCCTACATCCCGAGGATCCATATGTTTTATTTTTGCTATTGAGACTAGTCCTTCTATTTTGATTTGAGATAGTCATGAACCTGTCATTGTCACCAATTAGATTGTTGTTAGAGGCTTCAAAGACTAGATTGTTGACGTTGTTGATTGGTATTATCTTTTGGATGGTTTCACTCATACTAATATTGTTGATTTGATTTAGCTAGATTGTTGGCCTTTGGCCTTATCTAGAGTTATTTTATTAATGGGTTAAGTCTTCTGCTGATAGAATGTTGATTAAATGAATGTGTGAATGGGCCGAGTGGTTAAATTAGGGACTAGCAATTGTCTCTGAGTGCCAGTCATGCCTAGGGTACCCTCTTGGGATGTGATAACAAATCCATGAAAGCGGCAGGACATTAGTCAATCCAAAAGACATCACTAGGAACTCATAGTGGCCATAACAAGTCCTAAATGTGATCTTAGGGATATTAATCATTAGCTGATGTTAACCGAATCTCAAGTTAATCATAGAAAATACTATGTCACCCTATAACTGGTCAAATAGGTCACCAATATGAGGAATGGGATAGCAGTTCTTAACCTTGATCTTATTTAGTTGCATGTAGTCAATGCATATTTGCATAGAACTATTATTCTTCTTCACAAACAAGACTAGGGAACCCCAAGGCGATACACTCGACCAAATAAACCCTTACCTAAGAGGTCCTCAAGATGAAAAATATGATCTTTGAGCTTTGTGGAGACCATTCGATAAGGTGGAATAGAAATAGGAAGGGTGCCCGGCTCCAAGTCTATAGAAATATCAATACCATGCTCTGGCGTTAGGCCAAGTAGGTCAGTAGGAAAGACATCTGTTAACTCCCAAACCACTGGAACTAAATCAACTAAAGTGCTCTCACGACTAATATCCTGCACATAGGCCAAGTAAGTTAAATACCCAGAAACAACCAATCATTGGGCCCGAATAAAAGAGTTAATCCCAGTTAGTGTGCAACTATAAGCATAGTGCCATTACATTGGAGGAATGAATGGCATAGCTAAGGTAACAGTCTTTGCATAGCAATTTATGACCGCATAATAGGGGAAAAACCAGCCTATACCTAGAATCACATAATATTCTAACATGTCTAAGTGTCATACCCTTGGATAGTCACTAAATAAGATGAAAATACTTGATCCACTACTAAATACTCACCTACCAAGGTCGAGACATACACCGGCTCTGCCAAAGTCTTCGAACCCAATTGGGAAGCATAATAAACAGACACGAATAAAAATGTGGAACCCATATCAAATAAAGTTATGGCGGGCTGATGGCATAAAAGGTGCATAATGTGATGACATTATTTGATGCATCATCCTCTATCCTCGTCGGAGCTGCATAGAGATGGCCCTGCTTGCCTCTGTCCTATGTGTCTGGTCTACTACCTGTCCTGTCTCCCAGAGATCCACCTCAAGCACCATGTCGTCTACCCCAATGATCCTTATCCTAACCATCACCTCTAACTAGAGGGGGTACTGTTGACACTGGTATGGCTGGAGTAGGAGCTGGTACAACTATCCCTCGATAGGTGCAATATCTGGACTAGTGGTCAAACTCACTGCATCATAACTACCCTTATAATCTGGCTCATGCTAGGACTACCCTAATGTTATTGGCCACCCTCTGAAGGATGTAATGTCATTTGAACATGCCAGTTAGATTGGCCTTCCTGAAACTGTGGGTGGGACCTATCTTACAAGTCCCATCCCCTAGACCTAGACCTTTTCTAGCTGCCTTGATATCGAGCCCTCTTGTCGCTGCTCCCTTGTGTCTCACGATGGATATGATCCATAGTTCGACCATGATCAACTAAATCAAGAAATGAGTGACCTACTGAATCTAAGGGCTTTGTCTCAATCCTAAACTAAAACCTCAACCCATGCACAAAACAACAAACTCTCTCCTCCTCAGTGAGTAGTATCATGGGGGCACGATAGGAGAGTTCATGAAATCTTGCCTGTTACTCTGAAATAGTCATTGATACCTACTCTTACCTAGAAAACTAGTCATAGAGTATTTCTTAACATTCCACAGAATATACCTAGATAAGAAAGCCTCTAAAAACCCATCCCAAGATATTAAAGGTGACCCATCTAGGCTGGTTTATATATACAAGCGTACCATTACCTAACTAGCCCGCAAAAATGATAAGAGGTAAAGACAACTCCTCTCGACTCCATGAGACCCAAATATTATAGCTACTCTCGGCAAGTAGTAAGAAAATCATACGCATCCTCCCCAATCACTCCAAAAAATCTCGATAGTGAAAGTATCAAAAATACCCCGAGAATCTTATGCTTTCACAGAGGCATGACCCCATTCACTATCTATGGCTAATCGGCAATGGATACAGGTGGCGGCTAAAACTCTTAGTCCACTACTGTAGGATGAAACTGCGGTGCTAGCATGGCTGGAGCTGGAGCTAGAGTTGGGGTTGTTGTAGGCCCCCTAATACTATCTAAAGTTTAGTAATGGCCACCTGTATCTCAAAAGCCATAGTTTGTGTGGGTGGTTGCTTGGATGGTCTTGGCCCCACCAGGTGAGGATAAAAAGGAGCTACGTGAGGCTCTGCCACTGGCTCCAAAGGTTAGCCTCGACCCCTAGTTAGGGCTCTATCTGCGAAACCAAGTGCATCACCTGTCATAACACAAAACTAGGTGTGATGGGACCTCTGTCGAGAATCCTAAATCAACTCAATGAAATTTTTCATATTTCCATCCCAAGCTTGTATCCCAAAATGGGGTACGATTAGAGACTCGTAACATCCTAAACCCACTCATGCAACAACACTCTAAGAAAGCTAAAGAAGAAAGGGATGGTAGCCCCTTCAGGGTAAAATTTACCTCAAACAACAAGTCTCCTATGAACCCCGAGTATAAGTGAACTAGATAAAATGGAATCAAGTACTCTAATGCGTAGCCACGAACTTCTCAAACACGTCGGACTTTCAATCACCCTAAATGAAGCTCTAATACTCGAGTTATCACATTTAAAAATAAGGACCGAAGTTGATTTTTGAAATTAAAATACCAGAAATTCAGGTCGCTAAAAGCCTGCACTAGATATCAGCACTTCAGCTGGTTTGCTCAAACTCCGTATTCTCCAACAGGGTGCCTGAGATTCGTATGAAACCCCATGTGTGCAAAAATAAATATGTTACCACATCAAATTTGGCATTTTGGAATGGAAGGAATTGTCAAAACATCAATCTGAGGTCATTTCAAAGAAAAGTGCGTCACACATCCAAGTTCTATTTTAAGCTAAATTCCACAAGAAGGCTCGAAATGAGACCAGAAGCCTCAAGAACCACACGAAAGGTCATTCTAGACCAAACTCAAAATTCTGAAGCAAACCGCTCTAATGAAATTGCATCCAAGCACGTTTACCAAGAATGTAGATTGAAGTCAAACTTTGGCTTAAGATTCAATTTTAAAACACCTAAAGACACAAACTCACATCAGAAGTCTTGGGACCTAAACCAACCATGCCCCTTTCTAGAGCTGATGGAACAACTAGAATTTCATTCTGAGGCCGTTCTCCTAAAGTTTTGACCGAAGTCAACTATTCAAACTCCAAGAGATTCAAAACACAAAACACAGGCATAAAACCCAAAAGAAAGACCAAACGACCAAACAGTTAGCACCAACAGGTCATAAATAACTTGGAGTCACTACATGAAAGCTCTAAATGCTGAAAATATCAGAAAATAGAGAAAATGACCTGGAGGATCATTACAACACCATACCAAAACTTACTTTTATACAAAAGAGAAATCATGAACCATAGTTCGTGGCACATAAGATCAGTGCTACCCTTCAGATTTTACATTTAGGGTCCCCAAATCCTTGTCATCACTTCGTTTGTTCAAAAATATATTGGACCAGTATTCCATAATTATACTTTTGCTCAATTATTTTAATTTTTATACATGTTATTATTGAGTTGCTCATGACTTATGCTAGTATCAAGGGTTAGCTTGAGGTCACTTGTGACTTTAACCACTGTTTTACGACTAAGGGGTAGTCTCGGGTCGTGACAGAAATATATTTAGTTAACTAACGTGGTAATAATGTATCATTTTGGATGACAAAAATTTAACTTTCCAACGAGTTATAAATTATTTTTTAAAAAAAGAAATATATTCGGGGAGATGCTTCCCACCCTAAAATTTACCGGTACAGTGCCAATTTGCTTCTAGGCTGAAAGGCAACATAATTCAGTTCATGAGATCACAACGCCACATAGTGGAGTAACCACAATCTTTTTCAGACTTAGTTCTGATATTTTACTTATGCAAAAGATAATTTTATGATTTATATATACAAAAAATAGATTTGTGATGATATGTGAAAGTTGAAACAAACCCTTCTTCTATTTGTAATTTTTTCCCCTTCAAGAAAAACAGTATTAAATTTATTTTGAATAAATCTCATTAAATATAGTTTGGTATTACAGTGAAAGCCTGACATGTGATGTTTCAACATAGTTATAACAAAAGCTTTAGAATTGGAGAAAAAAAATAGATAGAATGACATTTTTGGTTTCGGAGTAATTAGTTGATTATGATTTTGGCCTTTGAGACATATAACACAATATATTTAATTTTGATTTAATTAACATACCTGTCTATTGTTCCTTAACATAAGAAATATATTATATTGAAATTATTTTTAGAAGTATATCACACTAAATATGGAGTAAAGAATTATGAAATTTTATGTATTCATAATTAAGAAAACCAAAAGTGCATGTATTATGTAACTGAAGATAAGCTGCCACGACCCGAACCAAGGTGTGATGCCTGTTATATCCCATTTTAATTCGAGGTCAAACGGTGTACAATATATTGATGATTCCTAAATTATTTAACTTAAGGAGTCGTCACCTAATTATTTTCAAAGGTAAATTAGGATACCTAAATAAATTCATCAATGTAATGCTAAAAATAAACTCCAATTAGTGGTCTACATAACTTATGTGATTCTAGATAAGTGTTCTAGTTATCCTAAAGGGAAGGGGTTAAGCATTCTTTACGATTTGTTGAAAAACGATTACCAACCAAACATAGGTTAATTAATAGAGGACTATAAAATATATTATTTTAAAAAAAATTAGAAAAATATTAATATTTTTTATAACTGGATCCAAATTAGCCTTAACAAAGCGTTAATGTGAAAATTTTGAAAATATACTAACTTTATATATAAAGACCCAAAAGTAAAATAAAACTTATCATAACTTTTACTTTATTTTATTTTATTTTTTTAAAAAAAAAGATTAAATTGGTTAAGACTTGATTTTTCTAACAAGTCAAAGAGATTGGGAGAATGCATATAACTTTGTCGGGTCTTTGCTTGTGAAAATAGATGGCTAAATCGGATACATTTGAAAAAAAATATTTTTATAAAACTAGTTAGAAAGGAATTTCTTAAAACTAAAGAGATAAAATTTTCAGCAATATATCATATACATTTTTGCTTAAAAAATATTTTTCATCCACTTAAAGGTTGTTTTTCTTTTTCCAATCGATTTGTTTAAGGTTTTCCAAAAGAGTTGCGCTTTTAACTCTAAGCCTACCAATGTTTTTAATACTAAAAAAAATAACGCAAGCTAAAAAACGTGTATCTTCATTCAAAATCAATCTTTTGATATTTAAATTGCTTCACTTTAAAGCTCTCAAAAAAATTATATTTTAACATCAAAAATCTGATTCTCAAATTTATTTTTTTAAAAAGCTAAAAATTTATCAAAAAAAAACAGGTATATATATATCTACCTAAAAAAAAGAGTTCAAATTCTTATACTTTCAAAATTAAAAGAAATAAGCTAAGTAAATAAAACTCAATTAAAAGCATTTAGAATAAATATACTAAACCCAATATCTAAAGGATAGATAGGCGAGGATCGCTTTCTCATTTCTTGAATTTTTCCTCTCTCTAAAACTTCTATCTAGCAAGAGCTAAGGAAGGGCATTTTAGTCATAAAACAAAAATGCCGGTGGACCCACCACCGGACGTCGGAAAATTTCGATTCAAAGATGGGATCGAAGATTCCGTCAATACGA
The DNA here is from genome assembly GCF_947179165.1 of Solanum dulcamara. Lineage (NCBI taxonomy): Eukaryota > Viridiplantae > Streptophyta > Magnoliopsida > Solanales > Solanaceae > Solanum > Solanum dulcamara. The sequence goes on from NC_077248.1 coordinate 33,249,878, forward strand.
ATCCAACGCAAGTTATTACAGCTTCTAATTCCAAGTATAGCTCATCTAATCAGCAAAACAATGAAGCGATCAATAATTGTGTCACTGTTGAGGAGCTAAAAAAATTTCAAAAAATCAACTATCTTCAAAGTTGTGGATTGATTCAACTAAAAGGAATTGGAGGAAATGAATCCTCATCAAAAGGACAACATACAGTCCAAATTTCACAAGAAAAAATTGATATCAGTGCGCACAATAAAGAGGCGCAATCTGCAAGAACAGCCGCAGCACACACGCACGAACTGCGCCTCCAAATTCGAGCAGATTCCGGCCATGTTGGTGATGGCGCAGTAGCAGGGGTTTGCTCTCCATGCCAAGATGAATCTTTGGGTATAAGTTTCGCCGGAGGAACCATTGCCGGCGAACATAGTGATGGCATCGCCGGAGCTCCGGTGACCCAAATCGAACAAGATGAATGTCAATATGTTCTACAAGATGCTGCGCATCTTCCCACCCATGAGCGCCATCTCAGTTCCTCACCAAAAGCTTCGAATATCTCCAGGAACACTGACAGTACATTTCTCGCCGGAGCTCCGACGAAATTTCCGGCACAACATCAACCCCAAAAGAAGCACAATGGGGGTGTGTATCATCCTATCAAGGTAGGGAACTTCGAATCTTCCCCAAATTGCTCAAATTCAAAAAGTCGTCAAGACGACTGTGGTGGTGCCGGAGCTCCGGCGATCCAATTGACTGGCGACCAATGCCAAAAGGTTCATCAATGTGTTATACAGCTTCCAAGCTATCAAGGGTGCCTCGAATCATTGCCAAAAAGATCAAATTCAAAATGTCGTCGAGACATTCCTCAAGCTGAAGAACACTGTAACATGTATGTTCAAGCTGAAACTGTGGATGGTGTGTTGGTTCATGACCAATACCAGCAGAAAAGGGGTAAAGGTCACACATTGGAATGCATTGAGGATCATGATCATGTCCCAAAAGGAGGTGCTGATCAGCAATGCAACAGTAGTCCTACAGTGGCTCCTCCAGGTAAGTCTTCTAACCATACTAATCAAAATGTGGCTCAAAAATATATTGACACTACTAAACCAAATGAAACTAACTTACTTGATAATACTTTGCAAAATGATACTATAGCTAAGGTCTCTACTGTTAGAACTTCTGATATGCAACTCTCTGTGTCCAAGAACTCTGAGGAAATGCAGGCTCCAGTTCAATATGTTGGCCTTGTGAATAAACACAATGCACAGGGGAATACTTCCACTAGATATGTGCAAAAACAACCTGCACAGTTGAGTGAGGGACCCAATGTGAATCTGCAACCAGTTCAATATGTTATAAATGATCAACCCCCTAGTACTCAGACAGTTGTTGCAGAGATAAATAAACAAAAGAGTAAGAGCCAAGTCCAAGAAGACCATGCTACTTATCAGCAGCAGACCCATAAACAAACCAAACATACTCCTTACATTCCCAATAACCAACCTTTGATAATTTCTAACAACTTTGAACCTGTAAAAAATAAGTCTGTTAGAACTGAACCTAGTAGACCCCATGTGAATAGAACTAGCCTTGCTGTCCCTAATCATATTAATCATGTGGTGCCTCAGGCCTGGGCTGTTGGAAATAATCCTGCACTGTAAAGCATGTTGGGATAATCTTGTGGAAGGAAATTCAATGAGAATCTTCCAATAAAAGCTGAAAAGAGTTTCTAATACTCTTAGTAAGTGGTCAAGAAATGAGTTTGGGGACATCTTTGCTTCAGTAAAAGAATATGAAGAGCAGGTGAGACAAGCTGAAGAGAAAATAATCAGTGACAATACTGAAGAGAACAGGTCCAAGCTACATCAGATCAATGCTCAGTACATCAGATATCTGAAGATGGAGAAGGCTATCTTAAAGCTGAAAACTCAACTTCATTGGTTCAAAGATGGAGATGCCAATACCAGCTATTTTCATGCTATTATCAGAGGAAGAAGAAGAAAGTTATTCATCCATCAAATTAGTGATGAACAGGGCAATACTATTCAAGGTGAAGACAATATTGCAAGAGCAGCCACAGCACACTTTGAAAAAATATTCACTGGAGAAGAGAGACTGATCAGGGAAGATGTTCTTAAATGCATTCCAAAGATGGTTACAGAGGAACAGAATGAGAGCCTGCAATCCTTACCTACTATGGATGAGCTGAAGAAAGTTGTATTTTCTATGAGCCCTACATCAGCTGCTGGACCAGATGGAATGAATGGGAAATTCTTTCATTCATGCTGGGATATCATCTGTGAAGACCTACTGAGATTAGTCCAGTATTTCTTCAATGGACATGGTATTCCCAAGTTTATTTCTCATGCATGCTTGGCTCTACTTCCTAAGAATGAGCATCCTAATAGCCTCTCAGAATACAGGCCTATTTCTCTCAGTAACATTACTAACAAGATTATTTCTAAACTGATAAGCCTCAGAATTGCTCCAATACTACCTCAGCTAATCTCAGATAATCAATCTGGATTTGTTAAAGGTAGGAGTATTTCTGAGAACATAATGTTAGCTCAAGAAATCATCCACAATATTAAGAGACCAAAGGCTGGGGATAATGTGGTGATAAAGCTGGATATGGCCAAGTCCTATGATAGGGTCTCTTAGTCATTCATTTGTATGGTCATAAGGAAAATGGGGTTTGGAGAAGTGTTGATTAATATGGTTTGGAGGATTATGTCAAACAATTGGTACTCAGTCATCATTAATGGTGCAAGGCATGGCTTTTTCCACTCTACAAGAGGACTCAAGCAAGGAGACCCCCTATCCCCTACTTTATTCATCATTGGAGCTGAAGTTCTGTCTAGACTTCTCAACAATCTTCAGCACCATTATTTATATACAGGATTCCAGATGGAAAGAAGAGGTCCTCAAGTAAATCACTTGAGCTTTGCAGATGATGTGATCATTTTCACATCTACTAGCAACTTCTCACTTACACTGATTACCAAAACTCTTAAACTGTATGAAGCTATTTCAGGACAACTTATCAATAAAGATAAGAGTCAAACCATGATGCCACTGAATACTCCCTCTGGTGTGGTGGAAAGGGTCAGCATGATCACGGGATACAAATGCACTCATGGCCCAATCACTTACCTAGGTTGTCCCCTATATATAGGAAGACAAAGGATCATATATTTCTCTAGTATGGTTTCTAAGTTTCTAAGCAGGATCAGGGGATGGCACACTAAAATGTTAAGCTATGGAGGTAGAGTCACCTTGGTGAAATTAGTGATGCAATCCATTCCTATACACCTGCTGTCAGCTATCAGTCCTACCAAGACCATCATAAATCAGATCAAAAGACTAATTGTTGACTTCTTTTGGGGATGGGATACTGAAAGAAGAAAATATCACTGGGCCTCCTGGGATACTCTCAGTTATCCTTATGAGGAGGGTGGTATAGGTGTTAAAAAATTAGAGGATGTGTGCTTATCCTTCCAATATAAACAGTGGTGGACTTTCAGATTAAAGAAGACACTATGGGGGGAATTCCTTAAAGCAAAATACTGTCAAAGGGCTCATCCAGTCATAAAAAAGTGGGACACAGGATAGTCCCTTATGTGGAAGCACATGATGATCAATAAAAAAGATATTGAGCCTCATATACAATGGAGAATCAAGTCTGGAATAAGCAGCTTGTGGTGGGATGATTGGTTAGGGGTAGGTCCATTAGCTTACCACAATGAAAGTCTCCCTAGATTGAATAACACTACTGTACCTGAACTAATGGAGAATGGAGGATGGAAGGCAGAGGAAGTAAGGAAACATGCACCCCCTCAGCTGGTGTGCAAAATTCTCAGCACTCCCATTAGCTATATTCCAAATATGCAGGATCAAGACACTGGAATCCTAACTCTCATGGTAATTTGACTTGTTCATCAGCATGGGAGTTGGTAAGGAAGAAAAAAACAAGATCACTCACTAACAGCAACATATGGCACAATAGTATTCCTTTCAAGGTCTCTTTTCTACTTTGGAGAGCTTTCAGACTTAAACTCCCCACAAATGACAGAATAGTAGCCATTGGACAGGATCCTGCTGCATGCTCTTGTTGTTATAGAGCAGGTCTTGATGATATAGACCATATCTTTGTATCAGGTTACTTTGCACAACACATATGGAAGCACTTCTCAGGATCATGGGGACTTCAACATAGCACCACACCATTAAAAAACCTTTTAATGAGGTGGTGGCTAATCAAAACCAATAGTGATCTGCACAAGCTAGTACTGCAAGCCATACCTATTTTTGTGTGTTGGAATCTATGGAAGAATAGATGTGCATGCAAGTATGAAGGCAAGAAGTCTAATGCAACTAGAGTAATCTTCTCAGTAACCAAAGATCTATATATGCTTATATCTACTGTGTATCCATATATTGATTTGCCAAGTAAGTGGCCAGACTTGGTTACCATGGTTGGAAAAAGCCAGCAGGATTTGAGAGTAACCAAGGTATGCTGGACTAAACTACAGCCTACAATGGTCAAGCTAAACACAGATGGGAGTGCCCTTAACAATCAAGGGAAGATAGGGGCAGGGGGCATTCTTAGGGACCATAATGGAGTGCTGATATATGCCTTTGCATCTCCACTAGGCTTTGGTTCTAATAACCAAGCTAAAGTACAAGCAACTCTTATTGGTATTCAATGGTGTCTACAACATGGCCATAGTAGGGTAGCCCTGGAAGTAGACTCTGAGCTACTGATCAAGTGGCTCAAACAAGAGATGAAACCACTATGGAATATTCACACCTATCTCACTGAACTGCAAGAATTGGTTAGCAAACTGGAAACTTTCCAGTGCAGACATATCTTTAGGGAAGCTAATTACACTGCAGATTCACTCTCAAAGGAAAGCCACATGAAAAGCTATACACAACACTACTACAGCTTTCAACAGCTTCCAAGAGAGACCAAGGGATACTACAAAATGGACAAGGCTTGCATGGCTAGCTTCAGGAGAACTAAGATGAAGAAGATCAATCAACTAACTTGAAGGAACTTCTTCATACCTTGTAATATTAGCTGATATAAATAATGATAATCAGGACCATTGTAAAAGGGAGAGTCTCCCTAATTTACTGCTTTTATAGAATAATCTCCATACCATTAGATTTAGGGGTTAGAGTAGCTATCTCTTCCTTTCTTTTCCTTTTGCATATGCAGATAGTTGCAGGTCTGGAAAATTTTAGGGTGAGCAGCAGCATGTGGACCTGTACAAAGGCCTCCAATCTTTGCAGGGTTTCAAAAAATACTATATTGACAAGGCCCAAGAAGTTTCAGCCCAAACAGATAATTGGAGACGTTAGGCGAGCGACATTAAAAAATCCAGCTGCCTTAAGCCTAAAGAGAGGGACTTTAGTAATTTGGATCCTCCAACTTGGGAAACAAGCCTTTAAACTTTTCATGGCTAAAGAAAAGGATATATATGCAAACCTCATGAAGTTTCAGCCCAAACGGATAATTGGAGATGTTAGGCGAGCGACATTGAAAAATTCAGCTGCCTTAAGCCTAAAGAGAGGGACTTTAGTAATTTGGATCCTCCAACTTGGGAAAAAAGCCTTCAAACTTTTCATGGCTAAAGAAAAGGATATATATGCAAACCTCATGAAGTTTCAGCTCAAAAGGATAATTGGAGACGTTAGTCGAGCGACTTGGAAAAAGATAACAGTCTCCAAAGCTCTTACTGAGGTACCTTCTTTATTGCTAGTTTGTGCAAGTTCTTTTTTGGTTGGATTTGTTTGTTGTATTATTGCAGGTTGCTAGAGTGATATAACAACTCTCTTTAACAACAAATACATAGAGAAAACCTCAAATACAACTTCCAAACACCCTGCAACATCTAAGATTCAGCAGGCTAAGATGTGCAGGGTGTGTTGCAGCATGAGGACATGCACCAAGGTATCCAAACTTTGCAGGATTTCAGCAATTACTATTATTACTAGGCCCAAGAAGTTTCAGCTCAAATGGATAATTGGAGATGTTAGGCGAGCGACCTTGAAACAATCAACTGTCTTAAGCCTAAAGAGAGAGAAATTTGCTATATGGAAGCTCCAACTTGGGCAAAAAGCCTTCAAATCTTACAAGGCTAAATAAAAGGCTATATGTGCATACCTCATGAAGTTTTAACTCAAACGGATAAGTGGAGACGTTAGTCGAGCGACCTTGAAAATGATAACAGGCTCCAAAACTCTCTTTGAGATCCTTTCCTTTGTGTTAGCTGTTGCTGTTGCAAGTTCTTTCTTGCCTTTGGTTGTTTGTTGTATTGTTGCAGGTTTCTCCAGGGACTCATCAACATGCACTAACAACAACTACATAGAGGACATCAAAGATACAACCACCAAATCAAACATCTCCACTAAGAGGACTTCACAGGGCCCTTTATGGTTATTTTGCTTGGTTGAATACCTCTACTCTCTTGATGGTCTATGTGCAGGCACAATACCATCTAGGGCACCTTGGAAAATGGAAGGCAATAACATGGAAACATCAGCCTGCCCTACTAAGATTTCACAAACACATCAGCCCTCCAACCAGGCCAACCTTTTTCCTGAAATACCAGCAGCACCAATTCTGCACCATAAAACTCCTGCAGCTCTTTGTTCCTTTTGTTTGTCTATCTTGTGCAGGTACCATGCAGCTTTGAACATAGCATTGGAGTTGCAGCAGCTGAGAGTGGAATTCTTGGACAAGCATCTTAGCAACATCACCTGCATATCTTACATTACAGCAGCAGCAGTGAATACAACTGAGTTACAGCAGCAGATACATTGCAGAGAAGGCAACAACATGGAACTCCAGCAGAACAAGTTGGAGCTACTCACCAGGAACAATTACTCCAGAAGTCACACCAAAACACCAACAGCTACAGTGCAGAGATGCAGCAGGTTGTATGCACTGCAAGTAACAACACCATTGGAGACCTTTGCTTATTTACTTGTTAGTGCAGAACTACACCAACAACATGGGATACCCGGGATGTAGAACTACAGAAGATTGGAGTCTTATAGGGGAACTACAACAGCTGACCTTGGAACTCCTCCAAAGTGCAACAACAACTACAACAACAACACCTACAGCAAATTAGCTGAGATGCAACAAGTGCAGCCTTGCACTTTCACACCTCAGACCTACAACATATAACAACTCTCAACAACAACTTCCAACAACAACAGCTTCAGAAATACAATCTAAACTACAGGTCTGATCTGCATCTTGGCATCTATTGGGCCAACATGTGGAATGGCCTATGGTTATTTCTCTGAGCAGAGTATAAGAACAACAACAATTGGAGCGGTTTCTTCCAACAATCCATGGAGTCACAACCTAAAATAGAGGCTACAGCAGATGGTTTCATACTTGTCTTTTGGTGCAACTGAATGTATTTGGAGCAGCAACAGTCCAACAGCAGCAACAACTAAACACCCACAGGTGTTTGTTACTTTGGTTACTTGTCTATGCAGACCCACAGAACTTCAAAAGAAGGGAGACAGCAGCCTGGCATGCAGGAAGCTCATCAATACTCCATCCATGCCAATTACCATGCTGCAACAACATGCAGGAGCAATCACAACATCAAGCTACACAACCTACCAACAACAACAGCTTCAGAAAGCCTTTTGGTGCAGCTGGATGGTTAGCTCAACAGCAACTATTGGTCCTTCTCAATTGTTTAAGTCGTGCAGGTTGTATGCAGATCTTCAAATGCCTGATGCAATCAACAAAAATCCAGACCAGCAACATAACACCCAATACTTGGAGCCGCACTCAACGGCTATCAAAAATGAAACTAGTTTTTAATTTTGGTCACCATTGTGTGTCTCCTGGTTTAGTTGTACTGACCTTGATCCTTGTGTTGGAGTTGTGAGGGTGATTCTGGATTTAGGGAAAATCTATCCTCACTCAGTTATGTTTTCTCTTCTTAGTCGCATTGTACCGAGAGGAGTCCTCTCATAGATTTAACGCTTTTCTAGTACATAGATAGCACCTTTGTACCAGGGATAAGTATGCCGACCTTAAAGCCGGCTTCTCATCCATCTTATTTTTGGAGGTAAGGCTTTTCATGTCCCCCTCCTTGTACTTGTTCTTTCGTTCTGCTTTATATAATGAGAAAAATTTCGATTAAAAAAAAAGATAGGCGAGTGACTACATCTTACTATCGTTCTTAGTTGGTTTATACAAATTCAGACACAAAAAAGGCAAGCATCAATATAAGTGCAAAATATGTAAAAACATTAACCAAGGAATAGCAACATATGTATGCAGGAAATAAAAATATAGAGCTTTGAAGTGAGGAGGAAGTGATGGTTTTTTTTTTGAGTGAGCAAATCACTATATACTCGATAGGGGGTGGGCATAAAATACCGAAAACCGAATTACCGAACCGAACTGGCTATTTTGATATTTCGGTATTCAGTATTTGGTACTTCGGTTCGGTATTCGGTATCAAAATTTAATATTTCGGTATTTCGGTTTCAGTTTTGGTATTTATAATTTTCCCATTCGGTATTCGGTATTTACCGTGTACCAAAATTATTTATGTTGGGCCTCCTAAAAAATGCCTTTTAAACATAAAAGGCTATAGGCCCATTCCTATAATTTAACTATTGAAGTCCAACCCAATTGTCTAACATACCCTAAGTCCCTAAAAACCTAATTAACCTATTCAGATTTCATTTCAATATTCACCCCTATACTTCACGACTTCAATCTTCAGTTCTGAGTTCAGTTCACCACTTCAGTCTTCACGCCGCCTTCATCGCTTCACGCCGTCTTCACCGCTTCACGCCGCCATTAAATATATCTATACACCACAATTTTTGACTTGTGTGTACTAAAATCTGCAGCGACACGAATCACGTGTTCTCACCGTGTGCTGATGCAAAAGTATCGAGATCGGATGGATTCAGCTTTGGAATAGCATTTTCTTCAAGAACAACATTCTTCGTCAACAACTCAGTTCAGTTGTCTCCTTGTGATAAGAGACCATCTCTTTCGTTGCAAAATTCTCAACTTGCTATGTTCAGACCTAAAGTCGATGAGATCTCTCTTCTTAGAATTAACACTTCCTATTTCTTCCCTGTATGATCTTAAACCAATTTTGACTTTGTCTTTGTTCTCCCGCTTATATTTGAGTTATACTGTTAATTGTTTGTTTAAGGCTGAAAATTGAGATTTTCCTTTTGTTTACTCGGAGAAATATGGTGTAATGGGGTTAGATCTGAAATGGGTTTGTTCTGATTTTAGGTTTGGTTGAGATTTTTGGTTTTGGGGTGGGGTGGGGGGCTAAGGACGAATGCAAAGGGTATAAGGCTGAAAGTTGAAGTTTTTATTGATTAATTGGGGAAATATGGTCAAGTGGGGTTAGATTTGAAATTGGGTTGTTTTGTTTTATGTTTAGTTTGGGTGGGGTGGGGGTGGAAGCTAAGTGAAAAATGAAAATGGTTGGAATTGTTCTTGATTTTGACCCTTGATTATGTCTTTTGAAGACAGACACAGTTATTTGGACATTGTGATTCTGCATATTATTTGTGTGTTTTGAATGATTGTTAATTCATGTCTTATAACATTTGTAATCTCTTTTATGTTTAGATGGAAGATGAAATCTTCACATCTTTTATTATCTTTTATTGTTGGTAATGTGAATATGATGTACTAACATATTCCGTGTGGACTTCGACTTCAATATGTGATTACCGAATACCGTATCGAACCGAATTTTGATTTACCGATTATCGAATTACCAAACCGAAGTTTGAAAGTTCGGTATTTGGTATATATTTTGAATTACCGATTACCGAATTATCGAACCCAAACTTTGAAAATACCGAACCGAATACCGAATGCCCAGCCCTAATACTCGAGCCAAAATGCATTTACTGATCGCTTCTCTGATTTGGACAGAGATGGAGTCATATCATAACTACACATGCGCTCCCGAGTGTACATGTAAATAAAGAGAGTAAATAAATTAGTAAAACGATTCAACTTTTCATGATATTAAATGAAATAAATATAGAGTCATGTAAAGTTACGAATATAAAATACAAGAATACAAAATATGCAAGAGTTAAGCATTGGACAAAATACCCATATTGAAATGCATGACTTACGGACCAATATAAAAACAATAAAATAACAATAAATATCTCTTAAGGAATTTAACTAGGGAATTTATCTTTTTAAAACGTGAATGAAATTGATCAAAAACCATTCAGTTTTTATACGTACCAATTATTTAAAGTTTAAAAGACAACTTATATATATATATATATAGGGGAATACAAGTGCACTGCATACCGTAATGTTCCATTAACTTTTTGTATTTAACTACACACTGGTTATTATTAAAAATTCAAATTAGTAAATGTCAGTACATAGTTAAAATTTTAATCAATATACCACTGCCACTTTTTGTAATGCTTAGAAGTCACAGTATTTTAATGATCTTATCACAATATGTGTTTGGAAGGATTTGTAAATAGTTTCAAATATATATTTATATATATATAGAGAGAGAGAGGAGCTATATTTTATTTTTAAAAAGAGCCACATGATCTGCCAATATTTTTAACTAAAGGAACAAACTTCTATCCTTTAAACTTGTTTTCAACATAGGAATACATACAGATATTAAATGACATATTATCTGAAAAATAACGACTCGAAAAAAAAGTCATACGAATCTAAAGCTAAATCATTAACCAATACCTAATTCGAAGACTAAATCATCAATTTTAAGTTCATGATGGCTAAAACGTGAAAGGAACATGGCTTCAGATTTATATGGATCTCAAACGAGAATCATACACATTTTTAAAACACTACTTTATTATAGCTAAAGTGAACAGAAATAACACTTTATCATAATGACAATAAAAGCAGAGAAAAATGAAGTAAATATTATCTGTTGCATGGCAGTGACGAGAGCGCTTTGATCACGAATCTACCCTCGCTCTGTCTCGATTTTCCTCCTCTCCTTTTTGGGTTTTGAAAAAGTAATATGGAAAGCAGACAGATATACAGTCAACTCAACAGCAAATTCTTCAAAAAGTATAATTCCTGCTAATCCTCTATAAAGAAAAACATAAGAAACTAATAATTGTTCCCACTGATTCATGTACCCAAGGTTTCTTTTCTCAAGACTAATTTTTCATTAGTGCTTCTCACCACAAGAAGGTAAAACAGCTTGTAGTATTTCAGATGGAAGGTAAATGGTAAGTTAGTGAGGACCACGAAAAAACTAGTCAAAAAAAGTTGTGAGAGAACTGGAAGCCATATAGGGATATGCGGGTGAATAGAATAATAGAAAATGAACGGATGAATAAAATAATATAAAATAGGCGGATGAATAAAATAATACGGAATTGACACATAAATAAAATAATACAAAATGAACGTATAAATAAAATAATATGGAATGAACGAATAAATAAAATAATACAGAATGGACAAATAAATAAGATAATATAGAATGGACAGATAAATAAAATAATATAAAATAGACAGATTAATAAAATAATACGGAATGAATTTTTATTATTATTATTATTATTTATTGGCTTTATGGACTGATTTGGGAATAATTTTGGGGTTTGTTGGTGTGCTGCATACGTGAAGGGAACAAATGGGTTATGGAAAATTGGGGTGGTGGGGTCGATTTATTGAGGGAATTGGAATTGGGTAGGTGTATATCATATATAATATTGTTGGGTTGTGTTGTGTTGTGTTGGAATTGGGAATTTTTGTAAAGTATAGGAATTGAGGGAATTATTTTAGTATAGTGGGGGAATGGGAGGTGTGTGTGATGTATATTAAATATAGGAAATTGTTGGGTTGTGTAGTATTAGCACGTGAGTTGTAGGATAGTGAGGTGTAGATTAGTTTATGTGTAGTATATATATGTGAGAATGGGATGTGTGAATTGGGAAGAAAAAGAAAAATAAATAAAGATGGTTAGAATTGCAATCAAGAAATGGCCAACTGGTTTCAATTATAGTCAAAATGAGTTAAAAAATTAGCCAAAAAAATAAAATTAATTATTGAATTCGGTTTTTTTAAAAAAAAATCAAATAAGAAAAATTAGTATCAATTAACTAACGAGCTTCTCAGTTCTTAACAAAAATAAAATAATTAACCTAATTATAAACTAATTAATTCAAAAATAAAAGCTATCAATTTATGAAATAATTAATAAAATAAAAAACTTTTTTTTGATCAATTTTGAATATTCCTAAAAGGTAATAATTATACAAAATTATATACATTATCTTAAAACAAAAAAGATGACAAAAATTAATTTAAAATAACTTGAAAATATTTCGATTTATATAAAAGCTAATTATTTTAATTTATTTAAAATTGAAGAAAGCTAAAATTAAAATAAGATGAATAAACATCAATTAATTGACAAAATATTTGGTTAAAAAAATTGAGATGATTTTCGAATAATGATAAAATGTAATAATTATATAAATAAAAAATATATATTGTTCAAGAATTATAAAAACAAATTACTTAAAAATAATAATAATAATATTTTTTGGATTTTTGCAAGCTAATTATTTTAAAATTGAAGAAACTCAATCTTTTAAATTACGTTGTGGAGGGCCAAAATTGGGTGTCAACAGTTGTCCCTCTTTGACCGGAGACGATGAAAGAGTTTTTGGACAAAAAAGTTGATATAATAGCTAATTTTGTCCCGACCATCAACGTTGAAATAAAGTTTATGAAAATACGAGGATAAGAAAAATTGTGAAAAGATTATGACTGAACTTTTATTTCTAAGTTGCCAACATGTCTCGAGTTGCTCGAGAATCGAGTCAAGTGCAGTTCCAAAGTTATGCTAGAATAAGGTAGAGTGAGTTGAAAACACCATCATTCATAAAATTATATCAGTATTAGTGAATGTGGAAAATGGTGATAGAGGCGGCCAAGGAGAAGAACAAGATTGAACAGGTGAAGAGTTATTTAAAAATGAAGTGAAGTAAAATGGACCTTTACGATGGTACATAGTGACTATATAAAGAGATAAAACTGAAATTGAAACCCGGACTCAACAAAGGCAAAAATAATGGGAGGAACGACGTAAAGCCTAGCCAAAAAAATTATTCCAGTGTCGAGTTATGACGAGACTAGATTTTAATACTTGCAAATAGATCAAAGAAAAATGTTTGAAAATAATTATGAATTGCTAAAAGGTTTGTGATTTGGCCGAAAACTTGATGTGAAAATTTCTACACACCCCGAACTATAGGACATAGGTTGAGTGGAGTTCAAGAGTAGATTCATGACGATTGTTGGTGAGTTTGACTCTCCAACAAATATTCCAGTTCACTGCATAGAAATAGTTTCATGTTGTGCTAAGGCTTCTGCAAAACTTAAACTTGATAAGATAATTAATAAATAAATATTAAATATAAAGCGATGTACAATAAACTCATGAAAATGAAACCTCTAGGGTGTGAATATATGAAAATATGGTCTTTCAAACTGTTATGATTTAATAAAATCTTTAACAAAGCTTATGAAAATGGAGTTTTAAGATGATTCATGATAATGGTGCCTTTCAGCGATGGTTAATGAAATGAGGCCTTAACCCAAATGATTTATGAAGATGAGGCTTTTAGCCAAATGATTTATAAAGAATGTAACTTTTCAGTCTGCAATTTATGAAAATGAGGCTTCTCAAGTCGATGATTCATGAAAATGACTTCTTTGAATATATTACATTTTTGCAAGCGTTTCGTGCAATTATCTAAAGGCAATTGTGTAATGTATTTAAAGCATTTGTGCAATGCGTTAGAAAGCAATTAAAAGCCATGTGAAATATATTTTAAAATATCTGAAAGTATTTGTGCAGTGCATTTAATAATGCTTGCAAGCATTTGTGTAGTGCATTTGAATATATTGGAAAGCATTTGTGAAGTGCATTTAAAAATATTTGAAAGCATTTGTTCAATGCATTTGAAGATATTTCAAAACATTTGTTCAATGAGCCTGCATATATTTCAGAGCATTTGTGCAGCGCATTTGAAAATATTTGAAAGTATTTATGTAGTGCATTTAAGAATATTTTTGTGGAGCAATTTAATATCATAGGTAGCGCAATTGAAAATATTTGTGCATCAATATATTTGAAAATTTTGTGAAGCTTTACTTATAAGTTTCCCAAAACATAAATATATAAGTAATTCAAACCATTCGTATATGGTCCTTTCGAGGCTGTAAACATTATTGGCTTCTTTGCTGGCCAATAATTCTGACAAACCTGCATTCAAAGAAAAATTATGTATTTTGGGGCGGTTGATTCGTATTAACTTTGAAGCTCTGGCTCTTCATACTACTTCTTTTTCAACTTTGTTTGGACTTGCGACCGCCGTTCATTCTAAATCTTGGCTAATAAATAACAAAAAAATTTGATTGAACGAATCATATTAAAAATAATAAGATAAATTATACATATATATATATATATATATATATATGTATATAGTAGTAAAGAATTTCTACAAAATTTTAGATTGTGACATGTCGTGAAACAAAGCAAGCGTCCTTTTTTATGAAGTCTTTCTTCTGCACGATTATTCGATTGACCATATACTCTTCAATTCTCTTGATGTCTTCTTGCAATGATGTCCTTCAAAACTGTCACAGTTTTGGTGAGAGAGAGATACTGGAATTGCATTACAATGAGATCAAACCATATATATGTTTCCTTTCATCCCATTACACGTAATTCGTGAATATATTTTTGAGAATTTGATGCAAAGGGGTCGAACTCTCCATAGGTTGCCTATGTATCCAATATGAATCAGACCATACGTAGTTTGTTACATACAAAATAAACGGAGGGAACTAAAAATTTTCTCGTAATGTGACCGAAGCCTATATAGGCCGCCTACATATCCACTAAGGGAATCAGACCAAGTGTAGTTCATAATACATAGCAATGGGGTATTTTTGCAAAATTTCTACTAAGTGACCAGATCTGATGCGGATTTCCTACATATCCCTCCAAGGGAATCAGGTCGGAACATAGTTCTTCAATACATACCAAAATATTATACAAAAATAATATAAAAGCTCCTAGACATAGTATTTCTTAATCGCATTTGAATTGATGGATTTCAGCCATATATTTTCATCCATTTCTTCTAGAATCAATACTCCTCCAATCAATACTCGGTCAACCACATAAGGCCCATGCGAATTAGGCAAAAACTTCCCCTTAGCTTCATCTTCTTGCACATTGATCTCTATCGGATCTATGTAATTTGTGTCTGGATGTTGATTCATAGAAGACATGGTTGCCAAACAATCTGTAAACTTATTTTGAGCTCTAGGAATATGCTTGAATTCTATCTTGACAAACTTCTTGCATATTTCCATCATACATTGAAAATAGGGGAGTATCTTCATATTCTTGGTGCTCCATTCGCCTTGTACCTGATGAATCAATAAGTCCGAGTCACCTATAACCAACAATTCTTGTATATTCATATCAACAGCCATTCTGAGTCCAAGAATACAAGCCTCATTATATTGGGGTGGCGGGGTCGATAGGTTGAGTGAATCAGAATTGGGTAGGTGTATATCATATATAATATTGTTGGGTTGTGTTGTGTTGGTGTCAGAATTGAAATTTTTTGTAAAGTGTAGGAATTGAGGGAATTATTTTAGTATAGTGGGGGAATGGGAGGTGTGTGTGATGTATATTAAATATAGGAAATTGTGTGGTTGTGTAGTATTGCACCCGAGTTGTAGGATAGCGAGGTGTAGATTAGTTTATGTGTAATATATAGATGTGAGAATGGGATGTGTGAATTGGGAAGAAAAAGAAAAATAAATAAAGATGGTTAGAATTGCAATCAAGAAATGGTCAAGTGATTTCAATTATAGCCAAAATGAGTTAAAAATTAGCCAAAAAAATAAAATTAATTAGTGAATTCATTTTTTAAAAAAATCAAATAAGACGAATTAATTTCAATTAATTAATGAGCTTCTTAATTCTTTACAAAAATAAAATAATTAACCTAATTATAAACTAATTGATTCAAAAATAAAAGCTACCAATTTATAAAATAATTAATAAAATAAAAATCTTTTTTTGATCAATTAGGAATATTCCCAAAAGATAATAATTACACAAAACTATATACATTATCTTAATACAAGAAAGATGACAAAAAATAATTTAAAATAACTTGAAAATATTTTGAGTTTTATAAAAGCTAATTATTTCAATTTATTTAAAATTGAAGAAGTCTAAAATTAAAATAAGATGAATAAACATCAATTAATTGACCAAATATTTGGTTAAAAAAAATTGAAATGACTTTCTAATAATGATAAAAAGTAATAATTATAAAAATAAAATAATATATACTTTTCAAGAATTGCAAAAAAACTTACTTAATAATAATAATAATAATAATAATAATAATAATAATAAATATTTTTTGGATTTTGCAAGCTAATTATTTTAAAATTGAAGAAGATCAATTTTTTAAATTACGTTGTGGAGGGCCAAAATTGGGTGTCAACAAGGACATTTGTCTCAACCCAACGAGACAAGTCAGCCCAAAACACAATTAAAGCGGATAATAAGCAAAAATAGTATAATAGATAGATAACTACAAAAATGCGGAAGTCTTAAACAACTATAAATCCCAAAGAATTAGTTGTCACATGTACAAGCCTCTAAACAGTAGAATTAAAATAAATATAAGTCAAAAAACTGCATTTGTCCCTCTAATGGAACAAAGCATGAAAAGGAGCAATAGAGATCGCCGGTGTCAACAACTACCTCTCAAATATCTCCAAAAGCCTTGGATGAAGAAAGGAGAATCTGGATTACTTTCCGAGCTTAGAACCTACACAAATGTAGTTAGCAAGGGGTGAGTACCAAACAACACGGTACCCAACAAGTAAAAAAGTAAACACATCTAAAGTAAAATAGAACGAGTACTCCTGACAGCCCATCCGAACATCCCATAACTACAACATGCATGCAGAACAGCCAAACATAATAGTCTATAAATAGATAAAACTATGTAGCAAGCAAGTCAAGTTAACCTCCATAGCCCAATGATAGTATCAATATCACACATATTTCAGTCTCAATAGCTCACATATAAGGGAAAGTAATCAGATAATCAAGTCAATGCAAAACAATGAAAAGCAATGAATATTCAATATTATGCCAAAATAACAACCACGACGCATGGCACATCTCACATATGCAAAATATAACAACCATGACACATGGCACGTCCCTCAATTCAATAATAATAACAATTATAGTGCGTTGCATGTCCCTCGATGCAATAATAATAACAACCACAGTGTGTGGCACATCCCTCGAATCATGTTTGTTTTCCTCTTGTTCATATTCATTTAGCCGAAAATATTTCCTTTGGCGAATCACATTAAAAGGGGGGGACCTCATTATATATTTTAACCCAAATGCAAGTTAAATAAGCATGCAATCAATGGGAAGGGAATGAAGTCCAATATCTTATGCAATCTATGTCTCTAATAACACCAAGTAAGCTTTACAACGAGACAACAAGGTTAACTCAACTCAAATAGACTGATTCATTGGGCCAATTTCCCTTTTATAATTCCAACTAATCAATTCTCAGCATTTTACTTGATTCATTATCAACTCGATACTAATTTTAATCAATTCACATAGTTTAACATCCCCTAAGAATGTTGTATACGATGTTTCAATTCTCGCCTAAAAATGATACAACCTCTGTATTTTGGGCATAACTTTTCATAAGATTGTCCACATTGTCTGATTCAAATTTCTGAGTAACCACACAATCATTACCTACAACTTTTGTGAAGACCATATTTTATGTTTCAGAGGTTAAGTAGGTAAAATAAATTAATTATTGTAAGACAAGATGCTGTGATGGAATGGAGTATTTATAGAAGAAAAATCATATCTCACTGTAGATTTATCAAAATTGGTTGATTCTTAAACGATATAAAACTAGACTTCCATATCTACAATTCTTATAGAGACACCAAATCTTAATAAGGAATTTATCTTATTCAAAAGCAACTCTGAAAAATAGTATTCTGTTAAAAAGAACTCATCTCACCTATCATGGAAAGATCTAGATACATTTGGCATCACTCGTGACATCAATTGTCCTCCATTTAACATCACCCATGACATCATAATTTTCCATTAAATTTTCAGATTTTTTCTTTATAATTATTTTATTTATTGTTAGGTCTCTCATCCACACCTATAAATACCTACCTTATTTACTCATTTTATTCATCAAGCTTTCTCAAGCAACTCTTCTCTCTATACACTTCTTTACTCATTCTCAAATATAGTTTTAGTTCTTAGTAGTGAAAAAATACTATTTCGATGATTCATATACTCCGGATAGTACACAAAATGTTCTGACGGGGAGAAAAGCTAGGACTCAAGGTATGTAAGGCTTCAATGAGAGTATTCCTTCCACTCTCATGTCTAAATTATTTTGATTCTATGATAAATTATATTTATTTTCTTTAAGCTCTACTCTAAGTTATGTGGGTGTTTATCCATGGGTTCTTCCACCTATGTAGTCCAAAAACTCTTTCAATTAAGTCTCTTGATTTCAAGTAATATTTTCTTATGGTAATTCTTATTTTTACTTAATAGTATAAATCATGGTTAAACTAATGATTATTCATCTATTTTGATGCGATATAATTTCATATATATGAATTGATGGTTTGCAAATAAATCCTCTATTTATCTATTTAAAGGTTCTTGAAATTCATGGTGGGTTGTTTAAAACATGATTTTTAATTAATGGATTTCAAAGTATTTATGTGTATTTATTACATACATATTTGCAAGTTGAAGTGATTTGAACCCACCTAGTTTTACTATGTTTTTAATAAAGTTTGACTTGAAAGCCTTGACTCCAAATGAATGTTTGTGAAAGCAATATCTATGATCAAAAGGGAGTCTTATGAAAATAAAGAATAATGAAATAATATGAATAATGGATTCTTTATGCAATAAGGACAATTTTTGCATATTTGAATTTTCAAATGTTTTAATGAACTATTCTACCGAATATGATGTTTGAAATCTCAAGTTATATGCTATGAATATTTTAAGTAATAAACTATTCCGTGGAATTGACTTAGCACCGAATGAGGCATTGAGGTGGGATTCGGTAAGGGAATCCTAGTAGCAACCCCTTGTCTCATTAACTATGTGCCAACATAGGAGCCCTTGTAGGCTTAGGCTAATGGATCCATGAAAGTCCTTAAAGTTAAAGTTAAAGAAATGAATGAAGTTGATGGAGTTCTATCCGGCAAGTAGTCTCCCCAGCCAACGTAGGGGGTTATGTTGGATTCCATGTAATAGCTCGCATGGTCTTAAATATCGGTTATGATCATTTTTCCACAAAATGAATGTTTTAAAGGATATCTATATGATTTATTATGCATGCATTACATTATGTTTCATATTACATAAATGTTATAATGTTTCCTCAATGTTCATGCATCCTTACATACTTAGTACATTCAAAGTACTAACACATATTCTTTTGCCTACATGATATCACCATGTAGGGATCAGTGCTCCTCCTCATTCTCTTTCACGTGGCTAGTGAGATTTCGTTGAAGACTACTTTTGGTGAGTTTCCATGTTCCGGGAATAATACTCCTTTATCTTTCTAGCTTATGATATGTTGAAATGTTTTACTATGGCATTTATTCTATTATAATTGAGGGTGAGATAGGGACTTGTCTTAGCTCCGTTAAATCTAATAGTTAGAGGTATTGTTGGACATATATAAGTTGAAGATTTACTATTATGATTTTCGCTTGTTTATTTATCATCCTTACTTATGAAAGGCTAAAAGAATGCTTAGAGGCTTATTTGAGGTACTTTCGGGTTCCTCATTCGCCATGTCACGTCTAGGCCCTAGGCTTGGGTTGTGACACATAGCACGTAACAAGAATACACATTCTTTGAAGCTTACAAAAGGTTAGAATTCCACTTGCCTTGATATCGCACTCGACTACTCCGGAATTTATATTTTTCCCTTCCGTTGATGCTCCAAATCATAAGAATCTAATTAAATATGAATTCGCAAATAAATTATGGAACTAATGACACCCAAATCATTATTTTGAAAACAAGCCCGAAACTGACTCGAAATACCCAAGAAAACCCAATTTTGAAAACAAATAGTAAATTTAAATTTTTTTTACATGAAAATGATCCTTGATGTATTTGGAATGTACTAGTGAAGACGGAATTGTATTTGGATGTGAAATGGGCTCAAAATCATCAAAACATTAAAACCCCATATTCTTGAAAAATCCCAAATTTTCTCAATTGAAACACCCAAATTCAATAACAAAATCAATGAATAATTGATGGGTAATGATGAAATCATGGTTAAAGGACTTACCCAGCCAATATCTCTTGAAAATCCTTCAAGAATCGTCCCTCCCGAGCTCCCCAAGGTCCAAAAATGGTGGAATGAGGTCTAATTCTCGTTCTTGGGGTTTAACACTGTTCACACTAAATTTGACCTTCGCGAATGTAGGGAACTTACCCCCCAAACCTGAAGAGTGATCATTTAACTCTCTGTGAATGCAGCAAGGCCTCCACGGATGTGGAGACTAAATCAGTCGACTCTTCGCGAGTGTGGTCCCATCTCCGTAAATGCGGAGACCTAACAAGTGATCCTCCGTGAACGTGAGCAAGATTCCATGAACGCGAGAAAGGTGCCGCGAATGTGAAGAATCTCACACTAGAAGTAGTTGATAGCAACCAACTCCTGTAGTAAAATTCTCGAATTGGATCCTCGGGATTCGTTCTGAACCCTACACACACTAAACATATATGCTACCTTACTAATTTTGATGTTCCGGACTCAATGGAACCATCAAAATTCAAATTCGAGGTCTCCTTCACCTGAAATTTGATAAGTCATAACCAAACTGACTTTAAGCCTCAACAACTTGAATCACGGTCTGAACCTTCAAAAATTCAACCAAACCACCTCTAGACCTAAAATCATCCCCCCGGATCCAAAGAGGCCATTCAAATTCCATTCCGAGCATCGAATATCCAAATGTTGACCAAAGTCAACTCTATGCTTAAAATTTCAAGAAATCTCAAATCAAGACCTCAATTCTTCGTTACAACCCCAATTCCTATTTCGTAAGCTCTCCTAGACCAAATTCAACATTCCAGAGTTGTTGGAGTCGACAGAATTTTATTCCGAGATTCGTAGCTCTGGTTGGTCCCGAATACCCTTTTTAAACACCTTTAAAGCCTTTAAACTCAAAAACTCCCTAAAACTCACCTTTTCATAGAATTTCCCAAGACCAATCCCCAACACAGATTAGAAATGACTCGGGACGACTATCAAGAGGGGTAAAATGATTATTTTTTAAAAGTTTCCAAAAATAACCTTGAGGTTCATTACATCATCCACCACTACAAACAATGTTCTTCCTCGAACATAAAGTGAAAGAAAGTACCTGAAGCCTCAAAAAGCTGGGGATATCGAGCACGCATATAATCCTCCAACTCCCAAGTCGTATCTTCGACTGAGCGGTGCCTCCACTTCCCTTTCACTGAAGCAATCTCCTTAGTTCTAAGCTTATGGACTTTCCTATCAAGAATGGCTTTGGGCTCCTTTTCAAATTTCAGATCTGGACCTAACTCCACTGAATAAAGGGAGATCACACAGGACTCGTCCAGAACATATTTCCGTAGCATGGACACGTGGAATATAGGATGCACAACTGACAATCTAGGTGGCAAGGCTAGTCTATAAGCCACTTCTCCTACTCTCCCAAAATCTCAAATTAGCCAATGAATCGAGGGCTAAGCTTGCCTTTCTTCCCCGAACCGCATTACGCCCTACATGGGTGACACTCGAAGCAAAACATGGTCACCCTTCATGAACTCCAGTAGTCGTACTCTCCTATTCGTATAGATCTTTTGCCTACTCTAGACTGTCAAGAGCCTACCCTGGATCATCCGAACCTGCTTCATGGCCTCTCTAAGCAAGCCCGTGTCTAAAGAGTCCACCTCAGCTGAATCGAACCACCCAATAGGAGATCGACACAGCCCGCCATACAATACTTCGAACAGGGCCATTTGAATGCTGGAGTGATAACTGTTTTATAGGCAAACTCTACTAAGGGAAAATACTGATCCTACCTAGCACCAAAATTAATAATACAAGCTCGGAGCATATCCTCCAACACCTGAATCATTTGCTCGAACTGGCCATCAGTCTGTGGGTGAAAAGTTAGAAGAAGTGTTGATATCATTTCATATGGTTTAATTCTCTCATGTTCTCTAATCTTTTTAATCAGCAACTTGTATATGGAAAAACTCCACAATTTTTTAATTTGACTTGCCATGTGGTGCTGCTCTTGAGGTGTTGTCTCTTCTTCTTTTGAAATAAAATTTCAAGTGCACTTTTGAATTATTTTCTGAATTGTCTATTTTACGACTCAATATACATGTGCAACATATGTGCAGAGAATATATTATACTTAAAAATGACGGAATAGCACTATAAGTTAAGATAACTAATTAATTTTCAAATATTTAAAAGGTATAGCATAAAAAAGACATGACAAGTTACAATGATTCCATACAAAATAGAGTGATCAAAGAAACTTCTCCCAAAATTATGTCAAGATTGAGGAGGTCTCTATCATTAATTAAACTTTTTTTTAACTCAAATTTTAGAATTAATGAAATTATTATAATTAATATTTTCTCATTTAATAGGCTCATATGCAATGTAAATTTAGATAAGTCTATCAGTAAATTCAAAATAGTGAATTGTCAACAAAAACATCAAAAGAAAAAATCTCAAAGGGTTATAAAATCTATTGTATTGATCAACTCGAGTACCCCCAATCTATCGGTTAATATTCTCTAGACTTTCAAGTATCTCTTTTCTCTCAAGTTTTATAATCAAGTGCCACGACCTAATGTCTTAGGGCGTCATGGCACCTTCTAACACCCATCAGCAGGTAAGCCTAATTCTTAAACCTTAGCTCGAAACTAGAGGCAACGGGCTATCAAGTAGAAGATAAATAAATAAAGTGGAAAGTAAGAAATAATGAGAAGAAAGAGAACGACTGAAGCAAACACAAGAAACCACCCCAAGACCTGATATCAGTCAGTAATAGAGCATCTAAATCAAAACAGTAGTACAAGGCTTCTATAAATACAATATGAGTACAAAAAATCTTTGAAATCAAGTAAAGACTAGTCCTAATTCAACATGGATGGAAATCGATAAATCCTAATGCAAGGAGCTTACCAAATCTCGGAATCAGAAGCTGCTCCGCACAAGTCCAAATCAACCGCGACAACCCGTACTATGATTTACAAGGGCAAAAGTGTAGTATGAGTACCAAATGAATGGTACTCAATAGGCATAGACCGACTGAGCTTCACAAATAAAGAGAGTATAATTAATATATAATCAGTTAAATATTGCACAAGTAACTAATCAGGATTATCATAATAATGACAGAAAATAAGACAAGGAGACTAGAGACATAGATAAAGGAATTGAGTCAAAGAACGTACCTGAACGCAATCTAACAACCTATTAACAAGAATAATGCATCATAAGAGTCTACTAAACAAGGATACAGTACCAACGGGCAATGCTAACCATGTAATCACGTAAGAACAAATCTGATTGAACCTAGCAAGACGTACTAACCATAATCCAACTCAAATACCACATAGACCAACTACCAATACAACCAAAGGTAAGTACACGTAAGATCAAATAATAACCGACCAGATGCCCATACCCCCAAAAGGTACAAATAATGAAAAATATACCCCCACCCCCTATAAAATCGGGAGACTATAATGACCCTCAAGGTCATTTTTGAATTTTTTGTAAAATGACCTTTTTTATCCCTCCCTTTAGATGCTCTGAGTTATTTCTAATTGGTACGAGGTGTTGATTTTTAAAAAATCCTATGAAAAGTTAAGTCTTTGGAAATTTTGAGTTTTCATAAGTTTGAAGTATTAAAAAGTGGTATTTGGGATCAATTAAAGCTATAGGTCTCAGAACGGAATTCCATAAATTCCAAAATCACCAAAATATCAAAATTGGCTTAGGAGACTTTACGGAATCAGTTTTGGAGTTGTAATGAAGTTTTGAGGCCTTGAGTTGAAAAATTGAGGAATTTTAAGCCAAGGTTTGACTTTAGTCAACTTTTGGAGTTCCGATGCTTGTAATGGAATTCCGATAACTCCGTTGGATTCGGGAGATAGTTTTTGGTCTAGAAGAAAGTGTTGGTTGAATTTTTAGAGGTCCCGAGTCCATTTTGGTATTTTAAAGGCTTAAGTTGGTTTAGTTACGACTTTTTGAGTTTTGGGTCAATGAGATCTCAAATTCAAATTCTGATGGTTTCATCAGCTCCGAAATGAACAAATTAGGCTAGTAGCACTGTTGGAATGACTATTGAGGCAATCGATACGAGTTTGGGGCCATTTGGCGCTTTTGACTTTGAAAGTTACCCTATGGTTGACTTTGGTCAACATTTTTGGAAAATGCGCTTGAATGAAAATTCTGATAGTGTGGTTATTTTGGAATGTCGATTTTGGTCTAGAACGACCCTTCGTTCTCTTTTTGAGGCTTCCGGTCTAAACTCGAGGCCCATTGTGGAATGTGGTTTAAAAAGGCTCTTGGGTGTGGGACCCACTTATTAGTAAAATGATCTCGTATGGGAATTTTGAATGCTCCATTGAGTGTGGAACATTAAATTTAGTGGGGTAACATATTTATTTTATTTTTATCGAATTTCGAACGAATTCTGAGCACCCCACGGAGATTTTGGATTTTCCAAAATCAGATTCTGCAGCTGATGCAGTTTTTCTTGTTTTTGGATAGTTTCTCCAATTTTAAAACCCCATAACTTGAGTTATATAGCTCCAAATTGGGTGATTCAAAGGGAAAACTTGTGACATTTTTCATGGAGAACGCATTCGAGAGTTTGAAAACTGATTTGGAGTATTCGATTCAGGTAAAAATCATAATTTTATTTGCAGCAGTGCCCATTTTCGTATTGAGTTTTTGAAGAACTTTGAGAAATTATTTTTTGACCTATATAAATCTAATTTTGGTTATTAAAGTATCTGAATTCAAGAGAATTTTGTGAGGAATCTCGTGGTGATATCATAAACGCAAGGGGAAGCTTCGTTTGAGGTAAAAATGCATTTTTACTTATTGATTTAGTCTTTTTTGGAATGAAATTTTATTAAAATTTGGAAGAGTGTATCTTGGTAAATATAACTCCGTTTTGAGTGATTATTGAGGCTAGATTATGGGGGGTTTTGCAAGGATCGTCATAGTGCAATTTGTTTGGTTTGAAAGAGTCTCGTTTCTTTAGAATTTGCTAATTTTGATGCTGCCATTTCCGGTCCTTTAGTCGGAATTTATGAGTTTTGGTTGTATGCTCCTCGCGCGTAGTTTCCCACTCTGAATTATGTTATAAAGCTGATTTGTGAGCTCGAGGGTGATATTTGGAACTTATTTTGGGGGGTCAAATCCAAAATTCCATATGCAGGTCCCACAATTCTCGTTTTAGACCTCGAAATTGATCTATCTCCAAAAATTATAAAATTAGTGTCTAAATGGATGTATCGACATTTTGGTTTTGTTTTTGACAGTGTGGCAGTATTCTGAGGCCATTCAAAAGGGAAAACCTCCAGTACAGTAATTTGAAGCTCGCATGTTTAGCCTACAGGTAGGCTACGATTTTACCTTTCTTTAGATTGAGATGGAATATATGAAAGCATGTTGAAATTGTTAGAATTTGGGTTGGGTAGTTTAATTGTATATTTTAGGTGTTAGAAATTATGATTTAGGCTTCTTATCAGATTTTCAGATATTTAAAAGCATGTGTATCTTGTCGTTATTTGTTAGTATTATAAGGAGAGTTGAATGAGTATGTTGTTGATACTGTGGAGTATGTTGGCTATAGTATATGATGTAAACTGGCTTTAGATGCCCCGGCTTTGCTCTGGTGGACTTAAATCTTTGTAGAATAGTGTAGCGAGCTAGTGCCTGGTAGTTTGGCCTTAGTTAGGCGTTATCCTTTCTCTTAAAAATATCCTCATCCATAAATCAGTATATTTTTGACTTTTGTGATACGTCGGCAACACTAGATTTCGTGATCCTTGACTTTGGCTCCGGTTCCATTTTTGGCGACATATCGGTTGACTTATTTGGGAAAAGATTTTTGGTACTGTTGTATTCTAGTTGGAAAGTATAATTTTTGGCATCATGGGATAAATTATCTGTGAGCATACGGTTACCAAGTCTCGGCCTTCATTCTGAATTATCGGGGAGCACCAGGGTACTCAACCCTGGCCTCTACCGGTTTACTAGTATGACGAGCATCTGTGTACCCAGTCTCGGCCTCGATCATACCGATATATTAAGGAGAGCATTCGGGTACCCAGTCCCAGCCTCGACCATACTTATGTATTATGGCAATCATCCAGGTATCCAATCCCGGCTTTGGACACTTTGAACATTTGGGTGAGCATCTGGGTCCTAGTCCCGACCTCGACCCCTAAGTCACCCCTAGATCGATTGACTCTTGGAGATTCTGGGTTTGGAAATGATACAGTACTTCGGCTCCTTACATCGCAGATTCTTGGTTCCTAGCCTTGGTAGTTCTAGCTATTCTGTGTACTCGGCGGACTTATGGGGGTTCGTTTGGGTTTTTATTTAACTTGTGCATGAGTGTCCCGGCTGGGCTTATGGGGGCCCAGTTGAGTATAGTTAGTTGTAGTTATCATTGGTAGTACTCTTTTCCCTATTTGATGCTTATGTTGACTCCTATTAGGCTATTCCTCTTTCTCATATTATTTTTACCTTTTCTGCTCGTTCGGCCTATGATTCTTACTGGGTACCTGTTATCCTGGTACTCATATTACACTCTTCATCTACTTTTGTGATGTAGGACCGAGCACTATCTACCACCGTAGATAGATCGAGCCTGTTGCAGTCATCTTCGGAGACTAGGGTGAGCACTTGGCATTTTTATATCATTCATGTCTCCTTCAGTATGGATGACCCATCTTTTGCCTTTTGAGACTAGCCAGTCATTGTATATAGTTTTGGTCCACTTTTGGGACTTGTACTCGTCTTTTATTTTGTAGTAGCTCTATACTTGTGACTTTCCAGTTTTGGGAGGGATTTTTAGTTGTTTATATCATGTTTTGGTTTACTTTCGCTTATTCTTTTTGCCTATCTTTATAATTTGCCACTCTTGTTTAGTTTCTTCCCTCAAATCCATTACTTGAAGCTCCGGGTTGACGGGTTGGCTTACCTACTGGTGCGTTATAGTAGGTGCCATCATGACCTAAGAAATTGGGTCGTGATAGGGACCAAACAACAACTAAGTGTACTAGTCATGGGCGATGCTGCTGAATGCAAGTCTGCAGTAAAAATATAGTAACATCATCAATAACTCTCAATGATAAAGAACAACAAGTGTATAGACCCACCCCAACCCCCAGCCTACTAGGTGGGACCTATGAGGCTTCCTTATCCAGTTCAGTGGTGCACTGGCCAGAGGGGACCATAGGGGATGCGGGAAGTCCGTATACATTGACTGGGCTCAAACCAGGTCTTACATAGACATATAGTATCCCTATAGTGGTTCCAGAGAGTGAGCATCCAAGCCGATGTAGAAAGGGCGATACTACGTCGGATATTAGTAAACCAGCACACTCAAATCATGAGCACACTAAAAAGTGTCCCCTAGCTAGCCAGTAAACTCCCAAGGGCATGTATCATCTAGCAAGAGTAAACTCGGGGGAATCGGTGAGTCATGAAAGGGCGTCAACGGGAAGAATAGCCAAGTAAAACTGAGTACATCCCAAATGCCTCCAATGCCTCAAATAGAAAAAGGAGTACGTTCCTGATGCCTTATATGTTTCAAAACCAATAACCAAGTAATCAAGGTGGTATGACTCCTATTAAAATCAGTTTAAAATAGTAAAAGCATGAGAAATCTTCTCAAAAGTAGTAGTGAAATTCCAATGTCAACACCAGGATGGTACCACAAAATGAGTGAATATGCTCAATCAAATGCAAGCATGCCATACTAACATCCAAACAAGATACACGCAACCATAAAAGATATACAAAGTCCTAGAAGACCAATAAGTCAAGGGACTAACCTGGAATCCAATCGCTCCTCGGATATGACCTCAGGCCTAACAGTAGATAAAAGGTAAGATGACATCATAAGCCTACCGCTAAATAAAAGCAAAACAATCGAGGCATGGCTTAAAATCAAATAGGGGGAGAAGTATCTCTAGTATTGAAGACTTACACCAACATATTCCACCTCAGCTTCCAACAATCACACCCAAGCCAAATCTACGGGTATGACAAGCCCAGAGGTCCCAAGCACTAGCATAAAGGGTATCCTATCCATAATAAGCCCTACTAGAAGCTATACCTAGCTATGAGGGCAATTAGCACCTAACAAAGCACCTAAGGCTCAAACCTAGCCTAAGACCATCAATAGCAATCCTAAATAGGATAATAATGCTTAGTCAACACCACCACCAAGGCCTATAACCTAATTTAAGGATTTTACGGAAATATTCTAGCCTAAAGCTCACCCGGGAACAAGAGAACGGATTAGGATGAGGAGAAATCTAATCTCGGAAAATAATCACCTAAGTCACATGTAAAATATACTACATAATATCTAATAGAGTCCAGTCAAAAGGGGGAGATCATGACCTACCTCAAAGCCGATCACGCGTGCTCCGAATTCACCAAGATAAAGCTCTCAACCTCCGAATCACCTCCAATCGCCTCCACGCTAACAAAATGTTAATCATCTCATCAATATGACCATTTTGATACTAAAATTATTAAATTTAGAGATGGGCCAACTTTGGAGTCAACATCGGGAATTTTGGGCCCCACTCCATAACTTATGGAATTGACTCCAACAATAGGTTCTAAATTCTAAACCTAGCTTGTGTTCCAAAAGGAAGCACAAATTAAACACTAAAATAGCTTCAATATCACATGCATCTACATTCATAATTTGGCAAAAAACAAGAAAGGACCAAAGAAAAATAGAAGAATATACCTCCAACAAAACTTCTAAACTAACTTTTGAGCACACCACCTGATTCCCCTCAAAAAAATACACAAAATAGCCTTTGGAATCACTCAAACTGCCTCAAAATTGAAAGAGATATCAAGCTCCAAAGATTAACACTCAAATGAATTCTTAGATATTAAAAATGACCCCTAGGTGTCGCTTAAGGGACCATCCTAAAGAGGCTGGCCTCGCTTAAGCGAGGACCCTATCACTTTAGCGAGGGGTCGCTTTAGCAACACCCGCCCATGAGGGCCTTGTCGCTTTAGCGACCTCCTGGCCACTTTAGCAACAGTCGCTTTAGCATCCATGAGTCACTTTAGTGATGGCACCAGACTCAACTAGTGTAAATTTGACTTTGGCATGTACAATTCTCAGATGTGGTGCTCGAAATTCATTCAGAACCTCGTACTCGAAAATGAGATATGATACCCCACCAAATTCAACATTTTGGACTCAATGGCATAGTCAAAATTTCCATAGGAGGTTGTTACAACTGAATATGGGTCCCACTCTTAATGCTATTTTTAGCTAAATTCTCCAATGGGCCTCGCGATTAAACCGAAAGCCTTAGAAAGCAAATGAAGGGTTGTTCTAGACCAAACTTGATATTTCAGAATTAACCACATTGTCAAAAATTTCAATCTGAGCATATTTTCCAAGAATGTTGACCAAAGTCAATCATAGGCCAAATTTCAAAGGAAAGAGGCCAAATGACCCAAACTCGTACCGATTGCCTCGATAATTATACCGACAATGCTACTAGCCTAATTTTTCATTTCAGAGCTGATGGAACCGTCATAATTTTATTCTAAGTCGTTTATCTGAAGTTATGACCCAAATAAATTTTTCAAGTTATAAAAGCTCTAGAACTGAGAAACGGGCATAAAACCCAAACGAACGATTAGGCGACCTAACTGTCAGTTCTAGCAAGTCACGAATGACTTGGGGTCATTTTTGAAAATGTCTAAGTATTGAAAAAGTCAGAAGATGAAAGAAATGACCTGGAGGGTCATTACATCAAGCAATCTACTTTCAGATAAGTTTTTAATTATCTAAAGTGTTCTACTCTTAAAAAAATGAGTTTTTGAATTTTTCTCTTCTTTTTTATTCTACTTCTATGTTTTTATGAAGAGATCCAAGAAAACAAACTTTTTATTTTTTATTTTCCTCAAATTACGGGGAATAAGTGTTGAGCGATGAGTCTATGAGTTACGGGAAATGGAAGAGAATAAGTGTTGGTCTCATTTTTCAAGTGGTTCAATTCTCTTCCCATTTTCTGTAACTCTTACGCTCCTCTCAATTCTTTCCAAAGGAAAATATTTTGAGGAAAACGGAAAACAAAATGTTCCTTTTTTTTCAAATCTCTTCATGAATGCTAGAAACAGAATGAAAAAAAAGAAGAGAAAAATTGAAAAAAAAAGTCAAGTCTTTGAAAAGTAGTGTACTTGAAAGTTTTGAGAGTATTAATAGAAGAATTGGGGGTACTCGAGTTGATCGATATGGCGATAGGTTTTATAACCGACCTAAAAATTTTACAAGGCCAATAAAATCTCCATCATTATCACCCAATATTATGAGTACTATTTTTCCTCAAAATTCGAACTCTGATATTTCCAAAGTAGATAAAGTTTCTATAAATATGAGGTTCTTTTTTTTATTTTTTATAAATGAAGTTAAAGAGCGTTTTCTTCGAACTCTAATATTTTTCAAAATTTACAATAAATATTTGTATTAACAATATCAATTACCATTAAACATACTTGACATATTTAGTAATGTTAATACTAATATGAAACAACAGAATTATTATATCTGCATGTCAAAATGATTACTACTAAGATATTTAATTTTACCTTAATTAAGTACTTCAATTTTTGTTCAACGTGAACTCTCATACACTATATGGTTATGAATATATAGCTGTAAAATATGTCGTAATAATTAGGTAGTCCAAAAAAAAGAGAAGCTAAAACATTAATCTAAAATATTCAAATTAAATACGAATCTATCGTAAGTTCATTGATGAATGAGAAATTACCGTGAGTTATATTATTCTTGAGTCCCAAATTTGTACGTTAGTTATGTGTACTTTGCATAGATACTTAGTTGTTAGATTAATGGTAGTTGATAAGTCAATTTGGAAGTAGAAGTAAATCTAGTTTAGGTACAATATTATACATTACCACATCACATTACGATTGTGTTACGACAAAATTAAGTTCCAGAAAAGGCTTAGGCCTCATTTATTTTTATTATGTTTAAATGTTTGGATCTAAATAGACATCTAAATGATTAAGATTTGTAATAACCCTCCATGTCATTTCCATGAACTTCCTTCTCGCCCTTGATTACAAAGCACCACAATTTTCATCTTCCTACCTTTTCAGCTTTAAGATCTTTCTTGTAGCGACCCCAAGTCATTTTTAACTTGCTGAAATTGACTGTTCGGTTGCCTGGTCATTTATTTGGGTTTTAGGCCTATTTCCCTATTTTGGAGCTTTTATAACTTAAAATTTTGACTTTGGTCATAACTTTAGGTAAACAATCTCGGAAAATTTTTTTGACGATTCCATCATCTTTGGAATGGACAAATTAGACTAGTAGCTTGGTCAACATGAGTATCGAGGTAATCGGTGAGAGTTAGAGGCCATTTGGTTCTTTAATCTTTGAAATTTGGCCTACGGTTGACTTTGGTCAACATTCTTTGAAAATATGCTCGGATTGAAATTTTTTCAATGCAGTTAGCTCCAAAATATCATGTTTGATCTAGAACGACCCTTCGTTCGCTTTATGTGGCTTCCGGTGTAGTTCTAAGGCCCATTGTGGAATTTGGATAAAAACAACACTTCGATGTCAGGCCTTGACATAACATCGAATGGAAATTTTAACTGCAGAATTGAGTCTGGAATGTCATTTTGAAGTGGTTTGCACTTTTGGTTTGCATCATTTGGACTCTGAATGAATTCCGTGGGTCTGTTTGAAGTTTGGAACTCTTAGCTTAAAAGCTGGTGCAAGGCCTCTGGTGCCACGCCGCTTTAGCGAACATTTGATGGATTTAGCGAACTCCGCTTTTGCAAACATTGTTGGCTTTAGCGAAGTCCACTTTAGCGAATATTTGTTGGCTTAAGAAAAGTCCGCTTTAGCGAATATATGTTGGCTTTAGCGACCCCTGGGGTTCTCTTAAGACCCGTTCTTCAGACATTTTCCCCAACTTCAAACATCCATAACTCAAGTTCTTTAAATCTGATTTTGGTGATGCAAAGGCCTAACTTTAAGAGAATTTTGTAGGAAATAAATTGGTGAGCTCGGAATCTTGATTGGAGGTTTCGTGTAAGGTAAATTTACGACTTTAGTTGCTATCTCTTGTCATTTTCGAAATGGAATTAAGGTGAATTTTGGAAAGTTGTTTCTTGGTCAATTTAGTTCTGTTTTCTTTGATTTAAGAGTCCATAATGTGGGATTTTTCTCGAAGATCATTGTAGTATAATTTGTTTCATCCATAGAAGCATCATTTGAGGCAAATTACATCCCAAAGGTACTGCCCTCTCTATTATTAAAGCTTTAATGGTGAAAATTATGTATGGTCTGATTTCCGTATTTTTCGAGCATCGAATTGTGTTAAAAGTTTGAACAAAAGTTCATTAAGCTCAAATATACCTTTTCATGTAGTGAAATTTGGAGTTCTTGATCTGGGTCCCACAATCCCATTTTAGACTTGATTTTGGGTCCATCTCCAAAAAATGTGAATTTGGTGTCAATATGTCCGTGTCATTATTTTTTTAGTTTGGTAGTGATTGAAGTTGATTCAGAGGCTAAGAGCTTTATTGTGGTGGATTTAGAGCACACTTTTTTGGCTTCGAGATAGGCTACGGTCTCCCCCTTTGACTGAGTTCTTCTAGATATTGTTTAGTATATATTGTATATAATTTAGGTTGATATTGGCTCGGTTTAGGGCCTTCCTCTTTTTATCTCATTTCCTTGACATCGGTTTTAACCTTAGACTAGCGTAATCTCTTGATATCCTCATTTTAGGCTTATAGTTTCAGTTGCATTATGATTGGGTGAGATTATCCTTCTTAGGATCGGTGTTGATGGCCTTAGGCTAGATTGAAACTTAGATGCTTTTGGTTTGTCCTCTAGTGCGCTTGTAGCTAGGCGTATCTTTTGGTAGGTCTTGTGATGGTTGATGTGACTTAGTACTAGTGCCGGAGACCTTTGAGGCTTGTTGTAGTCATAGATTGGGCTTAACTGTGATCGTTGGGAGTTGCGATTGCACATTTTGGGGTAAGGCATCATTCCTAGAGATATTTGTCCCCTATTTGATTCTAATCCATGTTCGATTATATCTCTTTTGTTTAGAGATAGGCTTATGATGCCTCTATATCTGTTATCTATTGATTAGGCTTGAGGCCGTGCTCAAGGAGAGATTAGATACCAGGTTAGTCCCTTTATTCCCTGATAGTATGGTTTAGCTCGATATTACTATGTGGATTGTGTGTTTCTTGTTTGGATGTTGGTGATGGCATACTTGCATCATTTAAGCATATTCACCCATTTTGTGGTATGATCCTGGTGTTTAACTAGATTTTAACTACTATTTTTGTGAAGGATTTCTCACACTTTTACTACTTTTAAACTAGTTTTTAAGGGATTCATACCACCTAGGATATTGGATACCGATTTTGAGATCTATGAGGCATCGAGGACGTGCTTCTTTTATACTGATAATTTTTGAGGCATCGAGGATGTGCTCAATCTTTTGTGATATCCAGCTTAGCATCATCCTTTTATAGTTTGGTTGCATTCGGGATGCCTTTAGCCTGTACTTGATTATCCGACACGGCATTGCCCTTTTGTACATCGGCTTGGCCACTAACTCTCTAATTCCATTACAGGGATACTATATCTCTATGTATGACTTGGTTTGGGCCCAAGAAGTATATACTGAATTTTCGCATTCCCTATGGGCCCCTCTAGCTAGTGTAACACGGAATTGGATGAGGGAGCTACATTGGTCCTACCTGATAGGATGAGGGTCGACATAGGTCTATACACTTGTTGTTGTTGATATCTGAGAGCCACCAATGATGTCACTGGTTTTTACTACAAACTTGCATTAATCGCATCACCCATCACTAGTATCCTTGTTTGTTATTTGGTCCCCTGGTTTTATGGGGGCCAAGGGTATGTTTTTCATTATTTGTACCTTTCGAGGGTATGGTCATCCAATCCGTTATTGTTTTATTATACCTATTATTATATCTTGTCATACTTTTAGTTGGTTCACGTGGTATTTGAGTTATATTGTGATTGGTACTTCCTTCTAGGTTCAGTCGGATTAGCTTCTAGGTAATTATGTGGTTAGCATTTCCTGTTAGAACTATATTCTCGTTTAGTAGACTCATATGATGCCTTCTTCCAGTCAATAGGTTGTTGGATTGCTTTTCAGGTGCATTCTTTGAGTCTGCTCCTTAACTATATCTTTAGTCACTTTTTCTTATTTTCTATCATTATTGTGATAATTTCTGATTAGTTACTAGTGCAGTATTTACCTGATTATATGCTATTTATACTTGCTTTATCTGTGGAGCTCAGTCGGCCTATGCCTACTGAGTACCATTCGTTTGGTATGCATACTACACTTCTGCCCTCTACAGATCATAGTATGAGTTTTTTCCATTGATTTGGACTGGTGCGGATTAGTCCTGGTTTGGATAGTTGGTGAGATCCTGGCGTTCAGAGTTGCCAATTTCCATCTGTGATAGACTAGGGCTACTCTTTACTTGCTTTCGAAGAATGTCTGTATGTATTATGTATTTCAAAAAGCCTTATATTCGTACTTTGATTTGGATGCTCGGTTATAGACTGATTCTAGGCCTTGGGGTGGTTCATTATGATTTATTTCAGTTGTTCCCTCGCTTCTTATTACTTATTTTCTGCTTTATTGTTCATCTTCCGCTTGATAGCCTAATGCTTCTAATTCTGGGCTCTAGAATAATTGTTCGTCTTGTCTGTTGGTGGGTGTTAGTAGGTGTCATCACGGCCCAAGAAATCGGATTTTGATAAGTTGGTATCCTAGATCTAGGTTGACAAGAATCATTGGTATGAGGGCAATTCCCAGTAGAGTCATGAGGATCAGTGTAGAGACGTTCGTGTCCTATCTTCGAGAGGCTATGGGGTATATATAGAAAATTCTGTTCTTGACTCCTTATTATGTGTCCTTGTTTTGAATAACTTTTAAAACTAATCCTTTGGAATCTACTCTCTTTTAGATAGATAGCACGAGGTTTCTAATTGACTTGGCTGGAGCGTCAAAAGGTTCTACCAAAGCTTTATCAGATGGTTCCTAGGTCAGATATAGGTTGGTGGTTCCCCACCAGGGTTCATCATCAGTACTAGTGTATGTCATAGAGTTTCTTGAGTGGGATGGGAATAACCCCACATCATCCTTTATGGATTGGGATATGAGTGAGGAGTTTGTTAGGGGTTTGTCTTTGCTGCTCTGTTTGTCATCGAAGCATTTGATAGCAGCTGGGTCTACCTTTCGCCAAAATTTCAACCATGTGAGGGCAATGGATGGGGCATATTTTGAGGCGTATGAAGAGAGTGGGTGTTACACCCCACACTCTCGAGCTCGGAATATCCCTTAAGTTCTTTAGACATTATCATGTGAGCCGGATAAGCTACGACACTATCAAACGACTCCAAGGAAAGGAGAATGTGATACCCTATAGTAGAGAAGGTTGGAAATAGAGTCATAAGAATCCGGAAGGAATTGGAGGCCACATAATGAGTCATAGGATTCGATTTACCTACGTAAGCTACTAATTTAGAAGTCTTTTACACTTGAGTTGCTTAAGGACATACCAAGCTTACGTAGCATGGATTACATAGGCTCTTAAAATAAAACGAGATTACGAACCCACGAGGAAGGGGAAAAGATGACACGTGGCAGCCAATGGAGGAGCGACATATGGCAGCACCTCAAGCAAGCAGGTGATGCACCTACTTAGGGTCAAGTAGGTGATGCAGCTACAGGGGGGGTGGACCCCACTGCCACATGGCAGTCCCTAGTTGGTAGCATGATATGGTGGCCAATCATGGCTTGACACGTGTCACCCTAAGGGGATGACACGTGTCACCTCCAAGGAAGCCCTTATATACATGTTAAATGACTCATAATTTCATTTCCTATTCAAAAAATCTGCAGCAAGCAAAGAAAAGAAAGCAAACCCTAGCTTAGAGGGAAAGTAGCGACGGCTTGGAGAAAAAAATAGGTAAGTCCCGATTTCGTTCTGTAAATTAATTATACAGAGTATACCACGATGATATGGAGGTAGTAAAAGTATAAAATCACGGCTTGTTGCAGCCAAAACGGACAGCAACCAGTCCACACAGTTTCAGCGTGCTAAGAAGGGTTCCGAGGCGCGATTTTGGCTAGTTTGGCCAATTTTGGGTAAGGTAAGGTTTTTACTTTAAATTTGGACTTTATGGGGTTGTTATGGAGTGTATTATGTACCTTTTATACTGCTGGAAGTATGGAAAAATCATGGGGATGCTCAGCGAAAGAAACAATCTAAATTGAAGTCGCCGTAGTTAAATTGTAGTCGAAGTGAGGCGTGGTGTGTTTGGAGGCTTCTGCTGGTTGGGTGGTGTGTGTTGCAGGGTCTAAATGTGTTCTAAAATAGGTGTGGAAGTTTCTGGTAGCATCCACACGATTCCACGCTTCGTACGATTAAAGGTTTCACAAAATAGAAACTAGAAACCCTATTTTGGATATCGTAATTTCGAGCGAGTCGTTCGGAGGTTGTAATGTATAATGTTGCAAAGTTTTCTTTATATAAAATCTGCTGGTTATGTTGTTGGTTGGCTGTAGTTATTAGGGACGTGATTGGGAATTCGGATAGGGCACATTATAGAGGAGGTGCTGTCCGATTTTTGTTAATGCCTTAACTAGTTAAGGAACTAGTCGAGAAGGTAAGCGAGGGAATGGGGTTTATGAATACTCTTAAGTAATTTAAGATGCTAAAAGGTCTAAAGAGGTTGATGTTCGTATTGATTTCATGTTACCTAGGTTCACGGGACGACAAGGCGACCGAGACAAAGACTAACCCATAACAGGTATGTAGAGCTATTCTTCTTTTCTTTTGGCATGTCTTAGGTATAAGTTATGAATGGTTTGTATACAAAATGTGGGGATAATTCCACTCGTGAAACTCCAAGTGTAATTCATAAATTGTATTCACTTTGTAATGATAAGACTTCGGTAATAGTTGAGTTATTGCCTTTCCAGGCTACTAGATCATGAACAGTAGTATATGTAAAGCCTGTTTGTTCTTCCTTTTGGAATATATTAGGTATAAATGTAATAACATATGATATGAGGTGGAGGTAGTTCCAGTTATAAGCTCCAGGTATAATTTGTGACTTTTATTTACTACCTGGTATTAGAATTCTTAAATTAGTTGAACTACCCTCGAGTCTCCTATCTGCTGAATAATACTTGACTGTGTCAGCTCCTATTCCTAAAGTCTTTATGATGACAAATGTCTCTACTTCCATAAGATATTTAACCTTATCTTGATACACGTCTATGATTCCTGAAACTCTAGTTGATATGCTCCGTAACGATGTTTAGAAGATACTTAAGACAATTAATACTCTGATCTTCAGGTGACGATTCACTTGACTGTTTCATTGAGTCTCAAATAATGAATTAGTTGCATATAGTTTCTCAGTACTCTACTCGAGCACCCTGTAACCCATCTTCCTCCGAGTCCCATAAAAGGGCCAGGAACGTGGTTGTGCCTAGTTTTACTATTCGTTCACTGAGTCCTGGGCTGGCTATATATATGTAGAAGTATACAAGGATGGGGTGCCGTATACGATAAAGTGAAGCATACGATGACACCGTATGTGATGATGCTCATCACTGCATCCCGGGCTGGATATATATATAATAATATAATGGAAAATGTGGATTGAGTCGTATGTTCTTCGACATTGTTTTAAATTATGGATTGGGACGAATGTTCCTTGGCATATTTTACTGTATGATGATGGTACGCTATAGATGTATACTACTCTTTCACCGAGTCCCTCACTAAAGGGCCAGATACTTTATGTAGGCATGCATATGAAAATATAGGAATACATTTGTGACCTCGAGCCCCAGAGTGGATCGGATATACTATGATGACATACGAGATAATGCCGTATACGATGATATGATAAAATGATATACATGATGATATGACGACACATGATTATGATGAAATGATATTGATACCAAGTTCACTAGAGGGCCAGGTACAGGGTATGATAAGGTATAGGACTGCATATCCTAAGCTGCAGGTACAGTAATTTGTTAATTGTTATACATGTCTTCTGTATCCCCATTTCAGTTGTTATCTTAGTTATGATATGTTATGCTTTATATAGTCAGTACATATGTCGTACTAACCCTCCATTCTCCGGATGGCTGCGTTTCATGCCCGCAGGTACAAATGTTCACTTTGGAGATCGGTTAGCTTAGGAGTTCCTCTCAGCTATGTCGGAAGTGCTTCACTGTCCTAGAGCCTAATTTTTGATACTAGTCATTTTAATATAATATTTATTTATTCAGGGGTACAACGGGGGCCTTGTCCCGCCATATAATGTAATAATTACTCTTAAAGGTCTGTAGATATGTGTATGTGGGTTATTTGTAAGTTTGTTTCAGTTGTGCTCATACGATGTATTGCAAATATTTTCATGGTATAGAAGCCTCATCGGCTCGCATGCCCTTTCCTGTTATGATATAGGTGAATGAGGCTACAGGTTCTTGAAAAAAAGTTTTGACCCATTAGGGTTTGTATATAGCATCACATCATACACGATTCAACCTAAGGGTAGCTAATAGATACGCATAAGAGGGTCCAAGTCGGACCCCAGTTGCGGCTTATGGGGTTGGGTCGTGACAGTGGGAATAGGCCTTGCCATCAGCATAGTGGTGATAACATCTTAATTCAGGACGTGTATCAGTTCAGCGAGGGTTATCTTCATTCTCGATCCATCAGGCCTACGATGGTAGCACCTCAGGTTCCATAAGGTTTTAACACAATTCATGGAGCTTACAACGAACATAGTTCAAGTTAGACTTCTCGAGGTGAGCGCATTGGACCTTTAGGCATTGGAGCTTATTTTATCCCATCTAGGCCCTTTCAATAAGATAATATTGGTAATGGTTGCTATGAAGGTGACAAGGAAGGCCACTTTGTTAGAGAGCATCGTAGGACCCCGATGCAGTCTGCTAATGGAAAGGACACTTATGGCAGCTCACCCCGTCAGGGTGGTTCTAGTGCGAGCAGTGCTTGAGAGGATAAGATTCGCTCCCTTTTTATCGCAGTCGGGTTATTACATGGCATTCAACTTTGGAGTGTTATGAATGTGGTTCACTTGACCACTAGTCTCGGGAGTGACCTAGGCAAGATTCAATATTTTAGATATTTTAGATTCCTCATACTCACCAGGCCAGAGTTTTTGGGCCTTGTTGTACCTGTGGAGAGCTTGGCCATCGATCTAGAGACTGTCCTTAGCATGGGACCCATGCATAATTTGCTCAACCAAGTTAGTATCATGATTTTATGCCGCCTTCAATTAGGGGTAGTGCTCAGAGTGTTGCTGGTGGTGCTTCAGGTGTTCAGACAAAGGTTTGTCATGATCCATTCCATGATTCTACGAGTCAAACTAAGGCTAAGTATCCAAGTATCGGTGGTATTTTCTTGATTTCCTTATTTGTTTCCTATATTTCTCATTCTATGTGGTTTTGGCATTTTCATACTCATACGTGTCTTGTCTTGTTAGTTACCTCCTAACTATTATGGCTGCCTTATCTAGGCTCATGTGTATGTTCTTTATCTCCGTGGTTGATTTGTTTTAGTAGTGGATAGACTAGGTCGTGTTCCTTTTTTGAGTAGTGACGATTGAGAAACTCCGTGGTTGACTATTATGGCTGCCTTATCTATGCATGTATGTACAGTGGTGCCTATGATAAGGATCGCCGGATTATATGCTATCCTGCCTATTGCTGTGCTATAACTTAAACAGGGGACATATTTACTTACAAATAGCAGGAATATATGCGAGTGCCTAGTTCGAGCACCCATCACGGCCTACGGGGTTGGGTTATGACAAAAGTGGTATCAGAATGGTTTGGTCCTCAGAATATCTACAGACCGTGTCAAGTAGAGTCTTGTTTATCAGTGTGTGGTGCACCATATCTATAAATAGGAGACTACAGGATAGTTAGGATATTACCTTTCTTTCTTGTCTTAGATCATGCGATAGAGCCCATCCATAGGAAATGAAATTCCTTTTTTTCTAACCTTTGGTTTTAGCTGAAGAACAACATTGATAGAAGAAAGTGACGGATGATATTGGAAGCTATATAGTATACAGGTAAGTAATGGTGCGAAAGAGGCATGCTGGTAAGATAAGAAGATTGAAATAAGATAGAAATGTAAAGTTAAAAATTGAAAGGAAAAGTAGACAGAAAAGTGTAACGGTTGCAGTTCGAGTTGGACATACGAGGTAAGTCCATCGTTTTATACTGTTGTTGATATTAGGCGCGCTGTGAGGCTGTGATATGAATATATATGTATTGGACCTTTGAGGCATTGTTGGTATTTTCTGAGTGCAGGTTTGGGATAGTAAGGAATATAGAGGAAACTCTGCTAAATTATTTTTGGAAATAGAAAGAGAATGAGATATAAGGTTGTAATATATCTTGAGAGATCGTATCCACGGTAACAATAAGATCCGACTAAACTAGGAGTATAATTGACTTTGGGAAATAAGTTAATTGTGATATGGGTGGCAAGTAGAAGGTTAATAGTGATATGGTGAGAAGAATTGTGATGGATATGAATGTCTTCAGACAGCCTGCGAGGTATTAAGGATGAGAATGGCGAGAAAGGATAAGGGTTAAGTACGCTTGCTCCACCAGGTGGAATTAGCCCAGAGTAAGGATCGTGAATAAAAGTTAAGAAATATTACCCTCCAGGATTGACCATGAGCAGAATATAGTGTGAATATAATGAGGATCATCATGGAAGTATGTAGATCCTAGTAAAGAAGTAACTACAAAATGTGATTGTAAGTAAGATTAGGAGTTAGCATCGGGTACACGATAATGATGAAAGCTCATGAAGCAGAAAGGGGTATTGTGTATATGTACTTCCACTTTGGAAATAGTGGGATCCCTCGAGGATAGGGAATGGAAAATTGCAAAACAACTAAGGTATTGTGAAATTATTAAAGGAACTAGTGGTATCCTTTGAAAAAAAAGGTGATAACAAAACGTGAAACACGTGTCATCAGAGTAGAAGTGCTCCCGAATGGAGAATGGGACACGATTATAAGCACTAGTAACGTACTGATTGGGATGAATGAAATATGGCTTCGGCTAAACTACTACATTAGTTATATGACTCGAGTACCAGTACTTGTACTAGATTGGGTACTAGTTATTGAGAATTGTGAGTACCCCATGGTTATATTATGGTTTCTTACAGGGGCAACCTAAAGTATAGATGAGTTAACAGAAGGTGTAGACATGGTGCATTATGTCAAATGTGTTGAAACAGAATCATATGCATATGAACAACTGAAAATAAACAGAGGATGACATGGGTACACCCTCAAGGGGCGAAGTGAACAAGAGAAATACAAGCATGAGAGGAAATCAACTGACACTGTCACATATTGATAGGATCGCTTAAATTTCAAGTGAGATCCCATACTGGCACGAGTTAGAAAGAGATCAAGGCCAATAATAAATAGATAGAAGCTGCGGTATTTGAGACTGTGTGAAGAATCATGGGTGCCTACAAAAATGGGTGAATACAATAAGAGAGTAGGATTGAGCAAACTAAGGGCTGCGAAAAGAGTAGTAGGTCTGTGTTTGAGTAATTATTAAGATATGGCAACAACGTCATTGGTTGTTGATATCGGGATGTACAAGTAGCAAGGAGAATAGAAAATCTCCTACGGTAGAAAATAAGGAGACCAAGGAGTACGTAAAGGAAGAAAAGAAAGGAGTAGGACAAAATAGCGTTAGCACGAGCAAATCCTAGTGTGAAGTTGATATGTAAAGAAAGACGAGCTGGGAGATGAAAAGACTGCATTTACCTCATTACTAGTGGTATAAGAGTAGTTGTACAACCTATGAATAGTTATATACTGCATAAGACCAAGCTGAGGAGTACATGATGAAATGTAATTATGATGTTTTGGAGACATTATAGAGGAATACGAAGTTAAGTTAAATTAAATGGCCAAAAAGGACACAGTCATGGTTGAATTAAAGATCTACCCCGACACCGGTTGTAAGAGAGAAGAAGAGAGGGCAAGGCAAAACATGAAGACTAGCGAGAAGATGCTAAGGTAAATCTTGGTCTAAGATGAGTGGCTTCACATATTATTGCAAGGATGGCAATAGAGTGTGACACGAGGACTTCCCAGGGGGTTACCCATCCTAGTACTACTCTCACCCAAGCATGTTTAACTTCAGAATTCTGGTGGGATCTGCTGCGTTAGTGCTGTTATGATCGCACGAGATAGGATAATCCGAACTAGCGGTGAAGCAACGGCACATGATTATATACCTAGAGTGTAATAAGTTGCGATAAGGGAATTATAAAAGAGTTTAAGTAAAACAAGTAGGATTAGCCGATTACTAACAAATGATGCACTTGTATACCACAGTTCTTCAATATAATACTAGTTAATGATAGGGAAAATCACGAAATGGCTATACAGGTCATTGTGTGAGGGGACTTCAGCACAACTTAGTAGCCAACTCTGATGGGGAAAAAGCAAAACCCAAAAAAAGAGGGTACCAGTTGATGTCATCTAAAAAAGGCAAAAAGTAATATATGAGTTCGAAGATTACACAATACGACCTTGGCTACAAGACTCACTTTGCACTCCCTGGATAGATAATTCTATATGGAATGTTATCCACAGATTAACAATATCAGTCCATGTTCCTTCAATCAAGGACTACCAGTCTAGTTGAGATTGTGTAAAATTATAGGTCAAGAGGATGGTGAGACTTTACGGAGTTCTCATAGCTATTGTCTCAGATGAAGGAGCCCGAGTTAAAGTTAACTACTAAAGATCAATCCAAGAAGAGATTGGGAAGACAAATAGGTCTTCGTACACCATTGTACCCTCAGACCAAAGGATAGACTAAGCTTACTAGTTAAACGCTAGAAGAGGTGTTGCGAGCCTATACGATTGACTCCAAAGGTAGCTTGGATAATTTCCTACTAACTGTCAAGAGTATTTACTACATCAACTATCATTCTAGTCTCCAGATGGCCCCGGAAGAGACTTGGTATGGCAAAAAGAGTAGGTCTTCAATTGGTGGGTTGATGTTGGTAAAACGCGACTAATGGGTCCAAGAGTGGTTCAATAATCCATCTAGAAGGTGAAGCTTATTCAGGAGAGAGTGTTAGCAGCTCAGAGTCGACAAAAGTCATACATAGGTAATCGATGTTGACTTTTAAAGTTTTAAGTTAATGATTGGGTATTTTCGAAGGTACCGCCCCCCCCCTCACAGAGAAAGTAATGAGATCTAGTAGGAAAGGGGAACTTAGTCCCAGATATATTTACTTTATCAGATCCTCCACCGAATAAGCAAGGTTGCCTACGAGCTGGACTTACCAGCGAATCTAGAAGCGGTACATCCAGTCTTCCATATATCAATACTTTACAAGTATGTTGGTAATGCAACACGAGTATAACCCGTAGAGGTTATCCAAGTCACAGAGGAGTTATCCTACGAGAAGCAACCTATCGCCATCCTGGGTTGGCGGAGTAGAACATTGTGAACTAAGGATGTAGCTTCCGTTAGGGTATTGTGGCAAAATAAAAATCATGAAGAGATGACCTGGGAAGCGGAGGAGGAAAATAAAACATAAATATTCGTACCTATTCCCTACGTCTATAGGTAATCCCAACTTTTGAAACTTTTGTGTTGGTTACTTGATGAAAGTGTGGGTTATTGCAATAGACAGGAATTTCCCCGTAATTTGTATAAGATCTTAAGAAAGAGTTTGGTTCACATTCGAGGAAGAATGTCCTAAAGGAGGTAAGGATGTTACACCCCATATTTTTGTACCTTGGAATGAGTTCTTAAGTCTCTTGAAAGGCTCTTAAGTTTTATGGAAGGATCGTAAGCCTCTTAAGTTTCTTAAGGTTTCCTAAAGTTTCTTAAAGCTTCTAAAAGGTTCTTAAAACTTCTTAAGAACTCTTAAGCTTCTTAAGAGTTACCATGTGAGCTAGATAATCTATAACACTATCAAACAACTCTAAGGAGAGGAGAATGCGATACCCCATAGTAGAGAAGATTGGAAATAGAGTTAGAAGAATCTAGAAGAAGTTGGAGACCAAACAATGAATCATAGGACTCGACTTATTTACGTAAGCTTCCAACTTGAAAATATTACATACTTAAGCTACTAGAGTACATACCAATCT
Source organism: Solanum dulcamara (assembly GCF_947179165.1). Taxonomy (NCBI): domain Eukaryota; kingdom Viridiplantae; phylum Streptophyta; class Magnoliopsida; order Solanales; family Solanaceae; genus Solanum; species Solanum dulcamara. The sequence continues at coordinate 33,294,633 of NC_077248.1, forward strand.
TATGTAGCAAGGATTACATAGGTTCATAAATGAAGACGAGATTACAAACCCATGAGGGGGAAAAGAAAGTGTTGCGTGGCAGCATGGGAGAGTGCCATGTGGCAGCAGCTGGGAGTGCCACGTGGCAGCAGCTGGAAGTGACATGTTGCATAAGCTGTAGGAAAGGGTATGGGCCCCCACATACCATGTGGTAGCCCATGATTGGAGAAAGGGATGTGCTGGCCTACTTAGGGCTTGACTCGTGTCACCACTTAGGGCTTGACTCGTGTCACCACTTAGGGCTTGACATGTGTCACCCCCTAAGGTGGCATATATATATATATATATATATATATATATATATATATATATATATATATATATGTTTCATGACTTTAATTCATCCTTATCCTTTAAGGTTCATATTTATCAAAAAAAGATTCAAGAAAAGAAGAGAGGAGAAAACTTGTAGCTAGAGAGAGAGTGCTACGGTTTTGGGAAAAAAGGTAAGTTCTTCGATTTCACTCTGTGAATTAATTATCTAGCATGTAACACAATGTTATAAAGGTTTTAGTAATGAGTATTTATGATTTGGATCAGCCTAAAACGTTATCAAACAGCCACGAAGTTTTAGGCACGCTAAAGGAACTTCCGAGGCAAGTATTGATAAGTTTGATGAGTTTCGGGAATGGTAAGGGTTTCCCTTTCAAATTGGAGATTATAATGTTGTTATGAGGTATATTAAATGTCTTAAATGAGGTTGGAAGTTGAAAAATTGCATAAGGATGCTTGACTTAGAAATAAACTAAATTGAAGTCGCTAGCGTTAAATCAAAATCGAGTAGTGTGTTATAATTGTGGTGTTGTGGTTGTAGCTGGTTGGATGGCATGTTGCAGGGATGGAAAGTGTTCTAAAAGGTTTGTGGGTACTTATGGTTGTATCAACATGACCCTCTGTTTTGTGTTGTTAAAGGCTTTATGAAATAAAGGTTAAAAACTCTATTTTCGTATCGTAGTTTTGAGGTAGTTGTTTGGAGTTGTATTGTGTAATGTTGAGGTGGTTTACTTGTATATATGCTGTTGTTTGTTGTTTTTGGTATGGTTTTTGACACTTTGTGTCATGACCCAACCCCGTAGGCCGTGACTAGGGTCCGACCTGGGCCCCCGTATACATACCTATCAGCTATATTTAAGTTGAACCGTATGTGATGTGATAATACACACAAAAATCTCAATGGTTTAAAACTTTTTCATATACATGTAGACTCTTTCATTCGTATCATATCCAGAAAGGGCACACGAGCCGACGAGGCTGCCATGACATAAAAATGCTTACAACCTGCTATATAGGCACAGTTGGAACAAACTCATAAATAACCCACATATACATGTCTACAGACCTCTAAGAATAATAATTGCATCATATGGCGGGACAGGTTCCCCGCCGTACCCCTAAATAAATAAATATTTACATCAAATAACCAGTATCAAAACCTAAGCTCCAGAATAGTGGAGCACTTTCAACATAGCTGAGAGAAACTCTTAAGCTGACGGATCTCCAAAATGAACATCTGTACCTGCGGGCATGAAATGCAGCCCTCCGAAGAAAGGAGGGTCAGTACGATATATGTACTGAGTATATAAGCATAACATAACTGAGATAACAACTGAAACAAGAATGCAGGAAACCAAGTAAAACATTTAATAGGTACTGTACCTGTACCTCACAAAATAAAGTCATGTATATCACTATCACATACCGTATCCGGCCCGTTCGGGGACTCGGTATTACAAACACATCATCTATCATGATAGGTATATATATGCCATTAACGCTGTGGGATGTACAACCCGATCCCTGCATATAGAAAGTATATGCCGAGGAATGACGACCCGATCAATATATCATATAATAATGCCGAGGAACGACGGCCTGATCCTTATATCGTATAATAATACCGAGGAATGACAACCCGATCCATATATCATATAATAATGCCGAGGAATGATGGCCTAATCCGTAAATAACATAACAAGCCGTGGAACGTACGATCCGATCCTTACATAGAAAAATATGCCAAGGTACGTTCGTCCCGATCCATATATATCATAATGTATATACGTGTACGTAAAACTCTGTAAAATATCAAACATCCCACATATATCATCATAAATCATGTTTAAAAGACCCTAAGTATAAAAGCTTACACATCCCAACACCATTCAACCTATAGGAGGCTTAAGGGTCGTAGTTCAACTACTTCAAGGCCCTTATCATTAACAAGTGATTACAAGTCCTGAATCACATCCAGAATCTATAAATGGAACTTTCGCTAACTCATATCACATATAATTTCACCTAAAATTAATTCATTCTAAACAAAAGAAGATATAGGTTTTACATGTACTACTTTTCATCACATAGAAGACTTAAAGGCAACAACTCAGCTATTGCAGTAGTTCTAACATCAAGAAGTAAATGAGAGTTTCAATTTATATTCAGGGATTTATGAATGGATTGCATCTCAAATACCATATACATGTCATTCATAACTTATACCTAAGACATGCCAAAAGAAAAAAAGGATATCTCTACATACTTATTCCAAAAACACGCCAAAAGAAACTTCACATACCTCGTATGGACTTCTCTTAATCACGTCCACGTCGTCGTCCTCCAAACCTATTTAACATGGAATAAAGGTGAGTATATACAACCTTAAACTTTTCAGCGCCTTCGGTTGTACCTTAGTATTCACACAACTTATTTCCTCGCTCGCCTCTTCGACTAGTTCCTTAACTCGTTTAAAGAGTTACCGGAAATTAGGCAGCATCTCCCCTATAATATGCCCTATACGAATTCCCAATTATATACCTAATTACTACAGCCAGCCAAAAATAATAAAATGCAGCTCATATACAAGTAAAACATGGCAACATTACACAATATAAACTCCACCCAACTTGTAGAAAATTGTAATACCGAAATAGGGTTTCTAGTCTTTATTTTGCAAAACCTTTAATTATACGAAATGAGGGGTCGTGTGGCTGAAAAAAGAAGCACCCACACCACTTTAAAAATACATTTAGTCCCTTCACCACATCACCACACACCTGCATCAGCACCGCACATGGACAACACCCCATTTCGTCTACAATTTCACTACGACGACATCACTTTCGATTGTTTCTATCATCAAGCATTTACATGACTTTTTTTATAATTACAGCAGTATACAAGGTATATAATATACTACATAATAACCCCATAAAGTACAAATTTAAAGGATAAGTCTTACCTTACCCAAAATTAGCCAAAACTCAACAAAACTCGCCTCAAAACTTCTCTAGTCGCGCTAAAACTGTGTGGACTATTTCCTGTCCATTTTGGCTGCACCAAGTCATGATTTTATACTTATAATACATCCATATCATCGTTTTATATGCTAGATAATTAATTTACGGAACAAAATTGGGACTTACCTATTTTTTTCCTTCAAGCCGCCACACTTTTCTCTCATAGTTTAGGGTTTGTTTTCTTTGTTTTCCTGCAGATTTAGGTGAAGGAACTGAATTATCTGTTACATATACATACATATATGTGGTCCAAAGAGGTGGCATGTGTCATCCCCTAAGGGGGACACGTGTCCAGCCTCTATTGGACCATCGTATCCAAGCATTGAAGAAGGGGCTGCCATGTGGCAGTGGGGCCTACCTCCCCCAAGCAGGTGGGTAACCTACTTAACCCCAAACAGGTGGGTCACCTGCTTGCTTGAGGTTGTGCCATGTGTCACTCCTATATTAGCTGCCATGTGTCGTCTTTTTCCCTTCCTCATGGGTTCGTAATCTCGTCTTATTTTAGAAGCCTATGTAATCCATGCTACGTAAGATTAGTATGTACTCAAGTAGATCAAGTATGTAAGACCTCTAAGTTGGCAGCTTACATAGGTAAATCGAGTCCTACGACTCCTTATTTGGCCTCCAATTCCTTTCGGATTCTTATGACTCTATTTCCAACTTTTTCTACTGTGGGGGAACACATTCTCCCTTCCTTAGAGTCGTTTGATAGTGTCGTAGCTTATCCGGCTCACATGATAACGTCTAAGGAACTTCAGAGACATTCCGAGCTCGAGAGTGTGGGGGGTAACATCCTTACCCCTTTAGAATATTCATCCCCAAATTTTGAATAAACCTTCCCTTAAGACTTTATACAAACTGTAGGGAGATTCCTTTCTATTGCAATAACATATATTTTCATTCAAGTAATTAATATACGTGTTCCGGGAGTGGGGGTTACCTGTAGACATCAGGAATAGGTACAGATACCTGTGTTTCATGTCCTCTTCTGCTTCCCAGGTTATTTCTTCCCACGATTCCTATTCCATCACAACACCTTAACAAAAGCTACATCCTTAGTTCACAACTTTTTAACCAGCCAATCCAAGATGGAAATAGGTTTCCCCTAGTAGGATAACTTTATTTTCATATGGATCTCAGCCACAAAGAATATTCTGGGAGGGTCGCTTATATATTCGCGGAGTATTAACCTGTGAAAACTGAATGTATTGCTTCAAATCGGATGGTAGGTCCAACTCATAGGCAATTTTATCTATTCTATGAATGACCTAAGAAGGAATAATGTATCCCCTTCTTGCCGACTTTAGGCTGCGAATTGATAGCTTGTCCCTGTGTTCCCAATCTCTACCAGAATGATCTCCAGCAGTTAGCTGTAAATTGAACTTCCCTGTCTGAGATGATAGATGTGGGAACCCCGTGAAATCTTATTATTTCCTTGCTATGTAATCTCGCATAAACCTTAGCTGAATATAATTTCCTAACTGGAAGAAAATGGGTTGATTCTGTCAGCTTATCTATCATAACCCATATGAACTTATACTTCCGTAGAGTGCGAGGTCAGCCTGTACTATAACCTCCATTAATTGCCTTCCATTTCCGAGTTGGGATTCCCATCCCCCATAATAGGCTATCAAGCCTCTGATGCTCCACTTCATTTAAGCTATTATACAACTCCTCTTAATCCAACTTGTAACACTTTAGGTATACTATCCTGCGCTTTTACTCAGATCATCCTTCCAGTTTTATTACCATACTTTATGTAATAATCCTTATACAAACATGTGTAGGTACTTAGAGCAATTCAGAAAATTCCTTAACGTCGCTATACTAGTGGCTTACCTCTTTTAGTCGAGGTCAAGGCTCTGCCATGGCTTTTGTCCTTAGTACCGATTAGATCTTAATAGTTCTGCCTCGAACCATCTTACATTTTTCTTGCATAAATTGTAAGTATGGCAATCACATTGCTATTATTGACTTCTTTTTATCGAGTAATCACTTTCTCTTACTCTTAGTATGCCAATGCTCGTAGGCTGCATAATTATTCTTGTGCCATTTGCACGAGGTGCATTCAGATTTAGTCATAATCTTTTCTGCTCTTAGCTTAATCTTTTCCATATGTACCATTGCACTAACACGCACTTACAATCTCTTTTTGTCATACTGGTTTCGTTCCCTTTTTCACTTCCCAGGGGGTCATCCATCCAGTGCTACTCTCACTCAAGCATGCTTAACTTCGGAGTTTTGACAGAATCTGGTGCATTAGTACGGGTATAATCGCGTCCATCCCTTATGTCTCATTTGAAGTTTAAGCATTCCTATTTATATACGATAGCGTCAGTTGATTTTATCTTACGCTTGTACTTCTCTTGTCCACTTCCTCCCTTTTAGGGTGTACCCATGTCATCCTCCATTTATTTTCAGCTATTCACATGCGAATGATTCTACTCCAACCTATTTAATGTGCCGCACCATATCTATATTTTTTGTTAAATCATCCATACGTTAGGTTGCCTTTACAGGTAACCTAGCACAACCATAAGGTGGTTTAGTATTCAGAATATATCATATAAAATCTCATCTAATGGTTGATACTCGAGTAATATTCGTCATGTAGAAGTGCATTCAAAGCCACATTCCATTCATCCCAATCAGTAATTAGCTCATGCTCATAATTGGTTCAAATTCTCCACTCGGGAGTACTTATACATTGATGATCCGTGTTTCAATATCCGTCATTATACTAACCTTATTCTAGTGGATACCACTTATCCTTCTAATAAACTCATAATGTAGCAGTTATTCTGCAAATCTTTCAACTATAACTTGTCATAGTTTATCCCTATGTATTAATTCAGGCGATGCCTTACTATATCGTTTTATCCCAATCTATCAGTCCTCTCTGAGTAATCTTCTTTGTCTTATAGGTCCTTTCTAACATCGTTCTTCTATACCAGTACCGACCTCCTAGTTTCTATTGCAATTAACTCAACAATTAACTTATTTCTTGAGGTCAGCCATACTCATTTAGTCAAATCTCATCATTGTTGCGAGCACAACCTTTCAAGACATACTACAACCCTCTATCTCATTCTCTTCTTATTTTTAGGAAAGTTTAGACAGAGTTTCCTCTATATTTCTTATTATCTCCACACCTACATGCAGAAAATACAAACAATGCCTCACAGGGCCAACATATATATTCATATCATATCATATCACAACCTCTCAGGGTGCTTAATATCAATAGTATACAAATGGAATTACCTCGTATGTCTATTGGAACTGCACATGTTGCACTTTCTCGTTTACTTTTCCTTTCACTTTTCAACCTTATATGTCAATCATATTTCAACACCTTACTTGTGTGCTTTGTAACTTCCAATATTGTTAGTTACTTTCTTCTACTGATGTTTCCCTTCTGCTGAAATCACAGGTTAGTATGGGGAATGTCATTTCGTATGACTCGGCTCTATCACACGATCTTAGATATGAAAGAAAGTAACAGCCTAAATGTCCTGTAGCCTCCTGTTTATAGATGTGGTGCACAATACAACGATAAATAAGTCTCTACTAGACACGATCTGTAGACATTCTAAGGACGAACTTCTCTGATACCACTTCTATCACGACCCAACCCTATAGGCCGCGATTGGGGTCCGACCTAGGTCTCCGTATACATACCTATCAGCTACACTTAAGTTGAACCATGTGTGATGTGATACTATACATAAAAACCTCAATGGTTTAAAACTTTTTTGTATACATGTAGCATCTTTCATTCGTATCATATCATGAAAGGGCACGAGACCCAATGAGGCTGCCATAACATAAAAACGTTTACAATGTGATATATAGGCACAGTCAAAACAAACTCATAAATAATGCGCATATACATGTCTACAGACCTCTAAGAATAATAATTGTATCATATGGCGGGATAGGGCCTCCGCTGTACCCCTGAATAAATAAATATGTATATCAAATGACCAGTATCAAAACCTAAGCTCCAGAACAGTGGAGCACTTCCAACATAGCTGAGAGGAACTCCTAAGCTGATGGATCTCCAAAATGAACATCTGTACCTGTAGGCATGAAACGCAGCCCTCCAAAGAAAGGGGGGTCAGTATGATATATGTAATGAGTATATAAGCATAATATAACTGAGATAACAACTGAAACAAGGATGCAGGAAACCAAGTATATCATTTAATAGGGTACTGTACCTGCACCTCACAAAATAAAGTCATGTATACCACTATCACGTACCATATCTGGCCCGTTCGGGGACTTAGTGTTACAAATATATCATCTATCATGATAGGTATATATATGCCATTAATGCTGTGGAACATACAGCCCAATCCCTACATATAGAAAGTATATACCGAGGAACGACGGCCCGATCCATGTGTTATATAATAATGTCGAGGAACGATAGCCTGATCCGTATATCATATAATAATGCCGAGGAACGACGGCCCGATCCGTATATTATATAATAATGCCGAAGAATGATGGCCCAATCCATATATCGTATAATAACGCCAAAGTACGATGACCCAATCCGTAAATAACATAACATGCCGTGGAACGTACGGTTCGATCCTTACATAGCAAAATATGTCGAGGTAAGTTGGACCCGATCCATATATATCATAATGCATATATGTGTATGTAAAACTCTGTAAAATATCAAAAATCCCACATATATCATCATAAAGCATGTTTAAGAGCCCCTAAGTATAAGAGCTTACACATCCCAATACTATTCAACCTATAGGAGGCTTAAGGGTCGTAGTTCAACTACTTGAAGGCCCTTATTATTAACAAGTGATTACAAGTCCTGAATCACATTCTGAATCTATAAATGGAACTATCTCTAACTCATATCACATATTGTTTCACCTAAAATTAATTCATTCTAAAGGAAAGAAGAGATAGGATTTACATGTACTACTTTTCATCACATAGAAGACTTAAAGGCAACAACTCAGCTATTGTAGGAGTTCTAACATCAAGAAATAAATGAGAGTTTTGATTTATATTCAGGGCTTTATGAATGGATTGCATCCCAAATACCATATACAAATCATTCATAACTTACACCTAAGACATTCCGAAAGAAAAGAAGGATATCTCAACATACTTATTCCAAAAACATGCCAAAAGAAAGCTTCACATACCTCGTATGGACTTCTCTTAATCACGTCCATGTCGTTGTCCTCCAAATCTATTTAACATGGAATCAAGGAGAGTATCAATAACCTTAAACTTTTCAGTGCCTTCGGTTGCACCTTAGTATTCACATAACTCATTTCCTCCCTCGCCTCTTCGACTAGTTCTTTAACTCGTTTAAAGAGTTACCGGAAATTGGGCAGCATCTCCCCTATAATATGTCCTATCTGAATTTCCAATTACATACCTAATTAATACATCCAACCAAAAACAACAAACTGCAGCTCATATACAAGTAAAACATGGCAACATTACACAATATAAACTCCACCCAACTTGCAAAAAATTGTAATACCAAAATAGGATTTCTAGACTTTGTTTCGCAAAACCTTTAATTATACGAAACGAGGGGTTGTGTGGATGAAACCAGAAACACCCACACCCCTTTTAAAATACATTTAGTCCCTACAACACATTACCACACACCCGCATCAGCACCCCACATGCACAACACCCTATTTCGTCTACAATTTAACTACGACGACTTCACTTTCGATTGTTTCTATCGTCAAGCATTTACACAATTTTTTTTATAATTCCAACAGTATAAAAGGTATATAATCAACTACACAACAATCCCATAAAGTCCAAATTTAAAGGAGAAGTCTTACCTTACCTAAAATTAGCCAAAACTCACCTCGGAACTTCTCTAGTCGTGCTGAAACTGTGTGGACTATTTGCTGTCTGTTTTGGATGCACCAAGTCATGATTTTATACTTATAATACCTCCATATAATCATGGTATACACTATATAATTAATTTATGGAACAAAATTAGGACTTACCTATTTTTTTGCTCCTAGCCGCCACACTTTTCTCTCCAAGTTTAGGGTTTGTTTTCTTTGTTTTGCTGCAGATTTAGGTGCAGGAACTGAAGTATATGTTATATATATAGACATATATGTGCTCCCAAGAAGTGGTATGTGTCAGCCCCTAAGGGGGACACGTGTCCATCCCCTATTGGGCCACCGTATCCATGCATTGAAGGAGGGGCTGCCATATGGCAGTGGGGCCCACCTCCCCCAAGAAGGTGGGTCACCTACTTGACCCCAAGCAGGTGGATCACCTGCTTGCTTGAGGTGGTTCCACTTGTCACTCCTCTATTGGCTGCTAGTGTCGTCTTTTCTCCTTCCTCGTGGGTTCGTAATCTCATCTTATTTTAGGAGACTATATAATCCATGCTGCATAAGCTTAGTATGTCCTTAAGTAGCTCAAGTATGTAAGACATCTAAGTTGGTATATTACGTAGGTAAATCGAGTCCTACGACTCCTTATTTGGCCTCTAATTCCTTATGGATTCTTATGACTCTATTTCCAACCTTCTCTACTGTGGGGTAACACATTCTCTCTTCCTTAGAGTCGTTTGATAGTGTCGTAGCTTATCTGGCTCACATGATAATATCTAAGGAACTTAAGAGACATTCCGAGCTTGAGAGTGTGGGAGGTATCACTTTGGCTGAGTTGAAATCTTGGGGATGTTGAAGTTGTAGGGGAAATGCTGCCCGATTTTCGGTAGCATCGGAACTAGTAACAAACTAGTCGAGGGTAATGGATAAGGAAATGACTCCTCTTAGTAATTGGTTGTAGAGTGAGATATTGGAAACTTAAAGGCTATTAAAATTAGTATTACTTTCATGTCAAATAGGTTAAGGAGGTATCAAGGAAAGTCGCATTTCAATTAATCCTGAAAAAGGTATGTGAAGCTTACCCTTTCTTTTCTTTTGGCATGTCTTAGCCTTAAGTGATTGATATACGAAATGTGGGGATAATTCCATTCATATAACCCTAAGTATGAATCATAAGTCTTATTCACTTCTCGATGGTAGAATATTTATACTAGTTGAGTTATTGCCTCTCAAGGCTTCTATATGATGGAGAGTAGTAAGTATGTGAAGTTATCTCCTTTCTCTTGGCATGTTTTGGCTTAAGTACGTAGAGCAACCCTTCTTTCCTCTTGATATGTATTTGACATAAGTGTGGTGCTATGATGGTAAGATAATGCAATAATAAGGTTATGATACCGAGCCTATGACGGGTTGGGTACGATATATGTAATGATGACTCCTTGAGGAAAGGTAGGGACTAGGTAAAGCTTATTCTTTCTCTTCCTTTGGCATATCCTAATTGTAAGTAAAATGTGATACGAGCTCTAGGGTAACTCCACTTCTAATTCCTAAATGTAATCTGTATCTCTTATTCACTTCTAAATGTCAAACTCTTGTAGTAATTTGAACTACTTTCCTTAAACTCCATAGGTTGAGAAGTACTGGATGCATAAGCTCCTAGTCCTAAGGACTATATGACGACGGCTATCTCTGATTCTATAAACTGTTAGTATTACTTTAGCACATGTCTAGGGTCCCTGAGATCCTAAGTGATATAGGACTAAATGGCATTTAGAAGGCACTCAAGATGGCTACACTACTATTCTGGTCCTCGGACGATAGCTTAATCTTTTTACATTGTCGAGTCTCTGATAATGATTTAGATTGTATATGGTTACTCACTACTTGATTCGTGTATACTATAATACATCTGACACCGAGTACCATAAAGGTTTGGGTACGGTATATGATAATATGATGACACCAAGTCTTATAAAGGGCCAGGTACGGTATATGATACGTGGATCAGGCCGAACGTTCCTCAGCATTATTATATGATAGTGGATCAGGCCAAACTTTCCTTGGCATTACTATATGATACATGGATTGGGCCGAACATTCCTCGATATTACTATATGATATATTGATCGGAATGTTATTCTTCAGCATTATTATACGATGTGTAGATCAGGCCGTATATTCCTTGGCATGTACTTACTATATACATGGATCAGGCTGTACATTCCATAGCGCTAATAATATGTATGTTCTTGTGATGATAAAATGATGTAGATGGTATACCGAGTCCCCTAACAGGCCGGGCATAGTACGTGATGGTAACATGTATGATTTTCTTTTATACGATGTGAGTACGGTAAATGATTAAATGTTATACTTACCCCTTGCATCCCTATGCTAACTTTAATCTCTGTATGATGTCTATGTTTTACATACTCAAACATATGTCGTACTGACCCCCTTTCTTCTGGGGCTGCGTTCATGCCCGCAGGTACAAATATACACTTTGGGGATCTGTCAGCATAGGAGTTCCACTAAGCAGTTTAGAAGCACTTCATTATGCCGGAGCTTAGTTTTGGTATTAACCTCTTGATGTATATATTTATTTGTTCACGGGTACGACATGGGCCCTGTTCCGCCTTATATTACTATTCTTACTCTTAGAGTTCTATAGACATGTATGTGGGTTATATATGGGTTGAATATGAATGTATGTATAGTGGTGCCTATGATAAGCCTCGCCGACTTTTATGTTATCCTGCCTGTTGATGTGCTATAACTTAAACAGGGGATAGATTTACTTATAGATAGCAGGGATATACGTGAGTGCTCAGTTCGGGCACCCATCACGTCCTACGAGGTTGGGTCTTAACATGAAGTTTGCGACTCTTAGCTTAAAAGCTGGTGTAAGGCTTCTAGTGCCATGTCGTTTTAGCGAACATTTATTGGCTTTAGTGAAATCTGCTTTTGCGAACATTATTGGCTTTAGCAAACTCCTCTTTTGGAATGAAAATTCTGAAAGCGCGGTTAGTTTTGGAATGTCGATTTTGGTCTAGAAAGACCTTTCGTTTGCTTTATGAGGCTTCCGGTCTAAACTCGAGGCTCATTTTGGAATGTGGTTTAAAAGGGCTCTTGGGTGTGGGGCCCATTTTTTATTAAAATGATCTCGCATGGGAAATCTGAACGAATTTCGAGCACCTCATCGGAGATTTTGGATTTTCCAAAATCAGATTCTCCAGCTGATGCAGTTTTTCTTGTTTTTGGATAGTTTCTCCAACTTTAAAACCCCATAACTTGAGTTATATAGCTCCAAATAGGGTGATTCAAAAGGAAAACTTGTGAGATTTTTCATGGAGAACACATTGGAAGATTGAAAACTGATTTGGAGTATTCAATTCAGGTAAAAATCATGATTTTATTTACAGCATTGTCCATTTTTGTATTGAAATTTTAAAAAACTTTGAGAAATTATTTCTTAACCTATGTAAGTCCAATTTTGGTGATTCAAAGATCTAAATTCAAGAGAATTTTGTGAGGAATCTCGTGGTGATCTCATAAACGTGATTTGTTTGAGGTAAAAATGCATTTTTAGTTATTGATTTAGTATTTTTCAGAATGAAATTTTATTAAAATTTGGAAGAGTGTATCTTGGTCAATATAACTCTGTTTTGAGTGATTATTGAGGCTAGATTGTGGGGTTTTTGCAAGAATCATCATAGTGTAATTTGTTTGGTTTGAAAGAGTCTCGTTTTTTCAGAATTTTCTAATTTTAATGCTGCTATTTCTGGTCCTTTAGTCGAAATTTATGAGTTTGGTTGCATGCTCATATCTCATAGTTTCTCACCCCGAATTATATTATAAATCTGATTTGTAAGCTCAGGGTGAAATTTGGAACCTATTTTTGGGGGGTCAATTTGGAAATTTGATCCATCTTCAAAAATTATAAAATTAGTGTCTAAAGGAACGTATCGATGTTGTGGTTCTATTTTTGACAGTGTGGCAGCATTCAGAGGTCGTTTGAAAGGGAAAACCTCCAGCACCGTATTTTGAAGCTCGGATGTTTAGCATACATGTAGGCTGCGGTTTTACCTTTCTTTAGATTGAGATGGAATGTATGAAAGCATGTTGAAATAGTTAGAATTTGGGTTGGGTAGTTTAATTGTATATTTTAGGTGTTAGAAATCATGCTTTAGGTTTGTTATCAGATTTTTCGGATATTTAGAAGCATGCGTATCTTATCGTTATTTGTTAGTATATAGGATGTAAACTTGGTTTAGATGCCCCGGCTTCTCTCCGGTGGACTTAGATCCTTGTAGAATGGTGTAGCGAGATAGTGCCTAGTAGTTTGTCCTTAGTTAGGCGTTATCATTGCTCTTAAAAATATCCTCATCCATAAATTAGTATATTTGTGACTTTTGTGATATGTCGGCAACACTAGATTTCGTGATCGTTGACTTTGGCTCCAATTTCATTTTTGGCGGCATATCGGTTGACTCATTTGGGAAAAGATTTTTGGTACTGTTGTATTCAAATTGGGAAGTAGAATGTTTGGCATCATGGGATAAATTATCTGTGTGCATCTGGGTACCAAGTCCCGGCCTCCGTCCTAAATTATCGGGGAGCATTAGGGTACTCAACCCCTCCCTCTACCGGCTTGCTAGTATGACGAGCATCCGGGTACCCAGTCTCGGCCTCAATCATACCGATGTATTAAGGAGAGTATTCGGGTACCTAGTCCCGGCCTTGGCCACTTTGAACATTCGGGTGAGCATCTGGGTCCTAGTCCCGGCCTCGACCCCTAAGTCACCCCTAGATCGATTGACTCTTGGAGATTCTGGGTTTGGAAATGATACAATACTTTGGCTCCTTACATCATAGATTCTTGGTTCCTAGCTTTGGTAGTTCTAGCTATTCTGTGGACTCAGTGGACTTATGGGGGTTCGTCTAGGTTTTTATTTAACTTGCACACGAGTGTCCAGCTGGGCTTATGCCCAATTAAGTATAGTTAGTTGTAGTTATCATAGGTAGTACTCTTTTCCCTTTATGATGCTTATGTTGACTCCTATTTAGGCTATTCCTCTTTTTCATATTATTTTTACCTTTTCTGCTCGTTCGGCCTATGATGCTTACTGGCTACCTGTTGTCCTGGTACTCATACTATACTCTTCATTTACTTTTGTGATGCAGGACCAAGCACTAGCTACTGCCGTAGATAGATCGAGCCTGTTCCAGTCAGCTTAAGAGACTAGGCTGAGCACTTGGCGTTTTTGGATCATTTCTGTCTCCTTCAGTATGGATGACCCGTCTTTTGCCTTTTAAGACTAGCCAGTCATTGTATATATTTTTTATCCTCTTTCGAGACTTGTACTCATCTTTTATTTTGTAGAAGCTCTATACTTGTGACTTCCCAATTTTGGGAGGGATCTTTACTTGTTTATATCATGTTTTGGTTTACTTTCGCTTATTCTTTTTGCCTATCTTTATAATTCGCCACTCTTGTTTAGTTTCTTCCCTCAAACCCATTACTTGAAGTTTTGGGTTGACGGGTTGGCTTTCATACTATTGGGTTATAGTAGGTGCCATCATGACGTAAGGAATTGGGTCGTGATAGGGACCAAACAACAAATAAGTATATTGTTCATGGATGATGCTGATGAATGCAGATCTGCAGTAAAAATTAGTAACATCATTGGTAGCTCTCAATGATCAACAACAATAAGTGTATAGACCCACCCCAGCCTCCAGCCTACTAGGTGGGACCTATGAGGCTTCCTCATCCAGTTCAGTGGTGCACTGGCCAGAGGGGACCATAGGGGTTGCTAGGCTGGAACCAGGTCTTACATAGATATATAGTATCCCTATAGTGGTACCAGAGAGTGAGCATCCAAGCCGATGTAGAAAGGGTGATGTTGCGCCGGATATTAGTAAACCAGCAAACTCAAATCGTGAGCACCCTAAAAAGGGCCCCCCTAGCCAGCCAGTAAACTCCCATGGGCATGTATCAGCTAGCAAGTGTAAACTCGGGGGCATCGGTGAGTCATGAAAGGGCGTCAACGAGCAGATTAGCCAAGTAAAACTGAGTACATCCCAAATGCCTCTAATGCCTCAAATAGAAAAAGGAGTACGTTCCTGACGCCTCATATGTTTCAAAACCAATAACCAAGTAATCAAGGTGGTATAACTCCCATTAAAATCAGTTTAAAATAGTAAAAGCATGAGAAATCTTCTCAAAAGCAATAGTGAAATTCCAATGTTAACACCAGGATCGTACCACAAAATGAGTGAATATGCTCAATCAAATGCATGCATGCTATACTAGCATCCAAACAAGATACACGCAACCATAAAGGAAATACCAAGTCCTAGCTTGCCAATAAGTCAAGGGACTAACCTGAAATCCAATCGCTCTTTGGATACGACCTCGAGCCTAATAGTAGATAAAAGGTAGGATGACATCATAAGCCTATCGCTAAATAAAAGCAAAACAATCGAGGCATGGCTTAAAATCAAATAGGGAGAGAAGTATCTCTAGTATTGAAGACTTAAACCAACATATTCCACCTCAGCTTCTAACAATCATACCCAAGCCAAATCTATGGCTACGACGAGCCCAGAGGTCCCAGGCACTAGCATAAAGGGTATCCTATCCATAATAAGCCCTACCAGAAACTACACCTAGCTGTGAGGGCAATAAGCACCTAACAAAGCACCTAAGGCTCAAACCTAGCCTAAGACCATCAATAGTAATCCTAAATAAGATAATAATGCTTAGTCAACACCACCACCAAGGCCTACAACCTAATCTAAGGATTTCACGGAAATATTCTAGCCTAAAGCTCACCCGGGAATAAGAGAACGGATTAGGATGAGGAGAACTCTAATCTCGGCAAATAATCACCTAAGTCATATGTAAAATATACTACACAATATCTAATAGAGTCCAGTCAAAAGGGGGAGATCATGGCCTACCTCAAAGATGATCACGCGTGCTCTGAATTCACCACGATGAAGCTCTCAACCTCTGAATCACCTCCAATCGCCACCACGCTAACAAAATGTTAATCACCTCATCAATATGACCATTTTGATATTAAAATTATTGAATTTAGAGACAGGCCAACTTCGAAGTCAAAATCAGGAATTATTGGGCCCACTCCATAATTATGGAATTGACTCCAATAATAGATTCTAAATTCTAAACCTAGCTTGTGTTCCAAGAGGAAGCACAATTCGCACACTAAAATAACTTCAATATCAACATGCATCTACATTCATAATTTGGCCAAAAACAAGAAAGGACCACAGAAAAATAGAAGAATATACCTCCAACAAAACTTCTAAACTAACTTTTGAGCACACCACCTGATTCCCCTCGAAAGAATACATGAAATAACCTTTGGAATCACTCAAACTGCCTCAAAATTGAAAGAGATATCAAGCTCCAAAGATTAAAACTCAAATGAATTCTTGGATATTAAAAATGACCCCTAGGTGTCGCTTAAGCGACCATCCCAAAGAGGCTGCCTCGCTTAAGTGGGGAACCTATCGCTTTAGCGACACCCGCCCAAGATGGATAGGTCGCTTTAGCGACCTCCTGGCCACTTTAGCGACAGTTGCTTAATCATCCACGAGTCGCTTTAGTGATGGGACCAGACTCAACTGGTGCAAATTTGACTTTGGCATGTACAATTCTCCGATGGGGTGCTTAAAATTTATTCAGAACCTTGTGCTCGCAAATGAGATATGATACCCTACTAAATTCAATATTTCGGACTCAATGTCATAGTCAAAATTTCCATATGAGGTTGTTACGATTGAATATGGGTCCTACTCCTAATGCCATTTTTAGCCAAATATTCCAATGGGCCTCGCGATTAAACTGAAAGCCTCGGAAAGCAAATGAAGGGTCATTCTAGACCAAACTTGATATTTCAGAATTAACTGGATTGTCAAAAATTTCAATCTGAGCGTATTTTCCAAGAATGTTGACCAAAGTCAATCATAGGCCAATTTCCAAAGGAAAGAGGCCAAATGACCCAAACTCGTACGATTGCCTCGATAATTATACCGACAATGCTACTAGCCTAATTTTTCCATTTCAGAACTGATGGAACAGTGATAATTTTATTCTGAGTCGTGTATCTGAAGTTATGACCCAAGTAAATTTTTCAAGTTATAAAAGCTCTAGAATTGAGAAACGGGCATAAAACCCAAGCGAACGATTAGGTGATTGAACTGTCAATTCTAGCAAGTCACGAATGGCTTGGGGTCGTTTTAGAAAATGTCTAAATATTGAAAAAGTCAGAAGATGAAAGAAATGACCTGGAGGGTCATTACGTCAAGCAATCTACATTCAAATGAGTTTTTAATTATCTAAAGTGTTCTACCCTTAAAAAAATGAGTTTTTGAAATTTTCTCTTCTTTTTTATTCTCCTTCTATGTTTTCATGAAGAGATCCAAGAAAATAAACTTTTTATTTTTTATTTTCCCCGAATTTTTTTCACTCTTGATAAAACTGAGTGATGAGTCTATGAGTTACGTGAAATGGAAGAGAACAAGTGTTGGTCTCATTTTTCAAGTGGTTCAATCTCTTCTCATGGAAAACAAAATGTTCCTTTTTTTCAAATCTCTTCATGAATGCTAGAAAGAGAATGAAAAAAAGAAGAGAAAAATTAAAAAAATAGTCAAGTCTTTGAAGAGTAGAGTACTTGAAAATTTTGAGAGTATTAATAGAAGAATTGGGGGTAATCGAATTGATCGATATGGTGGTAGGTTTTATAACCGACCTAAAAATTTTGCAAGGCCAATAAAATCTCCATCATTATCACCCAATATTAGGAGTACTATTTTTCCTCAAAATTCAAACTCTAATGTTTCCAAAGTAGACAAAGTTTCTATAAATATGAGGTTCTTTTTTTTTTATAAATGAAGTTAAAGAGCATTTTCTCTGAACTCTAATGTTTCTCAAAATTTACAATAAATATTTATATTAACAACATCAATTACCATTAAACATACTTGACATATTTAATAATGTTAATACTAATATAAAATAACAGAATTATTATATCTGCATGTCAAAATGATTACTACTAAGATATTTAATTTTACCTTAATTAAGTACTTCAATTTTTGTTCAACGTGAACTCTCATACACTATATGGTTATGAATATATAGATGTAAAATATGTCGTAATAATTAGGTAGTCCAAAAAAAAGAGAAGCTAAAACATTAATCTAAAATATTCAAATTAAATACGAATCTATCACAAGTTCATTGATGAATGAGAGATTACTGTGAGTTATATTATTCTTGAGTCCCAAATTTGTACGTTAGTTATGTGTACTTTGCATAGATACTTAGTTGTTAGATTAATGGTAGTTGATAAGTCGATTTGGAAGTAGAAGTAAATCTAGTTTAGGTACAATATTATACATTACCACATCACATTACGATTGTGTTACGACAAAATTATGTTCCAAAAAAGGCTTAGGCCTCATTTATTTTTAGTATGATTTAAATGTTTGGATCTAAATGGACATCTAAATGATTAAGATTTGTAATAACCCTCCATGTCATTTCTTTTATCTTCCTACCTTTCCAGCTTTAAGATCTTTCTTGTAGCGAGCCCAAGTCATTTATAACTTGCTGGAACTGACTGTTTGGTCGCCTGGTCATTCATTTGGGTTTTAGGCCCATTTCCCTATTTTGGAGCTTTTATAACTTAAAAATTTGACTTTGGTCATAACTTTAGGTAAACAATCTCGGAAAAAAATTCTGACGATTCCATCAACTTTAGAATGGACAAATTAGACTAGTAGCTTGGTCAATATGAGTATCGAGGCAATCAGTGAGAGTTTAAGGCCATTTGGTGCTTTAATCTTTGAAATTTGGTCTAAGGTTGACTTTGGTCAATATTCTTTGAAAATCTGCTCGAATTGAAATTTTGTCAATGTAGTTAGCTCCAAAATATCATGTTTGATCTATAACGACCCTTCGTTCACTTCATGTGGCTTCCGGTCTAGTTCCAAGGTCCATTGTGGAATTTGGATAAAAACAACACTTCGGTGTCAGATCCACTTTTTATTGACATAACCTCGAATGGAAAGTTTGACTGCAAAATTGAGTCCGGAATGTCATTTAGAAGTGGTTTGCATCATTTGGACTCTGAATGAATTATGTGGGTCCGTTTGAAGTTTGGGACTCTTAACTTAAAAGCTGGTGCAAGGCCTCTGGTGCCATGCCGCTTTAGCGAACATTTGATGGCTTTTATGAACTCCGCTTTTTCAAATATTGTTGGCTTTAGCGAAGTCCACTTTAGCGAACATTTGTTGTCTTAAGCGAAGTACGCTTTAGCGAACATATGTTGGCCTTAGCGACCCCTGGGGTTCTCTTAAGACCCATTTTCCAGACATTTTCCCCAACTTCAAACATCCTTAACTCAAGTTCTTTAAATCTTATTTTGGTGATGCAAAGGCCTAACTTTAAGAGAATTTTGTGGGAAATAAATTGGTAAGCTCGGAATCCTAATTGGAGGTTTCGTGTAAGGTAAATTTGCGACTTTAGTTGCTATCTCTTGTCATTTTCGGAATGGAATTAAGGTAAATTTTGGAAAGTTGTTTTTTGGTCAGTTTGGGTCTGTTTTCTTTGATTCAAGAGTCCATAATGTGGGGTTTTTCTCAAAAATCATTGTAGTATAATTTGTTTCATACATAGAAGCATCATTTGAGGCAAATTACATCCCAAAGGGACTGCCCTCTCTATTATTATAGCTTTAATGGTGAAAATTATGTATGGTCTAATTTCCATATTTTCGAGCATCGAATTGTGTTAAAAGTTTGAACAAGAGTTCATTAAGCTCAAATGTTCCTTTTCATGTAGTGAAATTTGGGATTCTTGATCTAGGTCCCACAATCCCATTTTAGACTTGATTTTGGGTTCATCTCCAAAAAATGTGAATTTGGTGTCAATATGTCTGTGTCGTTATTTTTTTATTTTGGTAGTGATTGGAGTTGATTCAGAGGCTAAGAGCTTTATTGTGGTGGATTTAGAGCATACATTTTTGGCTTTGAGATAGGCTACGGTCTATCCCTTTGATTGAGTTCTACTAGATATTGTTTAGTACATATGGTATATAATTTAGGTTGATATTGGCTCGGTTTAGGGCCTTCCTCCTTTTATCTTATTTCCTTGACATCAGTTTGACCTTAGACTAGCGTAATCTCTTGATATCTCATTTTAGGCTTATGGTTTCATTTGCATTATGATTGGGTGAGATTATCCTTCTTAGGATCGATATTGATGGCCTTAGGCTAGATTGAAACTTAGATGCTTTTGGCTTGTCCTACAATGACCTTGTAGCTAGGCGTATCTTTTGGTAGGGCTTGTGATGGTTGATGTGACTTAGTGCTAGTGCCAGAGACCTTTGAGGCTTATTGTAGCCATAGATTAGGCTTAACTGTGATCGTTGGGAGTTGCGATTTCATATTTTGGGTTAAGGCATCATTCCTAGAGATATTGATTAGGCTTGAGGTCGTGCTCGAGGAGAGATTGGATACCAGGTTAGTCCCTTTTTTCCCTGATTGTGTGGTTTAGCTCGATGTTACTATGTGGATTGTGTGTTCCTTTTTTGGATGTTGGTGATAGCATACTTGCATTATTTAAGTATATTCACCCATTTTGTGGTACGATCCTGGTATTTAACTAGATTTTAACTACTATATTTGTGAAGGATTTCTCGCACTTTTACTACTTTTATACTAGTTTTTAAAGGATTCGTACCACCTAGGATATTGGATACCGGTTTTGAAATCTATGAGGCGTCGAGGACGTGCTCCTTTTATACTGACAATTTTTGAGGAATCGAGGATATGCTCAGTCTTTTGTGATATCCGGCGCAGCATCGTCCTTTTATACTTTGGTTGTATCCGGGATGCCTTTAGCCTGTACTTGATTATCCGACACGGCATCGCCCTTTTGTATATCGGCTTGGACACTGACTCTCTAGTACCACTATAGGGATACTATATATATATGTATGACTTGGTTTGGGCCCAGGCAGTATATACAGACTTTCTGTATTCCCTATGGGCCCCTCTAGCCAGTGTAACACGGAATTGGATGAGGGAGCGACATTGGACCTACCTGATAGGCTGGGGGTCGGCATAGGTCTATACACTTGTTATTGTTGATATTTGAGAGCCACCAATGATGTCACTTGTTTTTAATACAAACTTGCATTCATCACATCACCCATCACTAATATCCTTGTTTGTTATTTGGTCCCCTAGTTTTATGGGGGAGAAGGGTATATTTGTCATTGTTTGTACCTTTTAAGGGTATGGTCATCCAATCTAGTATTGTTTGATTATACCTATTATTATCTCTTGTCATACTTGTAGTTGTTTCACGTGGTATTTGATTTAGATTATGATTGGTACTTCCTTCTAGGTTCAGTCGGATTAGTTTCTAGGTAATTACGTGGTTAGCATTTCCTATTAGCACTATATTCTTATTTATTAGACTCATATGATGCTTTCTTCCAGTCAATAGGTTGTTAGATTACTTTTTAGGTGCATTCTTTGAGTCTGCTCCTTTATCTATATCTTTAGTCACTTTTCCTTATTTCCTATCGTTATTGTGATAATTCCTAATTAGTTATTGGTGCAGTATTTACCTGATTATATGTTATTTATACTTACTTTATCTATGGAGCCCATTCGGCCTATGCCTACTGAGTACCATTCAGTTGGTATGTATACTACACTTCTGCCCTCTACAAATCATAGTATGAGTTTTTTCCATTGATTTGGACTGATGCGGAGTAGTCCTGGTTTGGATATTTGGTGAGATCCTAGCATTCAGAGTTGCTAATTTCCATCTATGATAGACTAGGGCTACTCTTTACTTTCTTTCGAAGAATATCTGTACATATTATGTATTTCAAAAAGCCTTATATTCGTACTTTGATTTAGATGCTTGGTTATAGACTGATTCTAGGCCTTGGGGTGGTTCCTTATGATTTATTTCAGTTGTTCTCTCTCTTCTTATTACTTATTTTCTTCTTTATTATTCATCTTCTGCTTGATATCCTAATGCTTCTAGTTCTGGGCTCTAGCTTAAGTGTTAGTCTTGTCTGTTGGTGGGTGTTAGTAGGTGTCATCACAGCCCAAGAAATTGGGTTGTGACAAGTTGGTATCTTAGCTTTAGGTTGATAGGAATTGTTGGTATAAGGGCAATTCCTAGTAGAGTCATGCAGATTGGTGTAGAGACATTCGTGTCCTATCTTTGGAGGCTATGGGGCATATTTAGGAAATTCTGTTCTTGACTCCTTATTGTGTGTCCTTGTTGTGAATAACTTCTGAAACTGATCCTTTGGATCTACTCTCTTTTAGATGGATAGCACGAGGTTTCCAATTGACTTGGTCGAAGCGTCAAAAGGTTCTACCAGAGCTTTATCAGATGGTTCCTAGGCCAGAGATGGGTTGGTGGTTCTCCAGCAGGGTTCATCATCAATACTAATGTATGTCATAGAGTTTCTTGAGTGGGATGGGAATAGCCCTATATCATACTTTATAGATTGGGATATGAGTGGGGAGTTTGTTAGGGGTTTGTCTTTGCTGCTCTATTTTTCATCAAAGCATTTGATAGCAGCTGGGTCTACCTTTTGCCAAAATTTCAACCATGTGAGGGCAATAAATGGGGCATATTTTGAGGCATACGAAGAGAGTGGGAATAGGCCTTGCCATCAGCACAGTGGTGATAGAATCTTAATTTAGGCATGTATCAATTCAGTGAGTGTTATCTTCATTCTCGATCCATTAGGCCTACGTTGGTAGCACCTCAGGGTCTAGAAGGTTTTGATACAATTCATGGAGCTTACAATGTATATAGTTCAAGTTAGACTTCTCGAGGTAAGCTCATTAGACCTTTAGGCATTGAAGCTTATTCTATCCCATCTGGGCCTTTTTTGGTAAGATATTATTAGTGATAGTTCCTATAAAGGTGACAAGGAAGGCCACTTTGTTAGAGAGCATCGTAGGACCCCTATGTAGTCTTCTAAGGGAAGGGATACTTATGGCAGCCCGCCTCGTCAGGGTAGTTCTAGTGCGAGCAGTGCTTAAAAGGATCAGATTTGCTCCCTTTCTATCGCGGCTAGGTTATTACATGGCATTCAACTTTTGGGTGTTATGACTGTGGCTTACTTGACCACTGGTCTCTGGAGTGCCCTAGGCAAGATTCAATATTTTAGATATTTTAGACTTCTCATACTCACTAGGCCAGAGTTTTTAGGCCTTGTTGTACCTGTGGAGAGCTTAGCCATCGATCTAGAGTCTGTCTTTAGCATGGGACTCGTGTGTAATTTGCTCAACTAGGTTAGTATCATGATTTTATGCCGTGTTCAATTAGGGGTAGTACTCAGAGTATTGCTGGTGGTGCTTCAGGTGTTCAGACAAAGGTCTGTCATGATCCATTCCATGCGAGTCAAACTAAGGTTGATTATCCAAGTATCAGTGGTATTTTCTTGATTTTCTTATTTTTTCCTATATTTCTCATTCTATGTGGTTTTGGCATTTTCATACTCATACGTGTCTTGTCTTGTTAGTTACCTCCTGTCCATTGTGGCTGCCTTATCTGGGCTCATGTGTTTATCTTTGTGGTTGATTTGTTTTAGTAGTGGATCGACTAAGTCATGTTCCTTTTTTGAGTAGTGATGGTTGAGAAACTTTCTATGCCTTTGCCTTAGTGGCTTGATATGAGTTTGTGGCTAGGCTAGTTAGTTGTTACCTTTTTGTCTCCCTTATTGTCCATTTTGTTATGGTACTAATCCTTGTTAGATAGGTGGCTAGACCAGTTGTGTTAGTTCTGGGAGTTGTGATACAGGAGGATCTAGTTGGCGTTAGGGGTTGTCTTAGTTGGATGTTTTCTTGTTGGGTTAGTGGTTGAAAGAGCTTCATGTACCATTGTGCATATCTAGTATTACCTTGATTAGTATTTCTCCCCTACCATTTTAGTTTTCTTGTATTAGATGGCTATCTTTATTGCTGGGTATTATTTGGTTCAGTTTTAAGGATGTGAAGTTGAGATTAACTGTGTTAGCCTACCTAGGTGGTGCCACTATGGTGGGCTTAGTGTTTGGGTTTTAATGGTAGTTGGGAGCATTGTGTTTATTCGAGTTGCGAGTAGGGTAATGTAGCCTTCTGTGTTGTTCTGGAAATCTTACTCGGATGTCTCTTTGCCTTAGTCTTGTTATCAGTTACTATGTTATGGTCCGTTAATTCAATCTTTTGAAGCTGTCTGTTTTAGGGTTTTGGTATCGGCTATGGATAGTTTAGAATTTGGGAAATGCGGTCTCCCATTGTGCCTTGTTGCTATTGTAGGTGGTTCTTTATGGTTGGGTTGGTAGCTTACAAGGTATTGGTTGTGTTCTTGGGCTAGAATGGTGGTGTTCCTTGGTGGAGTCACACTTTAGCTTTTGTTGGAGAATTAAAGGTTTCTTTAAAGGTTCATCTATAGGATGGGGTCAAAGTAATTCATGGAATCCGTAATTCTGAATTTGTTCAGGATGTGAGGTTTGCCTTTGTCGTATTCAGTAGCTTGGGCTATAATGAGTGGGAGTTGGTGCCCTTGGATAATTACTGATTGGTTTTCCATGTTTGTGCATCACCTACCATCTCGGTTTCTCTTGGACTAGGATGGTTGGCTCAGATATGAGGTGGCAGAGTGATTTGTGGGGATATAGTGCCGAAGTTTCGGAAGTTCCTATGATAGGAGTAAGTTAGCAGAGCTGGGCTCAGTGCGGCCAGGTCATTCACTGGATAATCATCCTTTGAGGTGGAGTGTTCTACTTCAAAAGCTGAGTTTCAGCTGGGGTCCTAGTTTTTAAAGTTAAGATTGGGATTTTTGGCTTTGCCCCAGGTTGGTTTCCTAGATTTGATTATTGTCACCCCTTGAGGTTCAGTGGAAATATGTGACTTCCCTAAGGTTTGTGCTGTGTGTTAGTAAGCAAGTATCAGATGGCGTAAAGGGTGTTTTTGGATAATTAAGGACCGGCAGAACGCCCTTGGTGGCTTGGAGAAAGGGTTTTGGAAGCATAAGACAAGTATTTCGAATTTTGAGTGGGTCGTATCTGACATTGTACTATATTATTCATTTCAGTGGTTTTGGTCTAGTTTGGTCATTAGTTGAAATTTGGTATTTTGGTCAAGTTCGGGCTAAGTGAGCAAGAGTTGGAGACCAGAAGGAAATAGAGGAGTTTTTAGAGTTGGAAGTGAATAATTTTCCTCTCATTTTGAGTTCTGTAATGGCGTTTCTCGACATAAGAGGGTGTCTGAGGGTTTCCACATCATTTCTTTTATCTTCTGACCTTTTCAGCTTTTAGATATTTCATGTAGCGGCCCCAAGTCATTTTGGACTTACTGGCACTGAATGTTCGGTCGCCTAATCATTCATTTAGATTTTAGGCCCATTTCCCTATTTTGGAGCTTTTATGACTTAAAAATTTGACTTTGGTCAAAAATTTAGGTAAATGACCACATAACAGAATTCTAACAATACCATCAAATCCGGAATGACCAAATTAGGCTAGTAGCAT
Organism: Solanum dulcamara; assembly: GCF_947179165.1. NCBI lineage: Eukaryota > Viridiplantae > Streptophyta > Magnoliopsida > Solanales > Solanaceae > Solanum > Solanum dulcamara. The sequence continues at coordinate 33,320,421 of NC_077248.1, forward strand.
GGTCGGCATGAGTATCAAGGCAATTGGTGTGAGTTTGAGGCTATTTGGTACTTTAGTCTTTGAAATTTGGTCTATGGTTGACTTTGGTTAACATTCTTTGAAACAAACTTGGATTGAAATTCTGTCGGCACGGTGACTCTAGAATGTCAAGTTTTGTCTATAAAGACCCTTCGTTCACCTCTCGAGGCTTCCAGTCTAGTTTCGAGGCCCATTGTGGAATTTAGCTAAAATAGGCACTTTGGGCATGGGACCCATTTTTTATTGATATGACCTTGGATGGAAATTTTAACTACGCTATTAAGTCCAAAATGTAATTTCCAAGTAGTTTGCATCATTTGGACTCTGAATGAATTCCAAGGGTCCATTTGAAGTGTCCCTGTACTTTTGTACCTTGGAATGCGTTCTTAAGTCTCTTGAAAGGCTCTTAAGTTTCATGGAAGAATTGTAAGCCTCTTAAATTTCTTAAGGTTTTCTAAAGTTTCTTAAACCTTCTAAAAGCTTCTTAAGAGTTACCATGTGAGCCGAATAATCTATAACACTATCAGACAACTCTAAGGAAAGGAGAATGCGATACCCTATAGTAGAGAAGATTGGAAATAGAGTTAGAAGAATACGGAAGAAGTTGGGAACCAAACAATGAGTCATAGGACTCGACTTATTTACGTAAGCTTCCAACTTGGAAATCTTACATACTTAAGCTACTGGTGTACATACCAAGCTTACGTAGCAAGGATTACATAGGTTCATAAAAGAAGATGAGATTACAAACCAACGAGGGGAAAAGAAACTGCCACGTGGAAGCAATAGGGAGAAACATGTGGCAGAAGCTGGAGCAAAGGGTGTGGCCCCCCACATGCCACATGGTAGCCCATGATTGGAGAAAGGGATGTGCTGGCCCAATGAGGGCTTAACTCGTGTAACCACTTAGGGCTTGACATTTGTCACCACTTAGGGGTTGACACGTGTCACCCCTTAAGGTGGCCTATATATATATGTTTGATTACTTTAATTCATCCTTATCCTTTAAGCTTCATCTTTATCAAAAAAAGATTCAAGAAAAGAAGAGAAGAGAAAACTTGAAGCTAGAGAGAGAGAGCTATGGTTTTGGGAACAAAAGGTGAGTTCTTCGATTTTTCTCTGTGAATTAATTATATAGGGTGTAACACTATGTTATGAAGGTTTTATTAATCAAAATTTATGATTTGGATCATCCTGAAATGTTATCAAACAGACACAAAGTTTTAGGCACGCTAAAGGAACTTCCGAGGCAAGTTTCGATGAGTTTGACGAGTTTCGGACAATGTAAGGGTTTCCCTTTCAAAATGGAGTTTATGATGTTTTTATGTGGTATATTACATGTCTTAAATAATGCTTGAAGTGGAAAAATTGCAAAAGGATGCTTGACATTAAAAACAAACTAAATTGAAGCCGCTACCGTTAAATCAAAGTCGAGTAGTGTGTTGTGATTATGGTGCTGCGGTTGTATCTGGTTGGATTGCGTGTTGCAGGGATGTAAAGTGTTCTAAAATGGTTGTGGGTACTTCTGGTTGTATCCACACGACCCTCCATTTCGTATTGTTAAAGGTTTTACGAAATAAATGTTAAAAACTCTATTTTCGTATCGTAGTTTTGAGCTAGTTGTTTGGAGTTGTATTGTGTAATGTTGAGGTGGTTTACTTGTATATATTCTGCTGGTATGGTTTTTGACACTTTGTTCGATTTAAAACCTCGGGGATGTTGAATTTATAGGGGAAATGCTGTCCGATTTTCAGTAGCATCGAAACTAGTAACAAACTAGTCGAGGGTAATGGATAAGGAAATGACTCCTATTAGTACTTGTTTGTAGAGTGGGATATTTGAAAGTGAAATGATATTAATCTTAGTATTACTTTCATGTCAAATAGGTTAAGGAGGTATCAAGGCAAGTCAGATTTCAATTAATCTCGAAAAAGGTATGTGAAGCTTACCCTTTCTTTTCTTTTGGCATGTCTTAGCCTTAAGTGATTGATATTGAAAATGTGGAGATAATTCCATTCATATAACCCCAAGTATTACTCATAAGTTTTATTCACTTCTCGATGGTAGAATTCCTATACTAGTTGAGTTATTGCCTCTCAAGGCTTCTATATGATGGAGAGTAGTAAGTATGTGAAGTTATCTTCTTTCTCTTGGCATGTTTTGACATAAGTACATAGATCTACCCTTATTTCCTCTTAATATGTCTTTGATATAAGTATGTCGCTATGATGGTAAGGTAATGCAATAATAAGGTTATGATACCGAGTCCATGATGTGTTGGGTACGATATATGTAATGATGACTCCTTGAGGAAAAGTAGAGACTGAGTAAAGCTTATTCTTTCTCTTCCTTTGGCATGTCCTAATTGTAAGTAAAATGTGATACGAGCTCTGGGGTAACTCCACTTCTAATTCCTAAATGTAATCTGTATCTCTTATTCACTTCTGAATGTCAAACTCTTGTAGTAAGTTGAACTACTTTCCTTGAACTCCATAGGTTGAGAAGTACTGGATGCATAAGCTCCTAGTCCTAAGGACTATGTGATGACGGGTATCTCTGATTCTATGAACTGTTAGTATTACTTTAGCACATGTCTAGGGTCCCTGAGATCCTAAGTGCTATAGACCTCAATGGCATTTAGAAGGCACTCAAGATGGCTACACTACTATTCTGGTCCTCGGACGATAGCTTAATCTTCTTACATTGTCGAGTCTCTGATAATGATTTATATTATATATGGTTACTCATTACTTGATTCATGTATACTATAATACATCTGACAGCAAGTACCATAAAGGTTCGGGTACGGTATATGATGATATGATGACACCAAGTCCCATAAAGGGCCGGGTATGGTATATGATGATATGATGACACCAAGTCCCATAAAGGGCCGGGTATGGTATATGATGATATGATGACACCGAGTCCTATGAAGGGCCGAGTACGGTATATGATACGTGGATCAGGCCAAATGTTCCTCGGCATTACTACATGATACGTGGATTAGGCCAAACAATCCTCAACATTACTATATGATACGTGGATCAGGCTGAACATTCCTTGGCATTACTATATGATATGTGGATCGGGCCATTATTCCTCGGCATTATTATATAGTGTACGGATCGGGCCATACATTCCTCGGCACGTACTTACTATATACATGGATCGGACTGTACATTTCATAGCGCTAATAATATGTATATGCTTATGATGACAGAATGATGTAGATGGTACACCGAGTCCCCTAACGGGCCGGGCACAGTACATGATGGTAATATATATGACTTTCTTTTATACAATGCGAGTAGGGT